>NC_041389.1:178955170-178978183 GCF_002162155.2 Triticum dicoccoides | reverse complement strand
AGCGGAGCTCAAATGGAAAATTCCAAGGCGCCCTAAAAAGGACATGTCACTCGATGACATGACAAACAACATGACCAGCCAAATTGACGTGACACGCCTAATTCTAAGGCGGCACCATAGATAGCCTAACACGCCAAGTACGTAGGCGGCTCAAGGATGTATAGCGCCAATTTGAAAGGCGGCTAAGGCGGTGTACAATCACACCATACACAAGGGCGTACTTACGATGTAGAAATGCCAAAAAAGAAGGCGTGTCAGGGAGTGGAGACGCCATATTCACCGACGTGTTCATATTCATGTGCAAACGCCCACCACTTAGGCGTTTCAGTTGTACATCAGAACATCTGAGCAGGAAAGTGGATGTACTAACGCGACAGTTCTGGGCATTGCAACCAGTCTAGTTATTCTAACTGCAGTCACGCCATAGCATGTGGCGCGTCAGGCCGGCGCCACGCTGCGGCGTGACCGACGACCGTGGACCATGACCGGTCAAAAGCACCTTGGAGCGCGGCGCACCGAAGTTCAGGTGAGGCACCATATGGCCCGGCGTGAAGGGGGGGGGGGTCAGGCGATGAAATAAATTTGGGGGGGAGGGGTCAGTGAGCAAAATATGGTTGCCCAGGGGTCATTTAGTAAAAATAATACGGAGAGTGCAGACCCTCAAAACATTTGTATCTATAAGAAATCAAGGAATTGCTTTGCAAATTCAAGATTGCCAGGGATTTAGTGGTCAGAAAGAACTATGCTGATGATTTCGGTAAACATGATTCAGTCACCAGGAGAAAAAATATTTCTGTATGTACTAGGTACTCCAATGAGCAGATAGTATTATCAGGTTAATTCATCATGTAACCTTTAATTCAACGATTGAGTTACTTTGCATATGAGTAAGACTTTCAAACCAACATTTGACATCTTCTCATGGAAGAAACCTAATGTGAGTTATATTAATTAAAGATATGATTTTCTCTGATCGATGCTGACCTAGCAGCATCCACCATCCACTAACATCCGAGAGAAATCAGAATTGCAACTTTAAATTGTTTGAAGATATCACTAATCAGTGGTAACCACTAAGAAATAATGGAAGAAAAACTAACCATTAAATCCTCCAAATCTGAAGCAGCTCATCCTCAAAAGCATCCACTGCTGCAGAAAGCTCTTCGGTAAAAATTAAATTTATTTTATCCTAATTACTTCTTCGTGCGCGTGTGCTATCTCGTCGAAGCGAACGGCCGCGGCTCGACCGCTCAATCCGAGCTAATGATGCAGATGTGAAGCACACACACTACTACCTCCGTCCTGGTCTATTGGCCCCCACTGTAATCTATGCCAAATTCTGACCATAAATTGAACTAACAAAATGTTCACGCGTGCTACCAAAATTTATATAATTGAAAACTATGTTTAAATATGAATCCAACAATATAATTTTTTTGACATGCAATAACATTTTGTCAGTTACGTCTTTGGTCAAAATTTTGCACAAATTACAAAGGGGATTAATAAACCAGGATGGAGGTAGTAGATGAAAGGGAAGCACACATCGCTCCATCCCCTTCTGCTGTCTTCCCCCACATACCAGCCGTCGCCTCCCGCAAACAAGGCCCGTGCCTGATGAGGACATCAATACCATTATTACACCCACAGCCCCTGCTGCTATACATACATGACCAATTACTAGAGCTCGTGCACGCCAATTAAATTACCAGGTACTTTTGTTTCTTGGTAATGATTCTAATGTTCATGAGAATATGGTGCTGCCTAAATTGGATACATTTGTTTTGCTTACAAATGAAGGGCCTAGCTTTGAGAAGGATGAACATTGGAGCAAGAACAAGCATGGAGATGATGGCATGCGCAAGGGGAACAAGAACGGAGTTACAAGTGATGATTTCAGGACGTGGAAGCCACCATAATGAGTACATGAAGCCTTGGACGAAATATACAAGATGCTAGTTCATAATTTTCGTCCAGAGGCTATTCTAGGTGCTGCATCACCTTATTATTGGGCCAGGCCCATGTAATTTCGAAATACTTGATTATAGGCTATTTTTAGAGTCCGTATGTGTGGGGAAACAAGAGTTAGGGTTGGTTTCGGAACCCTCCCTCAAGGGCCACGAAATTCCCCCCTCTTCCTCCATATATACAGCCCTTAGGGCGTCGTTTAGACTTTGGGTTTTGTTTAGATTAAAGTTCGGCATAGCTGCAACTTCGCGTACTTCGTTTGTGTTCAACGACCAGACAAAGGCGTGACAGAACCCCACCTTGATCAATAAAGCATTCATATTATATTCGCAATATCCAGATTGCAATCTCATTTTCTTGCTTGTTCTTCGTTTGCTCGCAGGAAACAGACCCTCGTGGTCAGGTTGATCGTGCTCTAGCGTGGTCAATAACCTCTCGAAGTTGGTTTAGCGATTGCTAAGGCGCGACGTCCTCGCACGTTCGTAGTTGGATCGTCAAAGTCGACTTCCACCAAAGCGATATCCATCATCTCATCGGAAGACGGGACACCTTTGCCTCTATCAAGTGGTATCAGATTTCCAGGTTGCTCGGTGAGATTTTACAGTTTTTCGTAGTTTAGATCGAGTCTGTTCTTCATACCTACAGTCCACGAAAAAGCCACACAAAAAAGGGTTAGTTCATCATATCCGAACCAATCTGAGCCTTTGCATAATCTTTTTAGAGTTTTGCTTTGTTGAATTTGCGGTTGCATCGTCGTGTCTAGTTGCTGGTCTTAGCGTCTAGTCCTTTAGAGTTTCGAGTGCTGTCACAGTTTGACACGCCGCCGCCGCACCATCTTCATCGTTGTTGCCATATACCACCACCACTACCATATCCCACCAACGCTGCCTTATGCCACCGCCGCTGCCATATACCTCCACCGCTGCCATATACCACCGATCCATATCCATATACCACCATCGCTATCATATACCACCACCACTGCCATACCCTACCACCATATATCCCCACCAATCCGAGTTCTTTTCGTATTATGTTTGTTTCCGAGATCCATCTAATTTCCAATTCGTGTTTCTTTGCCTGAGTAGGTTTCGGAAAAAAAAATCGGCGACTGAAAATATCTTTTCCCTACCCTATTTTTAGGTCCCAGGGAGTGTTTTGAGACATTCGCCATCATAGTGATTTTTTGTCGCACTTTTTCGTCGTCGCTGCTCTGATTTCCGAAAAAAATTGTCAAAAAAATTCCCTACCCATACTGTTAGTTTGACCTGGGAAGAGTTTTGAGACACTCGCCATTATAGTGATTTTTTGCAAAAAAAAGAGCAGCGCAAAAAAAAGAAAAAATAGAGCGCAAAAAATAGGAGAGCGAAAAAAATACTCCAGAGTGTGCTTTTCCCTTGTTTACGTGCAGCGCCATGATTTTCTTAGTGTTCTAGGCTCGCGTCTCTAGCACGGTCTAGCCTAGGACCAGCACAGTACCATTGTTGAGCGTTTATTCAGCTTTGCATCTCTGAATTGATTATTGCTGACCCTTTTTTCTACCATATTATAAGCCTTCCCAGCTCCACATACATATACGTCGTGCGTTTGACTCTCCCTGGTAATCGCTTTATCCAAGCTTTGAGAGTTTTGACTACAACGGTTGCCGATCACCTCCTGCTGTTGGGTAAGAACTGGTAAGAATTTGAGATTTGCTTGACGGGTTTGTGATACACCACCACCACTTCTTAGTAGTCTGTAGGATCATATTCTTGTGTGTTTCTATTTGCTGCTAACCATGGCAGGATCACAAGCCGATGAGACTGATTGGGAGAACCTGACGAACAAACAACTACATGATAAATTTCAGCAAATGATGATTGGACAGGTGCAAGATGTGCTAAACAGATTTGAAGAGGCAATGAAGAAGATAGATGGCATTGAGAAGACATTCGAAACAAAGCTTGATAACAAGTTTAATGAATTGCTCGCGAGTTTTCCACAACCACCGCCGGATGCACCTATCGCACCTCTGCAACGACAACAACAACGCCCCCTTCCGAATCAGTATGGACGAGCGAAGCGTGTTCCTCTTGAGGATGGCCAGACTTCTGGTGCTGCTGTACCTGTTGTTGATGCTTCTTTGGCTCCTGCTAGTGCTGCTGCTGATACCCAGGAGGATGATGAGTATGCGGGCGATTATGAGGATGAGGTTGATCAAAATCAAAACTACGTGCAGCCACCAACACCACCACTAGCAGGTCGACCTCAGGTATATAATCGCAATGGTAGGCCTGCACCACCACCTCAGGTGCGAGATAATGACCATATTCCTAAATTGAAATTGAATATTCCACCATTTGAGGGTAGATATGTTCCTGATATATATCTTACTTGGGAGTTAGAAACTGAACAACGTTTTACATGTTTGCAATATCCTGAGGAGAGACGGGTTGCTGCTGCTGTTTGTGCTTTCACTAGTTTTGCATGTGTATGGTGGTCTGAACATTGTAGATTATATCCTATTCCAGCTACTTGGTCTGCTTTGAAAACTACTATGCGTACTCGTTGAGTTCCACCATATTATCAACATCAATTGCTACAAAATTGCAGCGTTTAAGACAAGGAAAAAATTCTGTAGAAGAATATTATCAGGAATTACAAACTGCCATGATTCGATGTGGTATTGTTGAGGAGAATGAAGCTATGCGTGCATGTTTTAAGGGTGGATTAAATACAGAGATTCAGACCATTCTAGAGTATAAGGAGTATACTAATATCACTCGTTTATTCCATCTTGCTTGTAAAGCTGAACGTGAAGTGCAGGATCGACAAGCAATGGCGCACACTAACTTTGCTGCAGGTCGACCTTTCTCATGGACACTGTGTGCATCTTCTACTTCCACTGCACCAACACCTCCATCAGGTGCCACCTCCAGCCATGATACAAGAAAGCAGGCACAACCACCAATATCTGCCAAGAGCGCACCTGCCGGACCTACACAGAGCTCGTCTTCTTCCATGGCATCAACAGGGCACACAAGTGATTTTATTTGTCGTCGTTGTAAGGGAAGAGGTCATTATGCGCGAGAATGCAAATCTCAACGTGTGATGCTTGCTACTGAGGATGGTGGGTATGAGTCCGCTAGTGACTATGATGAGGAGGCTTTGGCCCTTATTACTCGTGAAGAACATGGTGGATATGATTCTGATCATGAGACGCAATACATGGCTCCTGAAGACGCTGACAGGTATGAATGTTTAGTTGCTCGACGTGTTTTGAGTGTGCAGGTCACACAAGCTGAGCAAAATCAGAGGCATAATTTGTTTCATACAAAGGGAGTTGTGAAGGAACGTTCTGTGCGTGTTATCATAGACGGAGAGAGCTGCAACAACTTGGCTAGCTTGGAGATGGTGGAGAAGTTAACTCTCACCACAAGACCACATCCACATCCTTACTACATCCAATGGTTCAACAACAGCGGCAAGGTTAAGGTAACACATACTGTTCATGTGCATTTTAGTATCTCTACATATGCTGATTATGTTGATTGTGATGTGGTACCTATGCAAGCATGCTCCTTATTACTTGGTCGACCATGGCAATTTGATAAAAATTCTGTCCACCATGGTAGAAACGATCAGTATACTCTTGTTCATAAGGATAAAATATTACTTTGCTTCCTATGACTCCTGATTCCATTTTGAAAGATTGATATTAATAGAGCTAATAAAGCAAAACGGGAGAAGAATAAGAGTGAAAATGAGATTGTGTCAAAAGAATTTGAGCAACAAATGAAGCGTAATAATAAACCATCTAGTGTTGCTTCTGAAATTAAATTGAAAAGTGCATGTTTACTTGCCACTAAATCTGATATTGATGAGCTAGATTTTAGCAAATCTGTTTGCTATGTTTTTGTGTGCAAAGAGGCATTATTTTCATTCGAGGACGTGCCTTCCTCTTTTCCCCCTGCTGTCACTTACATTTTGCAGGAGTTCGCTGACGTCTTCCCACAAGACGTGCCACCGGGATTATCACCTATTCGAGGGATTGAGCATCAAATTGACTTAATTCCCGGTGCATCGCTACCCAATCGTGCACCATACCGTACCAATCCAGAGGAGACAAAGGAGATTATGCGTCAAGTACAAGAGCTTCTCGACAAAGGTTATATACACGAATCTCTTAGTCCTTGTGCTGTTCCTATTATTCTAGTGCCGAAAAAGGATGGTACATCGCGTATGTGTGTTGATTGTAGAGGCATTAATAATATTACTATTCGTTATCGCCATCCTATTCCTAGGCTAGATGATATGCTTGATGAATTGAGTGGCTCTACAATATTCTCCAAAGTTGATTTGCGTAGTGGATACCATCAAATTCGTATGAAATTGGGGGATGAATGGAAAACATCATTTAAAACTAAGTTTGGATTATATGAGTGGTTAGTCATGCCTTTTGGGTTAACTAATGCACCTAGTACTTTCATGAGATTAATGAACAAAGTTTTACGTGCTTTCATTGGATGATTTGTGGTAGTTTACTTTGATGACATATTGATTTATAGCAGATCTTTGGAGGAACATGTGGAACCTTTACGTGTTGTTTTTATTGCTCTACGTGATGCACGTTTGTTTGGTAACCTTTTGAAGTGCACCTTTTGCATCGACCGAGTGTCTTTTCTTGGCTATGTTGTTACTCCACAGGGAATTGAAGTTGATAAAGCCAAGATTGAAGCTATTGAGAGTTGACCGCAGCCCAAAACGGTCACACAAGTGAGGAGTTTTCTTGGCCTTGCTGGATTCTATAGGCGTTTTGTGAGAGATTTCAACACCATTGCTGCACCTCTCAATGAGCTTACAAAGAAGGATGTGCCTTTTGTTTGGGGTACCGCACAGGAAGAAGCCTTCACGGTATTGAAAGATAAGTTGACACATGCTCCTTTACTCCAACTTCCTGATTTTAATAAGACTTTTGAGCTTGAATGTGATGCTAGTGGAATTGGATTAGGAGGTGTGTTATTACAAGATGGCAAACCTGTTGCATACTTTTCTAAAAAATTGAGTGGGCCTAGTCTGAATTATTCTACTTATGATAAAGAATTATATGCTCTTGTTCGGACTTTAGAGACATGGCAACATTATTTATGGCCCAAAGAATTTGTTATACATTCTGATCATGAATCTTTGAAACATATTAAAAGTCAAGCTAAACTGAATCGTAGGCATGCTAACTGGGTTGAATTCATTGAGACTTTCCCTTATGTTATTAAACACAAGAAGGGTAAAGAAAATGTTATTGCTAATGCATTGTCTCGTCGCTATACTATGCTTTCACAACTTGACTTCAAAATATTTGGTTTGGAGACCATCAAAGATCAATATGTGCATGATGCTGATTTTAAAGATGTAATGCAGAATTGTAAAGAAGGAAGAACATGGAACAAGTTCGTTATTAATGATGGCTTTGTGTTTCGTGCTAACAAGCTATGCATTCCAGCTAGCTTTGTTCGTCTTTTGTTGTTGCAGGAAGTGCATGGAGGAGGATTAATGGGACACTTTGGCGTGAAGAAGATGGAGGACGTACTTGCTACACATTTCTTTTGGCCAAAGATGAGACGGGATGTTGAGCGTTTTGTTGCTTGCTGCACTAAATGTCAAAAAGCTAAGTCACGACTCAATCCTCATGGTTTATATATGCCTTTACCTGTACCTAGTGTTCCTTGGGAGGATATATCGATGGACTTTGTTTTAGTTTTACCTTGAACAAAGAAGGGGAGGGATAGTATATTTGTTGTCGTGGATAGATTTTCGAAAATGGCACATTTTATACCATGTCATAAAAGTGATGATGCTACTAATGTTGCTGATTTGTTCTTTCGTGAAATTATTCGCTTGCATGGTGTGCCAAATACAATTGTTTCAGATCATGATACTAAATTTCTTAGCCACTTTTGGACATATTTATGGGCTAAGTTGGGGACTAAACTGCTTTTTAGTACTACATGTCATCCTCAAACTGATAGACAAACTGAAGTAGTCAATAGAACTTTGTCTACTATGCTTAGGGCTGTTTTGAAGAATAACAAGAAAATGTGGGAAGAATGCTTGCCTCATATTGAATTTGCTTATAGTCGTTCATTGCATTCTACTACTAAGATGTGCACTTTTGAAATTGTGTATGGTTTCCTACCTTGTGCACCAATTGATTTGTTGCCTCTTCCATCTTCGGAGAAGGTTAATTCTGATGCTAAACAACATGCTGAATTGATCTTAAAAATGCATGAGGTAACTAAGGAAAACATTGAGCGTATGAATGCTAAATATAAACTTGCTGGAGATAAGGGTAGAAAACATGTTGTGTTTGCACCTGGAGATCTTGTCTGGTTACATTTGCGTAAGGATAGATTTCCTGATTTGCACAAATCAAAGCTAATGCCACGTGCTGATGGTCCTTTCAAGGTGTTAGAGAAAATAAATGATAATGCATATAAACTTGAGCTGCCTGCAGATTTTGGGGTTAGTCCCACTTTTAGCATTGCAGATTTGAAGCCTTATTTGGGTGAGGAAGATGAGCTTCCGTCGTGGACGACTTCATTTCAAGAAGGGGAGGATGATGCGGACATCAATACCATTGTTACACCCACAGCCCCTGCTGCTATACATACTGGACCAATTACTAGAGCTTGTGCATGCCAATTAACCAGGTACTTTCGTTTCTTGGTAATGATTCTAATGTTCATGAGAATATGATGCTGCCTAAATTGGATACATTTGTTTTGCTTAGAAATGAAGGGCCTAGCTTTGAGAAGGATGAACATTGGAGCAAGAACAAGCATGGAGATAATGGCATGTGCAAGGGGAACAAGAACGGAGTTACAAGTGATGATTTTAGGACGTGGAAGCCACCATAATGAGTGCATGAAGCCTTGGACGAAATATACAAGATGCTACTTCATAATTTTCGTCCAGAGGCTATTCTAGGTGCCGCGTCACCTTATTATTGGGCCAGGCCCATGTAATTTCGAAATACTTGATTATAGGCTATTTTTAGAGTCCGTATGTGTGGGGAAACAAGAGTTAGGGTTGGTTTCGGACCCCTCCCTCAAGGGCCACGAAATTCCCCCCTCTTCCTCCATATATACAGCCCTTAGGGTGTCATTTAGACTTTGGGTTTTGTTTAGATTAAAGTTCTCCATAGCTGCAACTTCGCATACTTCGTTTGTGTTCAACGACCAGACAAAGGTGTCACAGAACCCCACCTTGATCAATAAAGCTTTCCTCTTATATTCGCAATATCCAGATTGCAATCTCAGTTTCTTGCTTGTTCTTCGTTTGCTCGCAGGAAACAGACCCTTGTGGTCAGGTTGATCGCGCTCTGGCATGGTCAATAACCTCTCGGAGTTGGTTTAGTGATTGCTAAGGCGCGACGTCCTCGCACGTTCGTAGTCGGATCGTCAAAGTCGACTTCCACCAAAGCGATATCCATCATCTCATAGAAAGACGGGACACCTTTGCCTCTATCAGTGCCCGATCCAATGTCATCCATGGAAGAGCAGGCCGCAGCCACGGCTCTGCTGGACAGTCACCCGGCGGCGTCGGACGCGCTGCTCTCCATGGCCATATCAACCTCCAATGTCGATCGCGCCTCCGCGGCTCCCACCCAGAGCCCCTCGCATTGTGCCTTGCAGCCTTGCCTCGTCGCTCACGGTGACGACCACCCCTACCCAGCTTTGTGCCATGGCTGTTGTCCTTGTTCGCAAGTTCCTATTGATTGGGCCCATCAGCGAGGCCTGCTTCCCGGACGCCAGTTTGTCAAGGAGATGGTGAGCTGGACCGCGCCGGCGTTGGCCAGGGACGACGTTGGCGGTGAGTGGAAGAGGTTCGTGTACGCTTTGTAGAGGGTCTACAATAAGGAGTTGGTGCTAGCATAGACGAGGGCACTAGCATCATAGGACGACGGCAAAACGCTGACCAACGTGTTGTGGTGGCTCCACAGCCACGGCTCGGGAATTCTCTTGAATACGATTGGACGACTTACATGCTGACCACACTGCTGCTTCTTGTAGTAATGTTCATGGAATGCGTCTGGATATAATTGCAGTAGAAGAATCTCTGGTTTCAGCATGAGAGTTTTTAGTTTGTTGAGAAGACCGTGCAATATTGTTATTGGTTTTGTGGTACTATGGATACCATGATTCTACATTTTATAGTGCTTTTTTGTTGAGTGCTGCGATTTGGTAACCTAAACTTTGTATATATTTTAATGGAGCAACAATAGGAGCCTCTCATGTTGTTTCAAATGTTCAAAAAAAATATCTAACACCATATTCTATTCCACCCATAGTCCTATATCCATGGCTTGCGCTCATGTATTGCATGGGGATTGAAAAATCTGAAGCGCATTAAAAAGTATGAACCAATTGTTTGGCTGACACCGGGGTAGTGCATGATTTATACTTTGTGTTAAGAAGATGGAGCATGACAACGATATATGATCTTATAGGGATAGAATTCTTTAGCATTTATATTTTGAAAGGCATGATTATTTGTTGGTATGCGTGAGTACTAATGTCTTTACGTCAAATTATAGACTATTGCTTTGAATCATTCAGATATAAATATTCATACCATAAAACAAAGATTACATGATAGGCAAGCAAGGTAGCATGCCACATTTAAAAAATTGTTTTTATCATTTACCTACTCGAGGACGGGCAGGAATTAAGCTTGGGGATGCTTGATACGTCTCCAACGTATCTATAATTTTTTATTATTCCATGCTATTATAATATCAATCTTGGATGTTTTATATGCAATTATATATCATTTTTGGGGACTGACTTATTAACCCAGTGCCCTATGCCAGTTATTGTTTTTTTTTTGTTTTTTGTTTTTCAGAAAATCAATATAAACAGAGTCCAAATGGAGAAAAAACTTTGGATTAATTTTTTCTAGACCAGAAGGGACCCTACAAGGTTCGAGAGAAGACCTGAAGAGCCATGAGGGAGCGGCAAGCTCGGGGTGGGCCCAGGGGGTAGACGCGCCCTCCAAGATTGTGCGCCCCTTGTGGCACCTCTTGACCTAATTCCACCTCTATAAATTCCCAAGTATTCCCAATACATCAAAGAAACAGTCAAAATACTTTTTTCGCTGCTGCAAGTTTTTGTTCTTTCGCTATCCCATCTGGAGGCTTTCTGGCACCCTGCCGAAGGGGGAATCGATCACGGAGGGCTTCCACATCAACCTTGTTGCCCTTCCGATGGTGTGTGAGTAGTTTACCATAGACCTATGGGTCCATAGCGAGTAGCTAGATGGCTTCTTCTCTCTCTTTGATCTTCAGTACAATGTTCTCCTCGATGTGCTTGGGGATCTATCAGATGTACTCTTGTTTTGTGGTGTGTTTGTTGGGATCCGATGAATTGTGGTTTTATGATCAGATTATTCATGAATATTAATAGAGTCTTCTCTGAATTCTTTTATGCATGATTATTATAGCTTTGTATTTCTCTCTGAGCTATCCATTTGGTTTGGCCAACTAGATTGATTTATGATGCAACGGGGGAGGTGCTTTGTAATGGGTTCAGTCTTGTGGTGCTCAATCCTAGTGACAGAAGGGGACATGACACGTATTTGTATTGTTTCCATTAATGGGAAAATGATAGGGTTTATTCAAATTGCTTGGGTTTACTTTATCTACATCATGTCATCTTGCTTAAGGCATTACTCCGTTTTTCATGGACTTAATACCCTAGATGCATGCTGGATAGCGGTCGATGGGTGGAGTAACAGTAGTAGATGCACACATGAGTCGGTCTACTTATCTCGGACGTGATGCCTATATATACATGATCATTGCCTTGAATATCGTCATAACTATCTGCTTTTCTATCAATTGCCCAACAGTAATTTGTTTACCCACTGTATGCTTTTTGTTCAAGAGAGAAGCCTCTAGTGAAAACTATGGCCCTGGGTCTGCCTTTATCATATATAAAATCCAAAAATACCTTGCTACAATTTATTTATCGTTATTTTATTTTTGTGTTTTTATTTATCTATCTATCACTATCATATTTGATTCTTGTAAATAACCACAGAGGGAATTAACAACGCAGCTCACAAGTAGTAGTATCCTCTCTTCTTCAGTACTGAGGGAAATATTTATCTCTACAGTACCGCATTATCCTCTCCCCTTCAAGGAAATCCCAACGCATCTCACAAGTAGTAGTATTCAACAGGATCCTTGTCGTGACGTCGTGTCACTGTTTGGGCATGTATATTTTCCCTTGTTAGCCTGTCACACCCTTTAGGGGGTCGATCAGGTTGATCAGCCTGACCGCGTGTTAAGAGCACATTGTCAGTTAGCTCTTCATTGAATTCTGGCACCAGACGCATGTGTCGGTAAGATTTAGGCGCGATATGGCATCGTTCTTCAAGATCTTGCTTGGCCTAGAGGATTTCTACCCACTTGTCATTCAGTGCATTCTGATTGGCTTGCAGTTGTTGTTGCTTCGTCTACATACTCCTTGTAGTGGCTACTAGGCGCCGTCTGAATCGTTCTATCTCAAAAGTGTCCTCGAGAACTACATAGTCCTCAGCTCTGAGGCTTACATCCTCCTTGGATTGTGGTAAATAATTGTTTTCGGCCCCGTCGAAGAGATCATCGGCGTCCTCATCTTCAAGGACTCCCACGGGGCTGTTTTGCTGTCTTGGGGAGGCTTGAATGTTCTCTCCCTGGTTTTCAGCTTCATCGGCCACTGCGCCGTTGTCAGTGGCAATGGTGTCGCGCCCGCCGGGGGCCCTTTTGGTACCTTTCGCGCGTTTGCGCCGACGCCTTGATGGTTCTTAGATGTGTCCACCATATATACGTCGTAAGTTGATGTTGTAGTCCATCTGCCAGTATTAGCCAGAGGCGTAGTAGTTTTTGGAGGGCCAACAACATCTTCATCCATGTCGGTGGCCTCTTCATAGTCTAGCACGTCGGTTAAGTCATCGACCGTGGTGACTAGGTGGGTGGTGGGTGGGGTGTAAATTTCCTTGTCATCGTCTTTAAGTCCGATCTTGTCATAGACCGGAGTCTGATCATTCGAGATTGATAAACTCTGAATGCGATCCCGCATCAAATTAAGGGCTCATGGCCTGGCTAAAGGTCGGGCAGACTCGAAGCACGATCTGGGCACTGCTTGATGTGAGCTCGGAGTGTTGGTTGGCCCAGTTTGACTCTAGGCCACTAGTTGGGGAGATCTGATCCATACTTGATGTAGGGTCCTCGTTTGAACTCAGATTGGGGTCGAGGCCCTCGCCTGGTGTAGCAGCGGTCGATTACTCGGATGGGATCTAGACCATCAGGAGTTCGGATCCGAGGTTCAGATCGGAGATCGGCTTCGGGGTTGAGCCCGCATTGCCAAGGTGTCTTTGATCCAGTCTGGAGCCCATCCAGAAAGGAAGAGCTCACCACGGGAATCTGCGGTGTACTCTAAGCTTCCAAAAGTGACCACCTGGTCCGGGGTGAAGTTCTCCACGGGTGCTAGATGGCCCGTTGAGTTGGCATGAATAACCATGCTGCTGAACACGAATAGTTAGCCAGGGACAAATATGTCGTCCTAGCCAGCATTGCAGTTGATCCGCAGATTAGTCGTTGGTCCTTTTTTTATCACACAACGGAACTCCAATGAAAGCACCAATGTCGGTGGTAAAACCAGCAGACCTCAGGGTAGTGGGTCCCGAGATGTTGATCTCGGATTTGTGGGTAACAAGGGACGAAGGAGATAGTATTTACCCAGGTTCGGGCCCTCTCAAAGAGGTAATACCCTACGTCATGCTTGGATCGTATTTATGGTTGTGTATCGAGTACAAGTTTGATCTACCTCGAGATCGTAAGTTATGTTCTAACCCGAAGGCTACGAGGATGTGATTATGATTGGATCCCCTCTACAGGCTAAATCCCTTGGCTTATATACATGCCAGAGGGGTACCTAGGGTTACATGGCTGGTTGCAGATCTAAGGATGCACATGGCAGCGGGCAAAGATGTCCTAGTCATACACGTCAAGTCTTCGGTAGAAGCTGTGTTGATCACGTCGAGGTATGGGGCTTTCGGAGTCCTTCCTTATGATAATGAGGGCCCATAAGCTCGGTCCGAGGACTATGGGCCGACTAGGTTGGTACTTGTCACGCCCAATAAGCGATCCTATTTGAGAGGAACTCAAGGGTCCCACCAAGGATAGAGCCACATATTGAGACGCTTCTGCAACGTGGATATCATTACATCATACCATTACATAATATATGGGGATACATACAAAAGGCATACAATGCCACATGAATACAACAACATCATACATAAAAGCAACATCCGACTACGGATGAAACACAAACAGAAACTCAAACGACATCCACCCTGCTAGCCCAGGCTACCGACCAGGAACCTATCCCTTGAACGAAGAAGAAGCAGAAGCAGAACTCCAAAACAGGTAAACATCGCTCTCACGTCATGATCATCGCATTACCTGTACTTGCAACTGTTGTTGTAGTTATTTGTGAGCCATGAGGACTCAGCAATCCCATTACCATGGGTATCAAGACTAGCAAAGCTTAATGGGCATGGAATGGATAAGTGGTGAGGTTGCAGCAAGCGACTAAGCAAGATATGGCGGTTAACTTACGAGTACAAGAGTAAGATGAGAAGCTACTCAAATAGTCGCAAACTAGTAATGATCAAGAAGTGATCCTGAACTACTTATGTTCAAACATGACCCCCACCGTGTTCTCTTCTCGACCCACTCAAAAAGAGGCTGTCACAGTTACGCACAAGGTTGGTGTATTTTAATTCGAATCTGGTGTCAAGTTCTCTACAACCGGACATTAAAAATTCCCATCTGCCACATAACCGCGGGCATGGCTCTCGAAAGTTTAAACCCTACATGGGTGTCCCAACTTAGCCCATGACAAGCTCACAATCCGCGGAGACAATCATCCATCTCGGGACATCCAATCAGACTCAGGATCCCGGTGCACAAGACATTTCGACAATGGCAAAACAAATCCAGCAAGACCTCCCGGCGTGCCGACACCCTGATAGTAGCCGCGTGTATCTCGTCTCAGGCCACGTCCAGATGAGCACAACCTACAGCAACTAAGACCCGAGTTTCCCCGGGGAAGCTGCACACGACTCTAGTTTGGGACCAACACCATCAGCACTGTCCCCCCTGTATTATGCGGAAAGAATCCTCGGGTTCATGACACCCTATGAGTTAATTAATTAATTCAGTATTATTATGTTGGTAAATGTTAAAACCAATGTTGGGCCTTGCTGGAAGAGTTTTATTCAAAGTGAACTGTCAAGAGGGGTCCACAAACCGTCATCGTGTTAGGGACACAAAATCAAGGAACATAACACCGGAATGAAGGAAACTAGGGCGGCAAGAGTGGAACAAAACACCAGGCATAAGGCCGAGCCTTCCACCCTTTACCAAGTATATATGTGCATTAATTAAAATAAGAGATATTGTGATATCCCAAGATATCCAAGATATCCATGTCAAACATGGAACAACCTGCAACTGCACCTGCAACTAGCAACGCTATAAGAGGGGCTGAGCAAAGCGGTAACATAACTAAACAACGGTTTGCTGGGATGGTGGAAAAGGTTAGAGGTTGTTTCATGGCATATAGGGAGGCTTGATAAACAAGTGGTAGGAAGCGCGACATAGCGATAGCATCGAGAGAACTAGCATAGCAATGATAGTAGTGAGATCCAGGATAACGATCATCTTGCCTGAAATCCCACTAGGAAGAAGATCGAGTCCATGAAGAAGATGAACGGGCGTAAACGAACCAAGCGTAGTCGAATGAATCCTCACGATCGCAACGAAACGGGAACTATCGAGAAGAAGCACAACTAGAAAGAAGCAAACAACATTGTAAACACACAACACATAAACATGGTATGATGCTCAACCAAGTATGATGCATGGCAAGGCTATATGATGCTACTCATGGCAAGAGATAATGCATACTGAAACATCACACCAAGGCAAGTTTAAATGAGGCCGGAAACAACATATAACAACTCCGGTAAGTCCTCATATGTAAATTTCGAAATTGGTCCATATCTGAACAAAACATTAAGTTTAAGTTGTTAAACAGCAATTTAAAGTGTACCATGATGATCTACATGATTTTCTAATCAAGTTACATATAAAGTTCATTTAATTCGGAGCTACGACCTAGAAGATGTGAGCAAAACAAGTTAAACATGGATCGATGCAAAATGCATACCAACATCAAGCACACACCCCAAAACATGGATGCAACAAGATAATATGAAACTACATGCAATTCTAAGCAAGTTTTGTATGGAGCATGTTCAAAACGGAGCAACGGTTCAACACATCCACTCCAAACAAGTTATAACAACAATCTGCCCAAAACAGCAAGTAGGCACTTTGCAACCATCAAAATAACATGCTACAGGAAACATATGAACACAAACTTGATATGCACTCAAATTACAGGTTTCATGCTTTAAATGTCATTAAGGTTCAGGTTCATAGGCATCAAGATTAGTCCAAATTGACCAATGCAAAAAGCAACTTTATAACACAGATTATGACTTGGTGAAAAACAGGGCCTATGCATGAGCAGAGTTAATATGATGACATGTTGGAGGCATGAAACAAATATGCTACAGCAACTATACATAGCATCAAAGGGCATGGAATAAAATTACACATGACAAAGAGAAAATAACATCAAGGCATCATATGCATATGGCTCGTGGATTATTGGAAACCATCAAGACAAGTTTGAATGTTGAAAAAGTTTCAGCAAGTGTAAAACAACAACATTATCATAGCATGTTTGCAAGCTTGGGACAGAGGTCATATGATGTCCAAAATTATCAATCATGGCATGTGGACAAAGTACTCATAGCATGTTTCAAAACAAGTAACTGTAGCATCTCCAAAAGAGGCATAGATTAATTAATATCAAGCTCACAACATGGCATCATGAAGTTAACAGAAAACTGGAACATCATTTAGGCAAGTTCATAGACATGAAAGCACATGCTACAGGACTTATATGAGGCATCCAATGTCATGGCATGATAGAGCATCACGTGGCATCAAAACATGTCAACTAAGCATCTCCAGATAATGCATGGATTTGATGGTAGCATCAAGCAAACGTAGCAACATGATATGGCAGATTTAGACTTAGCAGACCATTACAACAAGTAGCCCACTTCACAAGCTTGATGCACTCACCATAGGGCATATCAAAATAAATGGATTACATCACATGGCGGCGGCGGCGTGCAGAGTTCGGGACAGATAGGGAGATCATGAGCGGGAGAGAGAAGCACGGGGAAGGAAGAGAGAGAGAGAGGGAGAAGGAGACGGGGCCGGCCTGGTGGAGGTTGTCACCGGCAGCGGCACTCCGGCGAGCAGGCGGGGGCGCGCTCTGGCGCAGGAGGGAGGCGAGGTCGCGGGAGATGGGGAGCAAGCGTACAGGAGGAGGAGCTCGGGGCAGGAGCTCCTACGGGGAGCGGCAGCGAGCTCGGGCCCAGATGGGCTTCCCAGGGCCCGATCTGGGTCTTGTGGGTTGTGTGGGGAGGTGGGAGGTGGAGGCACGCTGGTTGGCGGCAGGGAGACGACGTGGCAGCAGTGGAGTGGCTGGGGGCGGCGGTCCAACCATTGGCGGCTTGCCAAGTGGCACCGACGAGGTGGCCGGTGCGGAAAACGGAGGAGGGGCGGCGCGAAAATTGAGGAGGAGGATGGCTGCTACCCCAAAATGGAAAGGGGCGGTTTATGTAAGGCATGTTAGGGTTAGAGGGGATCTAGGGGGATTTTTGGACCCTCTGATGACGATCAGACGACTCCTGTTAGAGGAGGGGGGGTAGCTGGGCTTAGGTGGGGTTAGTAGGCTGTGTAGGAGGGCTGTGGGCCGAGAAGAGAAGTGAGAGAGAGGCCCAACGACATTTTCCGGAGACCGAAAACGTCTGGCGGATGAACCGACTATATGTCGCTATATGTTTAATGGTTGGGCTATCAAACGGACTCCGAATGCAATGAAATATGGCAGGCGGTCTACCTACACTATAACAAGACCGCACGCCAACTTTCACCCCATTCCGAGAACATTTTTATGCCACTTATAAAATAATATTTGGAGGTGCCGCGGGCGCGTGTGAGTGTGGTTGGGTCAGAAAGGACAACGGAGAGAACTGGGGGACCCGAATGGATGCAAGTTTTTGAAAAACATGAAGATGAAATGCACATGTTGACATGGCAAAGTGCAACACGCAAGTGAATGACATGGCAACGACGGCAAATAACTGAAAGACACCTGGCGCATCGGTCCCGGGGCGTTACAGTACCCCCTAGTCCAGGACACCGTCACCTAAGTCAAACTCGGTCCCATTGAACCACTCCTATCCGGACCCACCTTTACCCAAGACAAAGCCATAAGCCAAACCCTAGAAACTCGGTAAATGTCGCATGTGTCACTTGCCAAACTGTAGTGACCAAGTTTCTGTACCCAGTCAAAGTCATTTTGAAATTACCAAGTTGAACGATCGAAACTACCAAAATGAGATATCTGCTTAGGTCACTGCTAATCGGTCTCACCAAGTGGATTCGTTCGGTATCACCGAAAAACCTAACGTTCGGATCTTTTACACTATTCGGTCTCATCAAGAATTCTCTTTGGTGTCACCGAGTTGTGCATAAAGTTTGTAACTATGGGATTTTTGGTGATGGCTATATATACCCCTCCACCACCACTCATGATGTGGAGCATCCTATGGACATCACCATGTTAAGAGTCCATTTGGCAAGTGACACGTGCGACATTTACTTCACACACATAAAGGTGAATCATCTCCTTTACACGTACTCACTTGACTCCTTCGAGGATGGTATACTACTTGACCCTCCATCGTGCATGCGTAGGTATTGTTGGAGCTTCACAAATATCGAGGAGTGCAAGAGCCAAGGAAAGACTACACCATCCATGAGGGAAGTGTGGAAGAGAAAACGGAAGAACGGACAAGTTTGCACTTGCCCATATCATCCGGATCCCCTCCTGGATGATCTGGCCAACGCCCGGATTATCCGGCCCCTGGCCCGGACTATCCAGCTATGTGCCCCAAAGACTACAGCACAAGCCCGGATGAAGCCGGATCATCCGGACCCCCTCCCGGATCATCCTGACCCACCGGGACATTTGGACGACAACCCGGACATCCGGATCCCCGACGACGACTATGACACAGTCGGACGATCCAGACAGCTGCCCGGATCATCTGGACCCCCGGAGCCCAGATCATCCGACCTTTGCCTGCGCGCATGACTCAGCTCGAGGCCCATGTACCCATTCACCCCTCACTTACCCCTTCATGGACTAACACTATATATACTCGTCCTCCTACACCATTTAGGGTAGCAAATAGGATAGCTCATTTGTATGTGAGCTTTGCTCCTACTACTCTTCTCTTGAGCGAGAGACCACTCCATTGGAGTTCAAGACCCCCTTTGGAGAAGATCCCATAGGGGAATCAAGACCCCATGGGAAGATCCTTCTAGGATTCAAGACCTCAACTCCTCCAAGGATTGGGATGAACTAGTTACCTCTTGTATCATCTTGTGTTGGATTTGGACCTTTGTATCCCTCTTTGTGTATGTGGATTTAGCATATGTGTGATCGGATCTCGCTGATTTGAGTGTTTCAATTATCTTGTGTTCATCATGCTCTTCGTGTTCTTCGGGAATCCCCCCTCCAAATCATGAAAGATTGCCCCTAGGGTTCCACCCTACATCATCTTGGTATCATGAGCCACGTTGATCACGAATTTGGAGTCCCTAGCCCTCGTTTTCTAGCCTAATTTTGGTGAGTTCGTCTGATACGTCTCCAACATATCTATAACTTTTTATTGTTCCACGCTGTTATATTATCCATCTTGGATGTTTTATATGCATTGTCATGCTATTTTATATCAATTTTTGGCACTAACATATTAACCTAGTGCGACGTGTCAGTTGTTGTTTTTTCCTTGTTTTTGTCTTTTACAGAAAATGAATACCAAATGGAACAAAACTTTTTTATGATTTTTCTTGGACAAGAAGACACCCACGAAGCTTCGGGAGGAGGCCATAAGAGCCATGGGTGTGCCACAAGCTCACCAGGCATGCCCTAGGGGGGCGCCCTATGAGCTTATGGGCCTCTTGGGACTCCTCCAAACCCTAATCTCAGCTCCATAAATACCCAAATAGTCCCCGCATACTAGAGAGCACACCCAAAATACGTTTCTGCCGTCCCAAGTTTCTGTCCTCATGAGATCCCATCTGGAGACCTGTTCCAGTACTCCGTCGGAGGGAGATTCGATCATGAAGGGCCTCTATATCAACCTTGTTGCCCTACCGATGATGTGTGAGTAGTATACCACAGATCTACTGGTCCATAGCTAGTAGGTAGATGGCTTCTTCTCTCTCTTTGATCTTCAATACAATGTTCTCCTCGATATTCTTGGTGCGTTTGTTGATATCTGATGAATTATGAGTTTATGATCAGATTATCTATTAATATTATTTGAGTCTTCTCTGAATTATTTTATGCATGATTAAGATAGCTTTGTATTTCTCTTTAATCTATTGATTTGGTTTGGCCAACTAGATTGATTTTTCTTGCAATGGGAGAGGTGCTTTGTAATGTGTTCAATCTTGCCGTGCTCAATCCCAGTGACAGAAAGGGACTTGACACGTATTTGTATTGTTGCCATTAAGGACAAAAAGGTGGGGCTTATTCGTATTGATTGGATCTATCCCTCTATATCATGTCATCTTGCTTAAGGCGTTACTCCCTTCTTGTTAACTTGATACACTAGATGCTTCCTGGATAGTGGTCAATGTGTGGAGTAATACTAGTAGATGCAGGCAGGAGTCGGTCTACTTATTGATGACCCACAAGTATAGGGGATCTATCGTAGTCCTTTCGATAAGTAAGAGTGTCGAACCCAACGAGGAGCAGAAGGAAATGATAAGCGGTTTTCAGCAAGGTATTCCCTGCAAGTACTGAAATAAGTGATAAGAGATAGTTTTGTGATAAGATAAATTGTAACGAGCAACAAGTAACAAAAGTAAATAAAGTGCAGCAAGGTGGCCCAATCCTTTTTGTAGCAAAGGACAAGCCGGAACAAACTCTTATAATAGGAAAAGCGCTCCCGAGGACACATGGGAATATCGTCAAGCTAGTTTTCATCATGCTCATATGATTCGTGTTCGGTACTTTGATAATTTGATATGTGGGTGGACCGGTGCTTGGGTGCTGTTCTTACTTGAACAAGCATCCCACTTATGATTAACCTCTATTGCAAGCATTTGCAACTACAACAAAAGTATTAAGGTAAACCTAACCATAGCATGAAACATATGGATCCAAATCAGCCCCTTACGAAGCAACACATAAACTAGGGTTCAAGCTTCTGTCACTCTAGCAACCCATCATCTACTTATTACTTCCCAATGCTTTCCTCTAGGCCCAAATAATGGTGAAGTGTTATGTAGTCGATGTTCACATAACACCACTAGAGGTTAGACAACATACATCTCATCAAAATATCGAACGAATACCAAATTCACATGACTACTAATAGCAAGACTTCTCCCTTGTCCTCAGGATCAAACGTAACTACTCACAAAGCATATTCATGTTCATAATCAGAGGGGTAATAATATGCATAAAGGATCTGAACATATGATCTTCCACCAAGTAAACCAACTAGCATCAACTACAAGGAGTAATCAACACTGCTAGCAACCTACTAGCACCAATCCCGGACTTGGAGACAAGAATTGGATACAAGAGATGAACTAGGGTTTGGAGATGAGATGGTGCTGGTGAAGATGTTGATGGAGATTGCCCTCTCCCAATGAGAGGAGCGTTGGTGATGATGATGACGATGATTTCCCCCTCCCGGAGTGAAGTGTCCTGTAGCGACCCGACCCGAATGGGTCAAGTCTCAGTGCTTACGTGTCATCCCTGGATCGGTATGCTGACACACACAGTACTCGAGGATTTATAACAGAGGTAAATCACATGTATAAAATAGCGTAAATACTATTACCTCCATCCAAATAGCGGAAGCAACAAGGTTGTGGATTCCCATCAACACCAACGGCAAAGTTGAGTATAGGAAATCGTAACCCTAACGTATCACTTACTCGTCGTAAGATCCTGCAACATGAGACGTTGCAGCCACAGAGGGTCAGTATGTAGTCGTAGGTGATGTATGTCTACATGGAGTTCCGAGGACCATCGATAGAGGAACACGGTTTACCTCAAAGTTTTGGAATCAGCTACACCACACTTTGGGTACTAGGCTAGAGTTCAGTACAGCCTTTCATCCGCAGACAGATGGATAGATCAAGAGAGTGTGCGCTAGATTATGGATCTAGTAGTGATGATGATTTACCTTACGTTGAGTTCTCATACAACAATAGTTACCAATCCAGTTTGAAGATGGCCCCTTTCGAAGCCTTGTACGGAAGGAGGTGCAGAACCCCGTTGTTGTGGGATGAGGTTGGAGACCGCCAGTTATTTGGACCAGATTTGATTAAGGAGTCTAAACAGAAAGTAAAGTTGATTCGCGACAGGCTCAAGGTAGCTCAGTCAAGGCAGAAGAGCTATGCAGATTCGAAACGCAAGGAGACAGAATACAAAGTCGGAGACAGAGTTTATCGTCGAGTATCTCCACTTCGGGGAGTTAAATGTTTTGGAGTTAAAGGAAAGTTAGCGCCATGTTTTGTGGGGCCATACAAGGTTTTGGAACGCATGGGAGAAGTAGCTGTGACGCCCCCGATTTAATCGTACACTAATCATGCACGCAAATGTGTACGATCAAGATCAGGGACTCACGGGAAGATATCACAACACAACTCTAAAACATAAATAAGTCATACAAGCATCATAATACAAGCCAGGGGCCTCGAGGGCTCGAATACAAGTGCTCGGTCATAGACGAGTCAGCGGAAGCAACAATATCTGAGTACAGACATAAGTTAAACAA
>NC_041389.1:178951822-178955117 GCF_002162155.2 Triticum dicoccoides | reverse complement strand
TAAGTTAAACAATTTTGCCTTAAGAAGGCTAGCACTAACTGGGATACAGATCGAAAGAGGCGCAGGCCTCCTGCCTGGGATCCTCCTGGGATCCTCACGCAAATGTGTACGATCAAGATCAGGGACTCACGGGAAGATATCACAACACAACTCTAAAACATAAATAAGTCATACAAGCATCATAATACAAGCCAGGGGCCTCGAGGGCTCGAATACAAGTGCTCGATCATAGACGAGTCAGCGGAAGCAACAATATCTGAGTACAGACATAAGTTAAACAATTTTGCCTTAAGAAGGCTAGCACAAACTGGGATACAGATCGAAAGAGGCGCAGGCCTCCTGCCTGGGATCCTCCTGACTACTCCTGGTCGTCGTCAGCGGGCTGCACGTAGTAGTAGGCACCTCCGGTGTAGTAGGAGGGGTCGTCGTCGACGGTGGCGTCTGGCTCCTGGACTCCAGCATCTGGTTGCGACAACCAGAAAGAAAGGAAAGGGGAAAAAGGGGGGGAGAAAGCAACCGTGAGTACTCATCCAAAGTACTCGCAAGCGAGGGACTACACTACATATGCATGGGTATATGTGTAAGGAGGCCATATCAGTGGACTGAACTGCAGAATGCCAGAATAAGAGGGGGATAACTAATCCCGTCGAAGACTACGCTTCTCGCAGCCACCGTCTTACAGCATGTAGAAGAGGGTAGATTGAAGTCCTCCAAGTAGCATCTCCAAGTAGCATCTCCAAGTAGCATCTCCAGTAGCATCGCATAGCATAAACCTACCCGGCGATCCTCCTCTCATCGCCCCGTGGAAAAGCGATCACCGGGTTGTCTGTGGAACTTGGAAGGGTGTGTTTTATTAAGTATCCGGTTCTAGTTGTCATAAGGTCAAGGTACAACTCCAAGTCGTCCTGTTACCGAAGATCACGGCTATTCGAATAGATTAACTTCCCTGCAGGGGTGCACCACATTCCCCAACACGCTTGATCCCATTTGGCCGGACACACTTTCCTGGGTCATGCCCGGCCGCGGAAGATCAACACGTCGTAGCCCCACCTAGGCACAACAGAGAGGCCAGCACGCCGGTCTAAACCTAAGCGCACAGGGGTCTGGGCCCATCGCCCATAGCACACCTGCACGTTGCGAGGGCGGCCGAAAGCAGACCTAGCGTAGTGGCGTTCCAGTCCAATTCGGCGTGCGCCGCTCCGTCGCTGACGTCTGAAGTGCTTCGGCTGATACCACGACGCCGGGATACCCATAACTACTCCCGCGTAGATGGTTAGTGCGTATAAGCTCGTAGCCAACTCAGATCAAATACCAAGATCTCGTTAAGCATGTTAAGTATCCGGGAACGACGAACAGGGCCAGGCCCACCTGTCTCCTAGGTGGTCTCAACCTGCCCTGTCGCTCCGCCACAAAGTAACAGTCGGGGGCCGTCGGGAACCCAGGCCCACCTCTACCGGGATGGAGCCACCTGCCCCTTCAGCCCCCAACTCCGAACAGTATCACAGGTAATGTAACAGTGTAAAGTATATAGTATATGCCCGTGATCACCTCCTGAAGTGATCACAGCCCAATAGTATAGCATGGCAGACGGACAAGAGTGTAGGGCCACTGATGGAACGCTAGCATCCTATACTAAGCATTTAGGATTGCGGGTAAGGTATCAATGACTGTAGCAGCAATGACAGGCTATGCATCAGAATAGGATTAACGGAAAGCAGTAACATGCTACACTACTCTAATGCAAGCAGTATAGAGGAGAATAGGCGATATCTGGTGATCAAGGGGGGGGCTTGCCTGGTTGCTCTGGCAAGAGAGAGGGGTCGTCAACTCCGTAGTCGAACTGGTCAGCAGCAGCGTCGGTCTCGTAGTCTACCGGAGAGAAGAGGGGGAAGAAATAATGAATACAGAGCAAACAAAGCATCACAAAATATAACAAGGCAATACGCGGTGTTCGGTGTGCCCTAACGCGGTAGTAAGTGATACCGATGAAGGGGGGAAACATCCGGGAAAGTATTCCCGGAGTTTCGCGTTTTCGGGCAGAGGAACCGGAGGGGGAAAGTTGCGAGTTTGATATGTTAGGGGTGTGTGGTGGACGAACGGGCTGCGTATTCGGAATCGTCTCGTCGTTCTGAGCAACTTTCATGTTGAAAATAATTTAATCCGAGTTACGGATTAAAAGATATGATTTTCTAAAGATTTTACTAATTTCTGTAATTTAATTAATTATTTAAAACCAACATTATCCAGAATAGTAAATGATGACGTCAGCCTGAATTCATGCTGACGTCAGCAGTCAACTATGCAGTTTACTGGGTCAACTAAGTGTGGGGCCCACATGTCATTGGTTGTTTAACTAGCAGGCTAATTAAACAGGGTCAATTAGTTTAATTAGTGGTTAGGTTAATCTAATCTGGTTTAATTAGTTTAATTATTAATTAATTAATTAATTAATTAATTATCATTTTAATTATTATTTATTAATTCATTTTCATTTTTTTTTGTTCAAGGGGGGTGGGCCCCGTTTGTCTGTGGCACAGAGGCCTAGTGGGCGGGGCGCTAGCGGGTGGAGTCGGCGCGGGCGTCGGGCGCTAGCGCCCAGCCCGATTGGGCGCTGTGGACCCTGGTCGCCGGCCACGGCAGGGGCGCCGAAGCAGGGGGAGGCCGATATCCGGGGGCGGGGCAGAGGGGCGAGAGCAAGAGGCGCAGCCTGGCGCCGGTGCGGGGTTGCACGAGAGGGCCGTCAGCGGCCAGTGGGTGGCCGGGGTGCTGGGAGGCGGGGATGGCGGCGACCCTGGCCGGTGCGGCCATGTGCCGGCGACGCGGATAGGCGGCTAAGGCGGCCGGTTGCGAGGCGAGGCCACGGTGAGAAGGGCGGAGGCTCCTCGGCGTGAGACAGGGCGAGCGGGGGCAGTGGGTGCGCGTGCGACAACGATTGACCGGAGCAAGGGAAGATGGGGTCGGATGGGGAGGTACTCACCGGCCCTGTAGTTGTGCAAAGTATGCTCGGGGGAGGGGCCGGAGATGCGTTTCCGGCGACGGTGTGGCGGATGGCGGCGTCGGGGGCCTTCTCGGTCCAGGAACGGGGAGGAGGGCGAGGATGACGGCGAGCGACGGGCGGGGCGGCGCCGGTGATGAGGAGGCACGGCGCTTGGCGATCCGGCGATGGGCGCGGGGAAGACGACGACCAGCAGCGCCAGGCGATGAGGCGTGGTCGCCAGGACGCAGCGGGAGGCGCTCGGCGAGCGGCGCTCGGCAAGCGGCGAGGTGGTGGTGGAGTCGGGGCATCGCGCACCGA
>NC_041389.1:178941843-178951239 GCF_002162155.2 Triticum dicoccoides | reverse complement strand
TGGGCCGGCCTGGTTGGCCCAGAGGCCAGCTGGGCTGTGGCCCAGTGGGGGGGGGGGTTCTTTCCTTATTATTTTTATTATTATTATTTTCCTGTTTGCAACATGTTTAGCACCCAAATGATTTTTATAAAATATGGGAGCTAGCTCATAAGTTGTAGTGCATTAGATCCTTGCATCAAAATTTAGTTTGGGTGAAATACTAATTCATATTAAATTTAGATTAATTAAAAGGTTATCAAATGTTGTTGTTTGCCACTGTTTGAGGTTGTTAGGGTCACTCAACTGATCCATTTAATGTTAGTTGCAATTTTATAATTGCCTCTGAATTATTTCTTACTTAATGAACATTTTAGTTTTCAAATTTGAAATTTTTTATTGTTTGCTTGATTTTGAACTTCAATTTGAATCGGTTTTTTGAATCATCTCAAGATGAACAACAGTAATCGTGGTGACGTGGCATCCTTAGCGGAGGGTTACTGTAGTGTAACTATCCGGGCGTCACAATTCTCCTCCACTACAAGAAATCTCGTCCCGAGATTTAAGAGTGGAACTAAGGGGGAAAGGTCTGATTACGAAATTCTAACGAACCTTCTCGAATAAGTTAATCCCTTTCGTTGATGTCTTCAATTCTTTATTCCAATGCATCATGATAAACTTGTCATTATTTCTTCGGGAACTCCATCGTACTTACGAATAGGTAAGGGGCAGCTTTACAACAATTGAATGTTATAAAGGAAAATCATCTGGGCGGGGGTATCCCAAGAATGATCATAAGAGTATCTCTCGAGTTGAACAAATGAAATACATCGAGAGTAAGGTACGAAGGTACAATAAGAGGTTCCAAGCGGATAGATAGTTGCTCGAAGTCTGAACCAGAGTGAGAAAGGGGTTCAGAGTAGCGAGAGTAAGTATTGCGTCTGATACCAGACTAGATCACTAGGACGGTGGCCCGTGAATTACATACGAGGCCACGCGCGAGGAATAACTTTGGGAATAGGGGGTGTAAAGGACAGTCGGGTTTCGATCCTATGGAACTGTGGGTTATGGGCCCACCATGTGGTTTTTTTTATAGGAGTAGTGACATCTTGCACGGTCATGATAGCAAGGCATGTCAGAGAGTACCATGTCAGTTATGTCGGCAACAACGTTGGTACCAAGGGCGAGGGACGAAGAGAACCATTTTCCTGCTCGTTGCACGAGGCGGACCAATAGGCAAAGTTCTCGTCCATCGGTGGTTACCGAAATGTCACCAACAAAAGTAACAGGGTCTCACTGACAGAGTTGTACACCGAGGTGTTTACATAAACAGTGAATTATTACTGCTCAGATCATATAGATCGCAAGAAAGATTAACAAAACAAATGGAAAGGAGAAGGTGATTATCAGATTAAACAGAACAATGGAAAGGAAAATGTGTTAAAACACATCTTTCAGGGGTATATCCTTCCCAAGGACAAGCAGAGCAAGATATCCATGACAGGATATAAAGTAGAAAACCATTTAGGTAAGGGGGAAGGAATCTCATGATATTACTCATACAACGGTGTTAGGATAATTGATAATTAAAATATAGCATCGTGCTTCAAACGTGCCTATTGAAAATCGGAGTACCATTGACATGCTTCGAGATAGCAGTGACATGGTCTTCAGGTGAAGATCAGACTTTGGAAACACGAAGGATCCATCAAGAATAACTTGTAGAATAAGTCTTACAATTTCCTCATGGATGAATGGATAACCTTGCTGAAAAGGAATCTATAATGATAGGTCCTCCAGCCGGGGGGGGGGGTGCTAGGCATGACATCATGTTACCGGGTCATCAAAGGATCAACGTCATAACTCTTGGAAAGTTGTCCCAACCATCATATCTGACCGAGATTCAGATCCGATTGGTGTCAGGATACCTGAGACTCAGGATGTCCGAGAAGAAAAGGCGCAACACAAATCGTTGAAATGGCATTGCAAGCTTCTCGGGAAATGAACTATGGGAGCGGGTTTCTGAAGCAATAGTTCACCATTAAACCAGGGAGAGGACAAGGAGGTGTCTGGTGAACTCAACGGCAATTCACCGAGATTCCCAAAAGATGGATTTCCACCATTAAGTGAACAAGGAGGTAACATTTGTCAGATCAACTGATATAAGGAAGTATGCTCGAGGAAAACATACACAATTAAACATTGGTTGAAGGGTGCGCCCGAAGTACGGGTTGGGTTGCACGACCAATGTTAGAATGGTGATTCAATTAGCGAAGGACTTAGAATGAACTATCGTCCATTCACTTCAAAGCAATAGGGTTGCTAGAAGTTTTGAATTCACACGTCATAGCTCCATTGTCGGTATTCCGGTTGAAAACAATACGGGGACCAAGGAATGAACGAAGATGGCAAGAAGTATTAAGATATCAAGAATTATTAAGAGGTGGTGAAATTCTCACCACATTCTTGACAAAAAGTGATGGTAATACTTCCGAGGTAAGGAAGATCAACTGCTGGGTAGCAGTGATCTCAAGGTTTACACAAAACGCGAACAAGTTGTGTTGAACGGAAGGCAATAAAGTGGTCGATGAGAACAGGAATCATCGAGGGGCAAGGATGGTATTACCCATCATGAATTCAATTGAATTCCTGGAAGAGCTCATAAGGTTGATGATGATCACGACACAATTGTCGAGAGATTTTATGCAGATGTAGTCAATCAGCGATGACATCAAGTCAAAGGAATGATGAAGCAAGAGGTTATTGGAACCACAGTTACGACACAAACTCGAACTCAAGCTTGTTGTTTAAGGTGAAAGGGTATGACGAGGAAAAAAATCGACGTAAGGTTAGTTCATCGTCGAAAATTGGTGCTCCGAGAATAAGGACCAGGTAGCACCGTTAGAATCGCCACGACAATGATATAGCCAAACAGGCTAGGAATGGCGTGATTGAGTACAAACTCGTACTTATAGAAGCTTACTGAAGAGTTGTTGAACCGTAGAGCGGACTCGGTTCAGTTATCGGTGTCTTTGAGTGTTCAATAACTCCGAGCCCATGAAAAATTGTAATCGGTGAGTATGTAGTACTTGATGAAGAACTCATAAGAAAATTATGCAGTCCCAAGATAATCTCGAGATACCAGGTGGTAATACTCGACGACAGATCAAACTAGAAGTTGAACTGGGGTATTGCTCTATAGAGGACAAGTGCTTAAACTTGCACAGGACATGATATTTGAAGGAGAACATGGTCAGAACCACGATTGCAAAAAGGCCAGATCTCAGATATAAGATGAACTTATACCAAGGGAATAATTGATTTTAAAAGAAACTACGATGAGAAGATGTACATCGTGTCCATGGGCATGAACGCAAAGTTCAAGGTCGACTCCCACTTCTCCAATGCACAACCTTTCATTCACTTCTCGCGCTCAATGAAGTTGTAGTTTTGAAATTTTATCTGGCAAAATACCAGAAGAGTACGACTCGTGAAAACTTTCGAGTTCACACCTATTAAGGAAGGCATAGGTTCAACCCATCGGGGCATCTTAGAATCATATACCAAATCTTCAGAAGTAATTAACTCAAGCTCAAAGGCAGAGCATGGTTGAGAAAGCAGAGGATATAATTTACCAAAGGCATTATGTATCAGAGGAAAGGCTCACAAGGTTATTAATTATGAAGGACATCGTCGGATAATAATCCAACAGTGGATATGGTGATCCACAATGGAGCTGATGTGAGTATCGATACCCAATCAGAGGAAGAAAGAATGCAAATGCATCGTTTTACAGAACATCTGAATAATTCAACGTTTAAATAACAAAGGAATTATGATTTCCAAATCAAGGGATCAGGAGCAAACGCTCCGATCAAGGACGGACAAGTTGGATAGACTTAGGGGTACCATCGATGGCAATCTGATTGGCCGAGGACCAGCTCACGTTTTAAATGACATCTGAGCCGGAAGGATGAATTCTATGATCTGAGTGAGGATTGTGAGCATTCGCAACCTATTGAATCAACGGACTCAAAATGATATTGACAAAGGTTGTCAATAAGATTACTATACTTATGGGATTAACCATAATGCAAGCAAGCAAGAATTTCAGGAGCAATAGGTTGCTCAGGATTTTTGGAAGACCGAATGGTATTTTGAATTCTTTGGCGAAACACCTGAACAACTGGGAATGAGCGGATACCCGATAAGTGCGAGAATTATCCGTAGGGGTGTATATGTGGATAATGAACTGCAAGGCAGTAGGCACAAAGTATTCTCGGAAAAATAGAGAGAATTTCCGAGGTATCTTGTAATAACAAGAACAATTGGGAACGGAGTTATGGACGACAAGTGTATGTAGCTTTCCATAGGGACTTATCGGTGGTATGGAATTGCAACGGCGAAGGACACAAAAGTCTCGGGGAAACATCGGAGAGTATCTTCAAAATATTCTGGTGCAGCCAGCGATCATCTGGACTGAAGAGGCTCTCCGGGAGAAAGTAATTACGAGAACCTAATGTTAGAGTTTTAGTAAATTCATTTAACCCGAATAGAAGAGATGTCAGAGTCCCAGAGTATAGGTCAAGGAATAAAAGATCCTAATACCTCCCGATGGCGACGTGGGCCCATGGGCCACACAACCATGTTAGTAAAAGTTTTTCAACGACTAGACTCGACTTCGGCCAAGGAGTTGGAAAGGGGGATTCCTACAGGCAGTCGGCTCTGATACCAACTTGTGACGTCCCCGATTTAATCGTACACTAATCATGCACGCAAATGTGTACGATCAAGATCAGGGACTCACGGGAAGATATCACAACACAACTCTAAAACATAAATAAGTCATACAAGCATCATAATACAAGCCAGGGGCCTCGAGGGCTCGAATACAAGTGCTCGATCATAGACGAGTCAGCGGAAGCAACAATATCTGAGTACAGACATAAGTTAAACAATTTTGCCTTAAGAAGGCTAGCACAAACTGGGATACAGATCGAAAGAGGCGCAGGCCTCCTGCCTGGGATCCTCCTGACTACTCCTGGTCGTCGTCAGCGGGCTGCACGTAGTAGTAGGCACCTCCGGTGTAGTAGGGGGGGTCGTCGTCGACGGTGGCGTCTGGCTCCTGGACTCCAGCATTTGGTTGCGACAACCAGAAAGAAAGGAAAGGGGAAAAAGGGGGGAGAAAGCAACCGTGAGTACTCATCCAAAGTACTCGCAAGCGAGGAACTACACTACATATGCATGGGTATATGTGTAAGGAGGCCATATCAGTGGACTGAACTGCAGAATGCCAGAATAAGAGGGGGATAACTAATCCCGTCGAAGACTACGCTTCTCGCAGCCACCGTCTTACAGCATGTAGAAGAGGGTAGATTGAAGTCCTCCAAGTAGCATCTCCAAGTAGCATCTCCAAGTAGCATCTCCAGTAGCATCGCATAGCATAAACCTACCCGGCGATCCTCCTCTCGTCGCCCCGTGGAAAAGCGATCACCGGGTTGTCTGTGGAACTTGGAAGGGTGTGTTTTATTAAGTATCCGGTTCTAGTTGTCATAAGGTCAAGGTACAACTCCAAGTTGTCCTGTTACCGAAGATCACGGCTATTCGAATAGATTAACTTCCCTGCAGGGGTGCACCACATTCCCCAACACGCTTGATCCCATTTGGCCAGACACACTTTCCTGGGTCATGCCCGGCCGCGGAAGATCAACACGTCGTAGCCCCACCTAGGCACAACAGAGAGGCCAGCACGCCGGTCTAAACCTAAGCGCACAGGGGTCTGGGCCCATCGCCCATAGCACACCTGCACGTTGCGAGGGCAGCCGAAAGCAGACCTAGCCTAGTGGCGTTCCAGTCCAATTCGGCGCGCGCCGCTCCGTCGCTGACGTCTGAAGTGCTTCGGCTGATACCACGACGCCGGGATACCCATAACTACTCCCGCGTAGATGGTTAGTGCGTATAAGCTCGTAGCCAACTCAGATCAAATACCAAGATCTCGTTAAGCGTGTTAAGTATCCGCGAACGCCGAACAGGGCCAGGCCCACCTGTCTCCTAGGTGGTCTCAACCTGCCCTGTCGCTCCGCCACAAAGTAACAGTCGGGGGCCGTCGGGAACCCAGGCCCACCTCTACCGGGATGGAGCCACCTGCCCCTTCAGCCCCCAACTCCGAACAGTATCACAGGTAATGTAACAGTGTAAAGTATATAGTATATGCCCGTGATCACCTCCCGAAGTGATCACAGCCCAGTAGTATAGCATGGCAGACGGACAAGAGTGTAGGGCCACTGATGGAACGCTAGCATCCTATACTAAGCATTTAGGATTGCGGGTAAGGTATCAATGACTGTAGCAGCAATGACAGGCTATGCATTAGAATAGGATTAACGGAAAGCAGTAACATGCTACACTACTGTAATGCAAGCAGTATAGAGGAGAATAGGCGATATCTAGTGATCAAGGGGGGGGGCTTGCCTGGTTGCTCTGGCAAGAGAGAGGGGTCGTCAACTCCGTAGTCGAACTGGTCAGCAGCAGCGTCGGTCTCGTAGTCTACCAGAGAGAAGAGGGGGAAGAAATAATGAATACAGAGCAAACAAAGCATCACAAAATATAACAAGGCAATACGCGGTGTTCGGTGTGCCCTAACGCGGTAGTAAGTGATACCGACGAAGGGGGGAAACATCCGGGAAAGTATTCCCGGAGTTTCGCGTTTTCGGGCAGAGGAACCGGAGGGGGAAAGTTGCGAGTTTGATATGTTAGGGGTGTGTGGTGGACGAACGGGCTACGTATTCGGAATCGTCTCGTCGTTCTGAGCAACTTTCATGTTGAAAATAATTTAATCCGAGTTACGGATTAAAAGATATGATTTTCTAAAGATTTTACTAATTTCTGTAATTTAATTAATTATTTAAAACCAACATTATCCAGAATAGTAAATGATGACGTCAGCCTGAATTCATGCTGACGTCAGCAGTCAACTATGCAGTTGACTGGGTCAACTAAGTGTGGGGCCCACATGTCATTGGTTGTTTAACTAGCAGGCTAATTAAACAGGGTCAATTAGTTTAATTAGTGGTTAGGTTAATCTAATCTGGTTTAATTAGTTTAATTATTAATTAATTAATTAATTAATTAATTATCATTTTAATTATTATTTATTAATTCATTTTCATTTCTTTTTTTTTGTTCAAGGGGGGTGGGCCCCGTTTGTCTGTGGCACAGAGGCCTAGCGGGCGGGGCGCTAGCGGGTGGAGTCGGCGCGGGCGTCGGGCGCTAGCGCCCAGCCCGATTGGGCGCTGCGGACCCTGGTCGCCGGCCACGGCAGGGGCACCGGAGCAGGGGGAGGCCGATATCCGGGGGCGGGGCAGAGGGGCGAGAGCAAGAGGCGCAGCCTGGCGCCGGTGCGGGGTTGCACGAGAGGGCCGTCAGCGGCCAGTGGGTGGCCGGGGTGCTGGGAGGCGGGGATGGCGGTGACCCTGGCCGGTGCGGCCAGGTGCCGGCGACGCGGACAGGCGGCTAAGGCGGCCGGTTGCGAGGCGAGGCCACGGTGAGAAGGGCGGAGGCTCCTCGGCGTGAGACAGGGCGAGCGGGGGCAGTGGGTGCGCGTGCGACAGCGATTGACCGGAGCAAGGGAAGATGGGGTCGGATGGGGAGGTCCTCACCGGCCCTGTAGTTGTGCAAAGTATGCTCGGGGGAGGGGCCGGAGATGCGTTTCCGGCGACGGTGTGGCGGATGGCGGCGTCGGGGGCCTTCTCGGTCCAGGAACGGGGAGGAGGGCGAGGATGACGGCGAGCGACGGGCGGGGCGGCGCCGGTGATGAGGAGGCACGGCGCTTGGCGATCCGGCGACGGGCGCGGGGAAGACGACGGCCAGCAGCGCCAGGCGATGAGGCGTGGTCTTCAGGACGCAGCGGGAGGCGCTCGGCGAGCGGCGCTCGGCAAGCGGCGAGGTGGTGGTGGAGTCGGGGCATCGCGCACCGATCCAGATCCAGCGGGGGGAGGGGGAAGCGAGAGGGGGAGTGGGGGTGCTGGGTCACTAGGGTTCGGTCGCCCGAGGGGCTATAGGCGCCGGCTGGGCCGGCCTGGTTGGCCCAGAGGCCAGCTGGGCTGTGGCCCAGTGGGGGGGGTTCTTTCCTTATTATTTTTATTATTATTATTTTCCTGTTTGCAACATGTTTAGCACCCAAATGATTTTTATAAAATATGGGAGCTGGCTCATAAGTTGTAGTGCATTAGATCCTTGCATCAAAATTTAGTTTGGGTGAAATACTAATTCATATTAAATTTAGATTAATTAAAAGGTTATCAAATGTTGTTGTTTGCCACTGTTTGAGGTTGTTAGGGTCACTCAACTGATCCATTTAATGTTAGTTGCAATTTTATAATTGCCTCTGAATTATTTCTTACTTAATGAACATTTTAGTTTTCAAATTTGAAATTTTTTATTGTTTGCTTGATTTTGAACTTCAATTTGAATCGGTTTTTTGAATCACCTCAAGATGAACAACAGTAATCGTGGTGACGTGGCATCCTTAGCGGAGGGTTACTGTAGTGTAACTATCCGGGCGTCACAGTAGCATACAAGTTAGAATTACCTGAGGGATTGTCAGGAGTTCACGATGTGTTCCATGTTTCACAGTTGAAGAAGTGTCACGCAGAGATGGCTGATATACCACTGAGAGATACGGTGCCATTGGAAATGATTCAGTTGAAAGAAGATCTGACCTATGAAGAGAAACCTGTTAAGATTTTGGATTATGCCAGCAGAGTTACCCGCAACAAGGTTATCAAGTTTTGCAAAGTTCAGTGGAGCCACCACACCGAGGAGGAAGCCACCTGGGAGCGAGAGGAAGATCTGCTCAAGGACCACCCTCACCTATTTGCTAGCCAACCCGAATCTCGAGGGCGAGATTCATCTTAAGGGGGGAAGGTGTGTAACATCCCAAATTTTCAATTTGGAATGTTATACATAGATCATCATTGCATATCATATTTTTGTTGCATTTTTGGCTCGATCCTAGAAATTCTACGCAACTCAAGGACCCACGGAGAGAGTTGGGGATTTCGTTATTTTCTTATTTGAGTATTTCTCAAATTTTGAAAATAGGATCATTGATTTTATTTATTTTATCTTCAATTATTTCTACTACCAAAAATTCAGAGAGGGAATAAAATGACTTTCCCAAAATAAAGAAATAATGAAGATTTAATTAAAAAAATCAACTAAGATTTATTTTGGAGTTTTTCGCTTTTATTTGAATTTAGGAAAAATGCGCGTTTTTCGAAATTGCATTTAGGCCCCAAATAAATGTTCATCTAGTCCGGCTTGATTTTAGAAGCTGGGGAAAATTTATTTCGGGATTTTTGGAGTCCGTTTAGTGTTTTCTTTTTATTTTTCTTCTGCGCGGAATTATTTAAAAAAACG
>NC_041389.1:178937811-178941563 GCF_002162155.2 Triticum dicoccoides | reverse complement strand
TAGCCGCCGCCGCCGCCGACGCCGCCCGCCGAGGTTTGCCGCCGCCTCGAACCGCGTGCCGCCGGTTTTTCTTAAAAAGCCGGGCGGATTTATTTTGTTTTTTTTGTTTTTTTGATTCGTTTTTATTTAGTTCTCGGTTTTTTTATTTTTCTGGTTTAGGTTAATTAGCGGACGTTCGTCCATTAGTTCGTTTTAACGAACGCTTTCGTCAGATTCGTTTAGTTAACGAGCGCTCGTTCGTTAACCCGTTCGTCGTTTTTCTTTTTCTCGGATTTAATCCGTGATTTTTCTGATCGCGATTTCTGATCCGATTTTCGTTTTAGTATAACTTTTTGCTCGTTTATCGGAATCAGGCGATTCAAGCGCCTGGAGTTTCGTTTCGAAACCCTATTCCCAAATAATCTACTAAAACAAGTTTTTGCCTTTGTAAAATTTGACTTAGATCCAGATTAGTAAAACGAAGCTGTTTTCTTTCGCCGTTTGACTTTCCTTGCTTTATTTGATTTGATTCTTTTTGCAAACCGGAGTTCTTAAGTTGAACATTCTGGTTTGATCTTTTATTCGAGTTTTACCTGTGTATTAGATGAGCACTTATTGTATGCTTGTTTGTTTGTCTACGATAGAATACCCGGAGTGCGCCGCCTGTTACTTCAAGTCTCTAGGTCTCGCGGATCATCAGCAAGGCAAGTAACACTTGATCATACCTTTCTACTACCCAGTTTTTATGCATTAGATCTATCCTCAAACATTGCATGATTAGGATCTAATTAAATTGTGGGATGGGAAGTAGATGAGGTAGTACCTATTACCTGTTTTATTATCACACCTTTGGGAGTTATTTCTACGTTTGCTTATTATGCCATGCTATGCTAGTAGACGTGGATTGGGTGAGTGAATATCCATGACACATGTGAGATTGTTAATTAATGGTTTATTTAAGGTGGCAACTTAAACACACATCTGGGTGGATTGAGGCACCTGTTTTCTAGCAGGACTTGCCTGTATTTCTTCGGACTGCCACCCAGGCTCAAAGGGATCATGAGATTATTCAAACTAGAAAATTACGTGTGCAGCCACAAGCCATTATGGGCTCTGGCATAGTTGACTAAGTTGTGCGAACTCTTACGGGTAGACTAGCAGATGTAGGGGAAAGTAGGTGTACCGGTCTACCCACATGTAAGGTGCTAGTGCTTCCGAAAGACTATGTCTCGGTCATCCGTTTCTCAAACATCATGTAGTGCGAGGAATCAAACGGAGGCGATCGAGTCTTGTGGGAAAAGTGCGCAAACCTCTGCAGAGTGTATAAACTAATCATGGTTAGCCGTGTCCCCGGTTATGGACATCTTGAGTATCTAGCACTTGGTTATCATGTGAATCTCATCATGTTACTTTAATTAATATTGTTGGGTTTTAATGAGTACTTTTAATTGGGATTGAGAATGCTGTCAACCATTCTCAATGTTTAACAACCACCGTGATAGTTAAATAAATTTATTCCTTTGTAGTAGGGAAAAATTGGCTTTATGCAAAAACTGTAACCATAGAGCTTTACCACCAGCCAAATATGCATGTAGTATAGCCTATCTCCATTGTTATTCTCTATGTGTTACATTGCCAGCATATTCCATGTGTTGACCCGTTTTCGGGCTGCAACGTTTCATGTTGCAGACTTTTCAGACGAGTAAGGTGCTGTTAGGTCGTGGTTCTATACTCAGTGATGCCGTTGGAGTTGATGGACTCGCTTATCTTCCAAGCCCTCCGCTGTTATCGTTTTAGATGGCCTTAAGCCATATTTATTTCAATAAGTTCTCTTTTGAGACATTCGATGTAATAAGTGTGTGATTACTACTCTGTTATAAATCCTCCAAGTACTGTGTGGTGTCAGCATTACTGATCCAGGGATGACACTGAGCACAGAGATCAGACTGTTTGAGGTCTGGTCGCTACATGTCCCTGATAGAACAGCTCTGCCGGAGCCCTAGATTGGTTCCGCCAAGGTTCCGCCTCGTGGCGGCGGAGTCTCGTCCCGAAAGGTTGCCTCTTATTTTTTTCTCATCGAAAGACTTCATATAGGAGAAGATGGGCGTTGGAGAGCCACCAGGGGGGCCACGAGGTAGGGGGGCGCGCCCGGGGGGAGGGGCGCGCCCCCACCCTCATGAGCAGGGTGTGGGCCCCCTGGCCTTCATCTTTGGCGATGATTTTTCTTTATTTATTTTAAGATATTCCGTGGAGTTTCAGGACTTTTGGAGTTGCGCAGAATAGGTCTCCAATATTTGCTCCTTTTCCAGCCAGAATTCCAGCTGCTGGCATTCCCCCTCTTCATGGTAAACCTTATAAAATAAGAGAGAATAGCCATAAGTATTGTGACATATCGTGAAATAACAGCCCATAATGCGATAAATATTGATATAAAAGCATGATGCAAAATGGACGTATCAACTCCCCAAGCTTAGACCTCGCTTGTCCTCAAGCGAAAAGCCGATAACAATAAATATGTCCTCATGTTTAGAAGTAGAGGCGTCGATAAAAATAAAATACGGACATGAAGGCATCATGATTATTTTCATAACAGTAACATATATAGGTCATATGATTACTTATGTTCAAGTGATGATCTTTTCACAAAGCCAAAGTATGAATCATAAACCTTATTGAGCACCAACAAATTATACCCTCAGTCATTGAAGCAATTGCAATTTATCATAACATCGGAAAGAGTCTATGTCAGAGCTTAAAAGCAAGTCCACATACTCAACAATCACTTAGTCCGTCATAATTGCTAACACTCACGCAATACTTGTGGTTACGGAGTTTTAACCGGACACAGAGAAAGATAGGCGCTAGTAGTTTTGCCCCACAACCTTTTACCTCAAGGGTAATGTCAACAATAATAATTTATGCTCCCCCACATCCAATTAGATATACATATCATGTTCTTTCCAACATGCTGAGCTTGCCAAAGGATAAGATGAAAAAGGAAAGGTGAAGATCACCGTGACTCTTGCTTAAAGTAGAGGATAATAATAAAAGATAGGCCCTTCGCAGAGGGAAGCAGAGGTTGCCATGCGCTTTTATGGTTGGATGCAAAAAATCTTAATGCAAAAGAACGTCACTTTATATTGCCCCTTGTATGTGAACCTTTATTATGCAGTCCATCGCTTTTATTGCGTCCACAACAAGTTCGTACAAAGCTTATTTCTCTGCACTGATAAGTCATGCATATTTAAAAAGCAATTTTTATTACTTGCACCATGACAACTTACTTGAAGGATCTTACTCAATCCATAGGTAGATATGGTGGACTCTCATGGCTAAACTGGTTTAAGGGTATTTGGAAGCACAAGTAGTATCTCTACTTGGTGCTGAGAATTTGGCTAGCATGAGGCGGAAAGGCAAGCTCCACATGTTAGAGGAACCATGACAACATACTTTATCTCAGATGTAAGAAAACATAACTCATTATGTTGTCTTCCTTGTCCAACATCAACTCTTTAGCATGTCATATTTTAATGAGTGCTCCCAATCATAAAAGATGTCAATGATAAAGAAGAAGAAGAAGAAGAAGAAGAAGAAGAAGCAGAAGAAGAAGAAGAAGAAGAAGGGGAAGAGGAAGAGGAAGGGGAAGAGGAAGAGGAAGAGGAAGAAGAAGAGGAAGAAGAAGAGGAAGATGAAGAAGAAGAGGAAGAGGAAGAGGAAGATGAAGAGGAAGAGGAAGATGAAGAGGAAGAAGAAGAGGAAGAAGAAGAAGAAGA
>NC_041389.1:178826308-178936811 GCF_002162155.2 Triticum dicoccoides | reverse complement strand
CAACAACAACAACAACAACAACAACAACAACAACAACAACAACAACAACAACAACAACAACAACATTCTAAATTTTGGAATGTTATGTTAAATAGATAGTTTTGATTGATTGATTGATTGATTGAGTGAAATTCGGAACTTTTTGAAAGTTAAATGAGAGGGAATAAAAGGACTTTCCCAACTTTCATTTTCTTTTCTGATCTCCGTGAATTCAAATTCTTTTCACCACAAAACCCTGGAGAGAAGATGACATGACTTCTTCCATTTATTTAAATGACAAGGGTGTTGAAAATATTTGAATTTCATTTGGAAAATATTTCCAAGCCAGGAACTTTATGCAACTCAATGATTTTCACGAGCGAAGATAAAATGACTTCTTCAAAACATATGAAATATGAGTTGGGAGTTTCAAAGAATTAAATTCAAAGCTCTTTTGAATTTATTTTCAATTTGGAGTTATTTGAGTTTTATTCAAATTATTCTTCTCCAAAAATAAAATATATGGAAAATAGGGTATCATGATTCCCTACATCAGAAAATTGGAGAGAAATAAATTTGAATATTTTTGGTATTTTTAAAATGATTTTTACTGGATTTTATTAGAGCTGCAGCAGTGTTTGATTTATCTGAATTTGTGTGTATTTTATTTAAAGCTAGAATAATGTTCACGTTGTAGAAAATCTTTTTCTGCAAATTTTGATATATTATATGCCTATATAATATTTTCAGTTATTTTGTTTTTTATTTAGTTCTCTAAAATTTTGTTTTTTTTTTAAAACTCCCCTCCACCGAACTGGGTCGGCCCAGCTCCTGCCAGGCCAAGGCCCAGCCCAGCGCCCCGCTCGTCCCCGAGCTTGGGACGAAGTCCCGAGCCAGTACGCGCCGCCGCCATCCCATGGCCGGACTCCGCGCCGCCCTTGCCCCTTCCCCACGCCTCCCGAGGCCACCCCTCCCCTATAAAGCCGCCGCCCGGACCCCTCTCTCCCCTCTCCTCCCGCATCTCGCCGCCGCCTCGCCGGAATCGCCCCCGCCGTGCGCATCTCGCCGCCGCCCTGCCGCTGCACGCCCGGCGCCCTCGCTCCCCGCGCTGCCCTCGCCCCTCACCGCCATTCCGCGCCGGAGCCGCCGTCTCGCCTCGCCCCGCTCGCCGGAATCCGCAGCCTCACGGGAGCCGATCCAAACCGCCGCCGCTGCCCGGACTCGCCGACTCGCCGACGTCCGATCCCGATCCAACCGCCGGTTTTCTTCCGGTCCGGTAAAACCGCCCCGGTCCGAACCCGTTTTATTTTAAAGGTTCGGTTTTGGTTAAAAAAACCCTTTTATTATTTATTTATTTAATTTAGTTATGTAATGAATGTTTTCTATTTAGGTAGTTTCAGTGAACGTTTTCGTTCGTTAGGTTTTCGTAGCGAACATTCACTATTTATTATTTTTCTTTTTCTGTTTAAATTACGTCAGGGACCTATCGGTGAATATATTTATTTACATATTAGCCCCTGGTTTTCAAACACTCACAACTTTTCGCTCGTTTGTCCAAATCCAACGAAACCAACGCCCACTTCTTTGTTATGATCCCCTCTATCCAGTAATCCAACTCAAACATGTTTTTGAAAGTTTAAAATTTGAATTAGATCAGATTTTTATTTGAACTTCGTTTGATCGTAACTTGAGTTTTGTAGCTCCGTTTGGGTTGATTCTTTTTGCAAAGCGAAGCTCTTGACCTAGACTTTCTGATAAGGCCAAATTCACATAATTTTGGTACTGTTAGAAATTGTTTTATGTTGCAAGAGTTATTTGCATTGTTTTGATGTTTTCCGGATCGTCTTCTTCGTTCTTTCCGATCTTTTGAGTGATTGCTTATGTGTGGTTACTATTGCTTGCTTACGATAGATTGACCGGAGTGTGACGAGTAGAACTATTAAGAGTTTTGAGTGCGAATCACCTTCATCAACATTGCAGGCAAGTTCACACTTTGATCATACCTTTTCTCATACCCAGTTTTTATGCATTAGATCAATCCTCAAAGATTGCATGATTAGGATCTAATTAAATTGTGGGTTATGGGAAGTAGTTGAGGTAGCACCTATTACCTGTTTTATTTCAAACCCTTGGGAGTTACTTCTACGTTTGCTTATTATGCCATGCTATGCTAGTAGACGTGGATTGGGTGAGTGAATTTCCATGACAGATGTGAGATTGTTAATTAATGGTTTATTTAAGGTGGCAACTTAAACACACATCTGGGTGGATTGAGGCACCTGGTTACTCCAGGACTTGCCTGTCTAGGCACCTGGGTCTCCAGGACTTGCCTGTTTTTCTTCGGACCGCCACCCAGACTCAAAGGGGTCATGAGATTATTCAAACTAGAAACTTACGTGTGCAGCCACAAGCCATTATAGGCTCTGGCATAGTTTATTAAGTCGTGCGAACTCTTACGGGTAGACTAGCAGATGTAGGGGAAAGTAGGTGTACCGGTCTACACTATGTAAGGTGCTAGCGCTTCCGAAAGACTATGTCTCGGTCATCCGTTTCTCAAACATCATGTAGTGCGAGAAATCCAACGGAGGCGATCGAGTCTTGTGGGGAAAAGTGCGCAAACCTCTGTAGAGTGTATAAACTAATCATGGTTAGCCGTGTCCCCGGTTATGGACGTTTTGAGTATCTAGTACTTGGATATCATGTGAATCTCATCATGTTACTTTAATTATTATTGTTGGGTTTTAATGAGTACTTTTAATTGGGATTGAGAATGCCGTCAACCATTCTCAATGTTTAACAACCACCATGATAGTTAAATAAATTTATTCCTTTGCAGTAGGGAAAAATTGGCTTTTCGCAAAAACATTATAACCATAGAGCCTCCACCAGCCATATATGCATGTAGTGATAGACTTTATTCATCATTGCTCTATGGTGTGAATTTGCCAGTACATTCAATGTATTGACCCTCTGTGGCTGCAACGTCTCATGTTGCAGGATCTTACGACGAGTAAGTGATACGTTAGGGTTACGATTTCCTATACTCAACTTTGCCGTTGGTGTTGATGGGAATCCACAACCTTGTTGCTTCCGCTAATTTGGATTGAGGTAATAGTATTTATGTTATTTTATACATGTGATTTACCTCTGTTATAAATCCTCGAGTACTGTGTGTGTCAGCATACCGATCCAGGGATGACACTTACGCACAGAGACTTGACTGTCTGAGGTCGGGTTGCTACAAGATGGTATCAGAGCACATGTTGATTATAGGACGTGGCCCTAGAAACTGGCAAGCCCATAGGAAAGATTTTCTCTACAACTTCATTCTTCAAAAGGATCTTTTACCTCTCTTCTCTTCTGAGCTTATTCAAAAATTCCTTTTAGTGAGACCATACCCCTTTCCCCTTTTGACCCCTCGAAGATTCGACTGATGAGACCACTCCAAGAAGTACAAGATATTGGACAACTAAGACCACTTTGGAATGAAGAGGATTTTACCGTGCATGATAATGATGGAACTACAACAGTTGAAGACTCTGAAAACTAGGAGAATTTGAAGGCTTGAAGAATTTCCAGATTTGTATGACCTAGAAAGGCACCCCTTATGGATCTTGGCAGACTAAGGAAGCTGTCAATACCCGAGATCAAGGTGTATCGGAGGAAGACCTGAACGTGGAGCATTAGAACTCAAAGTTTTGTGTCATCATGCGGAGTTAAGCATGCATATGCATGGAAGGATTGGATGGTAAAAGGGCTAATGGAGCACCTACCAGCAAGAGATCAAGTTTTAACCTTAGCTGGTGTACAACTAGGATCTGGAGTATTATATCACGAAGTTTAAGATGGACCTTCGGGAAGCTATATTTGACAAGGAGGCAATTCATGAAGAACTCAGGAACTAGAAGCTGAAAGTAGCCAAGCTGGAGGAGTAAGACCTCGAGATACCGGAGATCAGTCAGGAGCTGAAGGATAGAAGGACATGGTTAATGTCAAGGAGGTTGAAACCCAGAATTTTGGAAAACAACTCCAGAAATACTAAAGGGTGTCAATAGAGATGATCTGGCAGAAGAGCTTGAGAAAGGACAAGCATGATCGGAAGAAGCTATCAGAGACATGAACAAGACTTGAAGAGTTTGATGACGTTGAGATCTATAGACCATTAGAAGACCCAACCCCTGTTACATACTTATGTTAGATGCGACGATTGTGAGCTGTCATTTGTTTGTTGTTTTTCCGACAGTCACAATAAAATCTGTATTTTCAAAACCATTGTTTGTATTGGGTGCATCCCTCTCTATCTCTCTTATCCCACCCCAAAACCCATGGACCCAAATGAGGATGAATGGAGATGAGCTCGTATTTTTTTTCTGGACCGATGGGTCAATTGGAGACGGACCGATGGATTGAGAACATGGAGGAATCAAATGGAGAATAACCCTATAACCGGAAAGGATATGACCCAGCATGCTCTCCAGTGTTTTGAAAGAGGTGGTGCTACTTGGTGGAGGATGTACCAAACCATCAATGGATGGCAAGGAGTAACCACTTGGAGAGAATTTAAGTTGACTTTGCTAATGTATCGGTTTGTGTCCCAGAAATTGAAGCCTTCGGGAAAGGATATGAAGAAACCTTGTGCATGCAAGCCTTGTGGAGAAATAGGACACATCCATAAAGAACACAAGGATGAATGCCCAAATTGTGAAGGAGGTCACCCAGCTGAAGAATGCCCAACTAGGCAGATCACTTGTTTCTTGTGTGAAGGGACTACCCACTACCCTGCTCAGTGTCACATTTACCCCATGTTACAAAGAACCATCCAGCAGAAGAAAGAAGCAATAAAAGGAGCCCTCATGGAGATTCTAGAAGAACCAGTGTTAAAGAAAGAGGTGGAGGACACACCCAAAGAAGAACCAATTAAACCCTGCACCAAGTCATGCTATTCATGTGGAGAAGAAGGACACATCTCCCAGAATTGTATGAATGGGGATCTAGTAGAATTCCCGATGGATGAAGTAGAGTATGGCCCACAGGAAATAGAAGCCCTGATTGGAACGGAAAATTCCAGGAAGAGAAGTAGATTGAATTCCAAGAAGGACCTGAGTCATATCACCTGTTACAAATGCAAGGAGACAGGGCACTACCTCAACACTTGCCCAAAAAGGAAGCCGAGGACCCAAGGAGGCTATGTGATCATGAGGAAACCTCGAGACTTGTCAGAAGTGTTATGTTTTCGTTGTAATGAAGCAGGGCACTCTGCCAGGGATTGTCCCAAGAAGAAGGAGACTTGTGCTAAATAGTTGAGTTAGCAGCAATGTAAATGTAGTAGTAGTAGTGAGAACATCTCTTCTGTGTTGAGATGTTGAGTTGAGGCATGTAATGGAAATACAGGAGATTGTAGTAATTGGAGAATCAATAAAGTTATCATCGTTGGTACTGTTTTGGATTTTTATGAGTTGTTACTCTATGAAGAAAGATTTTGACCATTTTCGAGGATATGAGAAATATGGTCTATGGATGAGATTGGAGCATTTTAAGGGTGGTAGTACCCTGTTAGGAGATTTGACCCTGGAAAGGATAATGATATTCCACGGAGTGGATTTCGGACAAAATAAGTATGAGTTTTGCCTCGATATGTGGGATACCCCAAGAGTATGGAGGGAGGAAGTACTATTGGTTATGAAATAGGTATGATGTTGGTAATATGGAGCAATTGTAACTCCACGTTGGGACGGAGTAATCACGTCTTAGTTTGGAACCAATAGAAGGAAGAGAGACCATACAATTGGATGAATTTTAAGTATCTAGAAGCTTGATGTTGGAATAACGATCAGTTGCCCCGAGGAAGAGTTCAAGGTTTACAAGTGATGAGATGGGCCGTAACCCACAGGCCCAGGACCTGCCAAGAAGTAAGCACGTTTTTGCTGAAGGAGAAACCATGGAAGAAGTTATGATTTTATCAACCAACGATTCTATAGGAGTTTACGCAAAACCTGAGAGTTGTGAAGGAAACGATAGATGTTTGTTTGGCTTGCAGAATCAATGGATTTATCCGAACTTGGTTCGTTGACAAGAGAAATTCTGCAATGCTTGTGAGGATGACCGAGTGTTAGAAATGCGAGATTCGCTAAACCATGTACAAGGTAATGAGTTGGGTGCGGGATGGATTGATCACCATACCGACTTACTCTTCTTATTCGCCTTGCTATACGGGATGGTAAATCTGAGTGACTTACCTGTAGTAGAGAGACGACGATCAAAACCTTGTTTAAACCTTAGAATGGTATAAATATTTTTCCCTTGTACAAGGCCGCTGTTGCCAAGCGTAGGTTATACGGTGAGGTTCAGCCCAGACCCATTTCCTGCAGGAGAAACCATAAATTGTTGACCACCAGGAGATATCGATAGTTGTTTAGTATTGGTGCCAGACCCGTCAGCTAAGAAGACCCAGTCTCGGAATAACTGTACCAAGATGAAAGGACAGAAGTATTGAGGAAAAGTTATGCCACTACCGGAAGATCCCAGAGAAGGAATTTTCCCGAGATCTGAGAAGATCGACCCTGTCAACAAAAGGATGAAGTATATAAGTTTTGATGGAACCGTAACAATGCTTCTAAGGGTGGTAGCACCCGAGACCCCGGAGACGAACGATGGATTTTTCTGAAGACCCCGAAGCTAATCTATTTCTTTCTAGCCTCTCCGAATCTCGAGGACGAGATTCATTTTAAGGGTGGTAGGTTTGTAACATCCCAAAATTCTAAATTTTGGAATGTTATATTAAATAGATAGTTTTGATTGATTGATTGATTGAGTGAGTGAAATCCGAAACTTTTTGAAAGTTAAATGAGAGGGAATAAAAGGACTTTCCCAACTTTCATTTTCTTTTCTGATCTCCGTGAATTCAAATTCTTTTCACCACAAAACCCTGGAGAGAAGATGACATGACTTCTTCCATTTATTTAAATGACAAGGGTGTTGAAAATATTTGAATTTCATTTGGAAAATATTTCCAACCCAGGAACTTTATGCAACTCAATGATTTTCACGAGCGAAGATAAAATGACTTCTTCAAAACATATGAAATATGAGTTGGGAGTTTCAAAGAATTAAATTCAAAGTTCTTTTGAATTTATTTTCAATTTGGAGTTATTTGAGTTTTATTCAAATTATTTTTCTCCAAAAATAAAATATATGGAAAATAGGGTAACATGATTCCCTACATCAGAAAATTGGAGAGAAATAAATTTGAATATTTTTGGTATTTTTAAAATGATTTTTACTGGATTTTATTAGAGCAGCAGCATTGTTTGATTTATCTGAATTTGTGTGTATTTTATTTAAAGCTGGAATAATGTTCATGTTGTAGAAAATCTTTTTCTGCAAATTATGATATATTATATGCCTATATAATATTTTTTGTTATTTTGTTTTTTATTTAGTTCTCTGAAATTTTGTTTTTTTAAAAAAAACTCCCCTCCACCGAACTGGGCCGGCCCAGCTCCTGCCAGGCCAAGGCCCAGCCCAGCGCCCCGCTCGTCCCCGAGCTCGGGACGAAGTCCCAAGCCACTACGCACCGCTGCCGTCCCATGGCCGGACTCCACGCCGCCCTTGCCCCTTCCCCACGCCTCCCGAGGCCACCCCTCCCCTATAAAGCCGCCGCCCGGACCCCTCTCTCCCCTCTCCTCCCGCATCTCGCCGCCGCCTCGCCGGTGTAACATCCCAAAATTCTAAATTTTGGAATGTTATAATAAATAGATAGATTTGATTGATTGAGTGAAATTCGAAACTTTTGAAAGTTAAATGAGAGGGAATAAAAGGACTTTCCCAAACTTTCATTTTCTTTTCTGATCTTCATCAATTCAAATTCTTTTCAAACACAAAACCCTGGAGAGAAGATGACATGACTTCTTCCATTTATTTAAATGACAAGGGGTGTTGAAAATATTTGAATTTCATTTGGAAAATATTTCCAACCCAGAAAATATCTGATTCAGGTTAAATCAATATTTTGGTTTGACTAGATTCATTTAAGAAAAATAATTTTTCTCCTCTCCGGCGCGACTTCTGGAAATTGTCTTCTCTCTCCGAAGTTTTCTTTTCTCTGCCTTATAAAGGTATATTAATTCGTTCTCTGTATTTATATGTTAGACCTAGAATTCTTTTAGCCGTAGCTATTTTTTTTTCTCTCTCTAAAACAGCTTGGCCCTGATTTTTCAAATAGCCATAACTTTTTACTCGTTCATCCAAATTAAATGAAACCAACGCCCGCTTCTTCGTTACGATCTCCTCTACCCAGTAATCCAACTCAAACATATTTTTGAAAGTTTAAAATATGAATTCAAACAGATTAGTATTTGAACTTCGTTTGATTGTAACTTGATTTTTATAACTCCGTTTGAGTTGATTCTTTTTGCAAATTAAAGCTCTTGACCTAAACTTTCTGATAAGGCCAAATTCACATAATTTTGGTAATGTTAGGAATTGATTTATGTTGCAAGAGTTATTTGCTTGGTTTTGATGTTTTCCGAATTGTTTTCTTCGTTCTTCCCGATCTTTTGAGTGATTTCTTATGTGTGGTTACTATTGGTTGCTTACGATAGATTGAACGGAGTGTGACAAGTAGAGCTATCAAGAGTTATGGGTGCGAATCATCTTCATCAACATTGCAGGCAAGTTCACACTTTGATCATACCTTTTCTCATACCCAGTTTTTATGCATTAGTTCAATCCTCAAACATTGCATGAATAGGATGCCTTTAATATGTGGGTTTTGGGAAGTAGTTGCTGAGGTAGGAACCTATTGCCCTGTTTATTATCAAACCCTTGGGAGTTACTTCTACGCGTTGCTTATTTTGCCATGCTATGCTCGTAGACGTGGATTGGGTTTGAGAGATTTCCATGACAGATGTGAGATTGTAATTAAAGGTTTACTTAAGGTGGCAACTTTAATACACATTTGGGTGGATTGAGGCACCTGGGATATTCAGTGATTGCCTGTTTTATTTTGGAAATCTCGGGGTTACCGTGTGATTCTCCTATGGGCCGCCACCCAGGCTCAAAGGGAACTGAGTCTATTCATGCTAGAAACTTCCGTGTGCAACCACAAGCTATTATGGGCTCTAGCATAGTTGAGTAAGTTACGTGAAGCTCTTGAAGAGGTGGACCAGCAGGTAGTGGGTTTGTAGGTTTGGTATGGTCTGCCCGGAGTAGAGAGTTAATGTTTCTGAAAGACTGTGTCTCGGTCATCCGTTTCTCAAACATCATGTAGTGCGAGGAATCAGCAGAGGCGATCGAGTCTTGCGGGGAAAAGTGCGCAAACCTCTGCAGAGTGTACAATCTAATCATGGTTAGCCGTGTCCCCGGTTATGGACAATTCTGAGTATCTAGTACTTGAGTATTCACATGTATCTCAACACTCTTAATTAAAATTTGTTGGGTTGTTAACGTTTTTAATTGGGATCATTGAGTTGGGGTTACCTTCTCAAATGATGTTCAACCACCATGATAGTTAAATTAAAACTGATTCCTTTGTAGTAGGGAAAAATTGGCTTTTCACAAAAACTGTAACCATAGAGCTTTCCACCAGCCAAATATGCATGTAGTGATAGTTATTATTCATCATTATCCTATGGTGTGAATTTGCCAGTACATTCAATGTACTGACCCTTTGTGGCTGCAACGTCTCATGTTGCAAGATCTTACGACGAGTAAGTGATACGTTAGGGTTACGATTTCTACACTCAACTTTGCCGTTGGTGTTGATGGGAATCCACAACCTTGTTACTTCCGCTATTTTGGATTGAGGTAATAGTATTTATGTTACTTTATACATGTGATTTACCTTTGTTATAAATCCTCCAGTACTGTGTGTGTCAGCATACCGATCCAGGGATGACACGTAAGCACAAAGACTTGACACATTCGGGGCGGGTCGCTACAAGATGGTATTAGAGCCAGGTTGACTGTAGGACGTGACCCTAGAAACTGGAAAACCCATAGGAAAGATTTTCTCTACAACTTTCTTTTCAAAGGATCTTTTACCTCTCTTCTCTTCTAAGCTATTCAAATAATTCTCTTTTAGTGAGACTATACCCCTTTTCCCCTTTTGACCACTCGAAGATTCGACTGATGAGACCACTCCAACAAGTACAAGATATCAGACCACTAAGACCACTTCGGAAACAAAGAGGATTTTTTTACCGAGCATTATAATGATGGAAACTATGACGGATAAAGACTTCGAAGACTAGGAGAATTTGAAGGCTCTGAAGAATTCCTAGATTTTTATGACCTAGGAAGGTTACCCTTATGGAACTTGGCAGACTATGGAAGTTGTCAATACCCGAGATCAAGGTGTATCGGAGAAAGACCAGAACATGGAGCGCAAAACTTAAGGTTTTGTCAAGAAAGCCCCAAGAAAGGAGATATCAACTATGGAATGATAACTCATGGCAAAGACATAGTCATAAACATGGATATCCATGATGCTATCGCTCGCTCATGTTATTGTCACCGTGAGGTGTTAAGCATGCATCTTTCGGAAGAATTGGATGGTAGAAGGCTAATGGAGCATCTATCAGCTAACATTGGAATTTTAACTTTAGCTGGCGTATCACCAGGATCTAGAGAATTACGTCAGGAGTTTTAAGATGGATCTGCATGAAGTCATATTTCACAAGTAAGCAGTTCGTGAAGAACTCAGGACCCAGAAGATGAAAGTAGCTAAGCTGGAGGAGCAAAACCTCGAGATACTAGAGATTTGTGAGGAACTGAAGGACATTAGGACCATGGTTCATGTCAAGGATGTTGAAACCCAGAAGTTTGGAATGCAACCCCAGAAATATTAAAGGATGTCATGAGAGACTTCGCGTCAACAGAGATGATTTGGCGAAAGAACTTGAGAAGGACAAGCATGATCAGAAGGAGCCATCGGAGACATGACCAAGACTTGAAGAGTTTGATGACGTTGAGATTTATAGACCATTAGAAGACCAAAACCCCTGTTTTATACCTACGTTAGATGCGATGTTTGTGAGCTGTCATTTGTTTGATGTTTTTTCGACAACCACAATAAAATCTGTATTTTAGAACTATTGTTTGTACTGTGTGCATCCCTCTCGATCTTTCTTATCCCACACCAAACCCATGGACCCAATAGAGGATGAATGGAGATGAGTTTATATTTTCTGGACCAATGACTCAATTGGAGATGGACCACTGGATTCAGAACATGGAGGGTTATATGGAGAATAACCCTATAGTTAGAAAGGATATGGCCCAGCATGCTCTTCCGTTCTTTGAAAGAGGTACTGCTACTTGGTGAAGGATGTACCAAACCATCAATGGATGGCAAGGAGTAACCACTTGGAAAGAATTTAAGTTGACTTTGCTAAAGTCTTAGTTTGTGTCCCAGAAGTTGAAGCCTTATGGAAGTGATATGAAGAAACCTTGTGCATACAATTTTTGTGGAGAAATAGGACACAACCATAAAGAAAACACGGACGAATACCCTCATAAGCGGAGGATTACCAAAGGAGTTAGCAGAGGATCTCAGGGAACTTCGGTTGGAGATTGTTCCCAAAGGTTTTGTTGCAGCAATGGAAGTTCAGTCTACATTGTTGGGAAAGATCCGTGAAGCTCAGAAGGATGACAAAGAGATTGCTGAGATAAAAGAGAGGATGAGCAAAGGAAAGTCTAAAGGTCTTCGTAAGGATGAACACGACATCTTATGGTTCGAGGACCGTGTATATGTTCCCAATAATGCAAAGATCAGGAAGTAAATACTTCAAGAGGCTCATGACTCACCATACTTGATTCGCCCTGGAAACACCAAGATGTATTTGGATTTGAAGGAGTGTTTCTGGTGGACTGGTATGAATAAGGATATTACGGAGTATGTAGTCGTAGGTGATGTATGCCAGAGAGAGTAAAAGTAGAGCATTAGAAGCCAGCAGGATTACTACAGCCTATGCCAATACCCGAATGGAAGTGGGACAAACTTGGTATGGACTTTATTACCGGATTACCCAGAAGCAAGGCAGGATATGATTCTATATGGGTAGTTGTGGATCGATTAACTAAAGTAGCTCACTTTATCCCAGTGAAAACCACCTATACAAGTGCGAAGTTGGCCAAGATATATATGACCAGGATTGTATGTCTGCATGGAGTTCCGAGGACCATCGTATCAGATAGAGGAACACGGTTTACCTCAAAGTTTTGGAATCAGCTGTGCCACACTTTGAGTACTAGGCTAGAGTTCAGTACAGCCTTTCATCCGCAGACAGATGGATAGACCGAGAGAGTCAACCAGATTCTGGAGGACATGTTGAGAGCGTGTGCACTAAATTTTGGATCTAGTAGGGATGATAATCTACCTTACGCAGAGTTCTCATACAACAACAGTTACCAAGCTAATTTGAAGATAGCCTCTTTTGAAGCTTTGTATGGGAGAAGGAGCGAGACACCGTTGATGTGGGATGAAGTTGGAGACCGTCAGTTGTTTGGATCAAATGTGATCAAGGATTTAGAAGAGAATGTTAAGTGGATTCGAGATAGACTGAAGGTAGCTCAGTCCAGGCAGAAGAGTTATGCAGAATCAAAAACGCAAGGAGGTAGTCTATGAAATTGGAGATAGAGCATGTCTTCGCGTGTCCCCTCTGCGAGGAGTTAAACGATCTGGAGTTAAGGAAAAGTTAGCCCGAGATTTGTAGGACCATACCGAGTTTGGAGCGTATGGGAGAAGTGGCCAACAAGTTGGAGTCACCCGAAGCACTGTCAGGAGTTCATGATGTGTTTCACGTTTCCCAGTTAAAGAAGTGCCATGTAGAGATGGCCAATATTCTCCTGTAAGGACGATTGACCCTGGAAAGGATAATGATGTTCCACGAAGTGGAGTATGGACTTCATAAGTATAAGTTTTATCTTGGTATGTGGGATATTCCACGAGGATGAAGAGATGAATTACTATTGGATATAAAGGAGGTATGATGTTGGAAATATGGATCAATGGAAATTCCATGATGAGTCAGAGTAATCACCCTTAGTTTGTTACCAACAGAAGGAAGGAAGGAAGACAGTACGATTGGATGGATTTAAAAATGCTAGGAAGCTGAATGTTGGGATAATGATCAGTTGCCCCGATGATGAGTTCAAGGTTTACAAGTGATGAGATGGGCCATAACCCATAGGCCCCAGGACCTGCCAAGAAGCAAGCACACTCTTGCTGAAGGAGAAACCCTGGAAGAAGAGGATATGCCTTTACCACCGATGATTCTATAGGAGTTTACGCAAAACCTGGGAGTTGTTAAGGAACGATAGATGTTTGGCTTGCAGAATCAATGGATTTATCCGAACTTGGTTCGTCGACAAGAGAAATTCTGCAATGCTCGAGAGGACGACCGAGTGTTAGAATGCGAGATTTGCTAAAACCATATACACGGTAATGATTTGGGTGCGGGAGGGATTGATCACCATACCGACTTACTCTTATTATTCGCCTTGCTATACAGGATGGTAAATCTGAGTGACTTACCTATAGTAGAGAGACGACGATCAAAACCTTGTTTAAACCGTAGAATGGTATAAGAATTTTTCTCTTGTACAAGGCAGCTTTTGCCAACCGTAGGATATACGGTGAGGTTCAACCCAGACCCGTTTTCTGCAGGAGAAACCATAAATTGTTGACCACCATGAGATATCGATAGTTGTTTAGTATTGGCGCCAGACCCGTCAGCTAGAGAAGACCTAGTCTCAGAATAACCTTACCAGATGAAAGGACAGAAGAATTGCGGTAGAGGTTATACCACTACCAGAAGAGCCCAGTGAAGGATTTTTTTTTCAAGAATTTGAGAAGACCCCCCCCCGTCAAGAATAAGGATGGAGTATATGATTATTGATGGGACCGTAACAATGTTTCTAAGGGTGGTAGCACTCGAGACCCCCTGTGATGATCAATGGATTTTGAGAAGACCCCCAAACCTAACCTATTTCTTTCTAGCCTCTCCGAATCTCGAGGATGAGATTCATTTTAAGGGTGGTAGGTTTGTAACATCCCAAAATTCTAAATTTTGGAATGTTATAATAAATAGATAGATTTGATTGATTGTTTGATTGATTGAGTGAAATTCGAAACTTTTGAAAGTTAAATGAGAGGGAATAAAAGGATTTTCCCAAACTTTCATTTTCTTTTCTGATCTTCATCAATTCAAATTCTTTTCAAACACAAAACCCTGGAGAGAAGATGACATGACTTCTTCCATTTATTTAAATGACAAGGGGTGTTGAAAATATTTGAATTTCATTTGGAAAATATTTCCAACCCAGGAACTTTATGCAACTCGATGATTTTCACGAGCGAAGATAAAATGACTTCTTCAAAACATATGAAATATGAGTTGGGAGTTTCAAAGAATTAAATTCAAAGTTCTTTTGAATTTATTTTCAATTTGGAGTTATTTGAGTTTTATTCAAATTATTTTTCTCCAAAAATAAAATATATGGAAAATAGGGTAACATGATTCCCTACATCAGAAAATTGGAGATATATAAATTTTAATTAATTTTGGTATTTTTAAAATGATTTTTACTAGATTTTACTAGAGCAGCAGCAGTGTTTGATTTATCTAAATTTGTCTGGATTTTATTTGACTCTAGAGAAATATTCAGCTTGTAGGAAATCTTTTTCTGAAAATTTTGATATATAATATGCCTATATAAAATTTTAGTTTCATTTTCGTTTTTCAGTTTATACCTTTCTGTTTAAAAAAAATAACAAAAACTGCGCGCGCGCCTGAAACTAACTGTCGCCCACATGCGTAGCATAGCAGCAGGCCGGCCCGTTTTTTTTATTGTTTTCTTTTGTCTTTTATTTTATTTTATATTCGTTAATGTTTAGTTTTTTTTTCTGAAACAAATTTCGAAAAAAAAAGACTTCGGAAAAAAAAATGCAGCCAGTGTACGCGCGCGTCCGGGCCGAACTATTAGCCCATGATCCTTTACAAAATTTCATCTGCGTACGTATATGTTTAGTCCCACATTGCCTAGCCTTTGACCTTTAAGCCTCTTTTCCACCTATAAATATAGACCCATAGAGCCTCCAAAAATCATCTGATTCAGGTTAAATCAATATTTTGGTTTGACTAGATTCATTTAAGAAAAGTACTTTTTCTCCTCTCCGGTGCGACTTCTGGAAATTGTCTTCTCTCTCTCAAGTTTTCTTTTCTCTGCCTTATAAAGATATATTTATTCGTTCTCTGTATTTATACATTAGACCTAGAATTCTTTTAGCCGTAGCTATTTTTTTCTCTCTGTAAAACAGCTTGGCCCTGATTTTTCAAATAGCCATAACTTTTTACTCGTTCATCCAAATTAAATGAAACCAACGCCCGCTTCTTCGTTACGATCTCCTCTGTCCAGTAATCCAACTCAAACATATTTTTGAAAGTTTAAAATATGAATTCAAATAGATTAGTATTTGAACTTCGTTTGATTGTAACTTGAGTTTTATAACTCCATTTGAGTTGATTCTTTTTGCAAATTTAAGCTCTTGACCTAAACTTTCTGATAAGGCCAAATTCACATAATTTTGGTACTGTTAGGAATTGATTTATGTTGCAAGAGTTATTTGCTTGGTTTTGATGTTTTCTGAATTGTTTTCTTCGTTCTTCCCGATCTTTTGAGTGATTTCTTATGTGTGGTTACTATTGGTTGCTTACGATAGATTGAACGGAGTGTGACGAGTAGAGCTATCAAGAGTTATGAGTGCGAATAATCTTCATCAACATTGCAGGCAAATTCACACTTTGATCATACCTTTTCTCATACCCAGTTTTTATGCATTAGTTCAATCCTCAAACATTGCATGAATAGGATGCCTTTAATATGTGGGTTTTGGGAAGTAGTTGCTGAGGTAGGAACCTATTGCCCTGTTTATTATCAAACCTTGGGAGTTACTTCTACGCGTTGCTTATTTTGCCATGCTATGCTCGTAGACATGGATTGGGTTTGAGAGATTTCCATGACAGATGTGAGATTGTAATTAAAGGTTTACTTAAGGTGGCAACTTTAATACACATCTGGGTGGATTGAGGCACCTGGGATATTCAGTGATTGCCTGTTTTATTTTGGAAATCCCGGGGTTACCGCGTGATTCTCCTATGGACCGCCACCCAGACTCAAAGGGAACTGAGTCTATTCATGCTAGAAACTTCCGTGTGCAACCGCAAGCTATTATGGGCTCTAGCATAGTTGAGTAAGTTACGTGAAGCTCTTGAAGAGGTGGATCAGCAGGTAGTGGGTTTGTAGGTTTGGTATGGTCTGCCCGGAGTAGAGAGTTAATGTTTCTGAAAGACTGTGTCTCGGTCATCCGTTTCTCAAACATCATGTAGTGCGAGGAATCAGCGGAGGCGATCCAGTCTTGCGGGGAAAAGTGCGCAAACCTCTGCAGAGTGTACAATCTAATCATGGTTAGCCGTGTCCCGGGTTATGGACAATTCTGAGTATCTAGTACTTGAGTATTCACATGTATCTCAACACTCTTAATTAAAATTTGTTGGGTTGTTAACGTTTTTAATTGGGATCATTGAGTTGGGGTTACCTTCTCAAATGATGTTCAACCACCATGATAGTTAAATTAAAATTGATTCCTTTGTAGTAGGGAAAAATTGGCTTTTCGCAAAAAATATAACCATAGAGCTTTCCACCAGCCAAATATGCATGTAGTGATAGTTATTATTCATCATTATCCTATGGTGTGAATTTGCCAGTACATTCAATGTACTGACCCTTTGTGGCTGCAACGTCTCATGTTGTAGGATCTTACGACGAGTAAGTGATACGTTAGGGTTATAATTTCTACACTCAACTTTGCCGTTAGTGTTGATGGGAATCCACAACCTTGTTACTTCCGCTATTTTGGATTGAGGTAATAGTATTTATGTTACTTTATACATGTGATTTACCTCTGTTATAAATCCTCGAGTACTGTGTGTGTCAGCATACCGATCCAGGGATGACACGTAAGCACACAGACTTGACACATTCGGGTCGGGTCGCTACAGCCGGAATCGCCGCCGCCGCGCGCATCTCGCCGCCGCCCCGCCACTTCACGCCCGGCGCCCTCGCTGATGAGGACATGACTACCTTGGATATGACCAAAAATATTGCATATATGCATATTTGTCAGGTGATTTCTAGTGCAAACTATTCAATAATCTATTTATGTTATCCAGAGCAAAAATACTTCACACACTTTTGTGTTTTGTCTAATTACAGGTGTATGGGACATTTGTACAATCCACATATGAAGATAAGGAAGAAAGAGATGTTTATTTGTTGTTCAAAAAGTTCTTTCACATCACTTTTGGCCCAAGAGAAGATAGAGTCCAAGTCTCTCACGTTCTGAATTCAGATTCGGACTGCACAGACATACCTGACTCAAAACGCCCACAACTTTTTCGTACGGACTCCGAATTGGGTGATTATTTTTTTGTTGGAAACTAGATTTCGTGCACTTTCCAACCCAATTGGAATCACCTTCAAATTCGTCCGGAGCTTTGAGTTATGGACCAAACAATCTGATGCTGCAGCAGAATCCGAGTCAAACTACAAGTCCAAAGGTGTTACATCACCTCCACTTGGGCCCACATCACCTCCAAAGGTGTTACATCACCTCCACTACAAGTCCAAAGTTTTAGGCTGCCTTGGGACGTCCTCCCACCTCCTTGGCCGCCACCCCTTGCTTCTATATAAGTAGATCCATCTAGTAGCTTTTCCCTGGGGATTTGTTTAGTTACATTGCAACTTCGTGTACTTTGTTTGTGTCCAACGACCAGACCAAGACCACTTACGGATCCCCACCTTTATCAATACTTCATATATACTCGCAATATTCAGATTGCTTTTATCATATTCTTGCTTGTTCTTCGATTGCTTGCAGGAATAGACCTTCGTGGTCAGGTTGATTGTGCTCCGGCGTGGTCAATAACCTCTTGGAGTTGGTTTAGCGATTGCTAAGGCGCAACGTCGTGCACGTTTGTAGTCGGATCGTCAAAGTCGACTCCGTCAAATCGATAGTTATCATCTCATCGAAAGATCGGGACACCTTTGCCTCTATCAAGTGGTATCAGTTTTCAGGTTGCTCGGTGAGATTTTACAGTTTTTCATAGTTTAGATCGCATCTGTCATTCATACCTACAGTCCATGAAAAAGCCACAAATAAAGTTAGATCTGTTCATCCTTTATCCAAGCCAGTCTGAGCCTTTGCAATTTTCTATTCATTGTTTGCATAGTTGAATTATCGGTTGCATCGTCGTGTCAGTTGCTGGTCTTAGTGTCTAGTTCCTTTAGAGTTTCGAGTTCTGTTCACATTAGTCACGCCGCCGCTGCATTATTATCCCTTCCGCTGTCCACCATCCCATCTATTAATTTCCACCACGTGCTACACACTGTTTATTGTCATAATCATAGTTGAGGTCATTCACATCTTCGCCTGATCCAATCTGCATCTTATCTAGTTTGTCTTGGAAAGAGGGAGAAAGAAAAGAGAGAGAAAAAAAAGGAAAGAAAAAAAAGAAAAAGAGAGAGAAGAAAAAGAAAAAAAAAGCGTGAGAAAAGAAGAGAGAAAAGAAATTGGATCTATCTAGAATCAATCTCGTACCTGAATTCGGATTGGAATCTGTTTTGCGCACTGTTCAGTAAAACAGGTGTATCTTTCTCATACGAGTCCGTTTTGGCTCCATGAGTACTCAAATTGGAGCTAGCGACGAGCCGCATGTAAATAGTTGCAGAAGCTAGTTCAATATTTGACACCTCAAAATCGGCTTCGAAATAGGTCTTTTTGCCCTCCGAAGTTCGTGAACACAGCTTGTTCCAATTTTTCAGGCCAGTTTTAGAATTCTTTGACTCCTCATATCAACTCGGAATTGAGTGATTCTTTTTGCATTGGAAAGCTTGAGTTAGTAGCATTCTTTGAAAGAATTTATCAGAAAATTGGCTCAAACTTTTCAAGAGGAAAGTTGGAGAGAGAGTTGTTGTATATCCTGCTTGGCAGTTGTTTTTCATCATTATCTTCACTTCCGTTGTGATCTTCACTTATATCTTGCTATCAAGAGCTACTTAGTATCCTTCATTGATGCTAGTTGTGCTACGCCGTGACCTCATTAGTGTTCTAGGCTCGCGTCTCTAGTCCGGTCTAGCCTAGGACCAGCACAGTACCGTCGTTGAACATTTATTCAACATTGCATCTTTGAATTGATTATTGCTAATCTTTTGCTACCATATATAGCCAACCCAGCTCCACATATTTCTACACCGTGTTTACACACTTTCCCCTGGCAATCGCTTTACTCAATCTTCGGAGTTATTTGACACCGCTGGTTGCCGATAACCACCTGCTACGTGGTAAGAACTTGTAAGATATTGAGATTTGCTATACTGTGAGCGTTTTACCACCACTTCCAAGTAGTTCATAGGAACATTTTTTTTGGATTCCGTTTCTTGTTTCTACTAATCATGACAGGATCCAGAGTCAATTCACGGGATTTGTCGATCGTGGGAGACGTGCCACCACCTTTGCAAATACCACAACTGTCGCGAGAGGTGCACAAACATCCAAATGCACATGATCAGGTTAATGTATCTATACCACCATTTAATGGCTGTTTTAGACCTGCTTTATATATTGAATGGGAGTTCGACATAAAAAATATATTTGCTTCCCATAATTTCAATGAACATAAAAAGGTTATGGTTGCGGTTGGTTCTTTCACTGGTTATGCTTTGGTTTGGTGGAGTGAATATTGTCGGTTACACCCTGATTATATACCTACTACTTGGGGGGATTTGAAACTTGCCATGCAACATACTTTCGTCCCTGCTTATTATACTCGTGACATGATTAAGAAGTTGCAACACTTAAAACAAGGTAGTGGCACTGTAACAAAATATTATGATGATTTACAAACTACCTTGTTGCATTCCTCTTTAGAAGAAAGTGAAGATGATTTTATGGATATATTTTGGGGAGGATTAAACCGTGATATTCAAGAGATACTAATTCATGAAGAGTGTTATCCTATGGACCATTTGTTTCATCTTGCTTGCAAAGCTGAACAAGAAATAAAATGACGTGTTGGACACGAGGAGAACAAGCGCACGGTGCACATTCCAAGAGTTGATATGATTGTTCCTTCAACTACTAGGCATACTATGACAACCACATCCGTTGTTGTCAGGACTACATCACCTCCACCATGTGACACATCGCCCCCAAGAGTGGCTACATCATCTGAGTTGATTATAAGAGGTAATGACAAAGGTACTGATCTTCCATCTCTACATGAGAATGATGAATGCCTTGTCAATTTGAATGCACCATCTGATGAGCTACCCACTACTTTGATCACGCCACCTATTTTAGAGGACTACGTTGATAATTTGACTTTGCCATGTGATCGAACAACTGAAATATCAACATTTTGAGTGCACCCATTGAATTAACTGTTGATGCAAAAGAATCAATGTTTAATCATTTTGATATGACCTCTAATCTTGGTGATGATTCTGTGTTGAATGACTTATTGCATGTTTGCTTATTTAAGCATGTTGTAGCATGTAAATTTGATGCAAGTAAGGTTTATTCACCAATGTTGGGATGGTTTAATGATGAACATTGTCAATCTTTTGAAATGAATAAGAGCTTCACTTATATGTGCAAACTAAGTTGCAATATTTTCATGCCTTCTACTTCTTGTGCTAATGTTTTGGCTTTAGATTTTATGAACTATGCAAGTTACTCATCTATTCATGTGTCATATATGCAAAAATCGAGGGAAGTAAAAATGGATGACATATACATATACAACTGTACACCTTGTCTCTTTTGTTAGCCACATTTCAGATTAAGCAACGCCGAGGACGGTTTTATTTTCAAGAAGGGGAGGATGATGAGGACATGACTACCTTGTATATGACCAAAAATATTGCATATATGCATATTTGTCAGGTGATTTCTAGTGCAAACTATTCAATAATCTATTTATGTTATCCAGAACAAAAATACTTCACACACTTTTGTGTTTTGTCTAATTACAGGTGTATGGGACATTTGTACAATCCACATATGAAGATAAGGAAGAAACAGATGTTTATTTGTTGTTCAAAAAGTTCTTTCACGTCACTTTTGGCCCAAGAGAAGATAGAGTCCAAGTCTCTCACGTTCTGAATTCAGATTCGGACTGCACAGACATACCTGACTCAAAACGCCCACAACTTTTTCATACGGACTCCGAATTGGGTGATTCTTTTTTTGTTGGAAACTAGATTTCGTGCACTTTCCAACCCAATTGGAATCACCTTCAAATTCGTCCGAAGCGTTGAGTTATGGACCAAACAATCTGATGCTGCAGCAGAATCCGAGTCAAACTACAAGTCCAAAGGTGTTACATCACCTCCACTTGGGCCCATCGGCCTTGTACGACCTAGATTTAGTTTTAGGCTGCCTTGGGACGTCCTCCCACCTCCTTGGCCACCACCCCTTGCTCCTATATAAGTAGATCCATCTAGTAGCTTTTCCCTGGGGATTTGTTTAGTTAAAAGTTAGCCATTGCAACTTCGTGTACTTCGTTTGTGTCCAACGACCAGACCAAGACCGCTTACGGATCCCCACCTTTATCAATACTTCATATATACTCGCAATATTCAGATTGATTTTATCATATTCTTGCTTGTTCTTCGATTGCTTGCAGGAATAGACCTTCGTGGTCAGGTTGATTGTGCTCCGGCGTGGTCCATAACCTCTCGGAGTTGGTTTAGTGATTGCTAAGGCGCAACGTCGTGCACGTTTGTAGTCGGATCGTCAAAGTCGACTCCGTCAAATCGATAGTTATCATCTCATCGAAAGATCGGGACACCTTTGCCCCTCACCGCCGTTCCGCGCCGGAGCCGACGTCTCGCCTCGCCCCGCTCGCTGGAATCCGCAGCCTCGCCGAAGCCGATCCAAACCGCCGCCGCCGCCCGGACTCGCCTTCTCGCCGGCGTCCGATCCCGATCCAACCGCCGGTTTTCTTCCAGTCCGGTAAAACCGCCCCGGTCCGAACCGGTTTTATTTAAAAGGTTCGGTTTTGGTTAAAAAAACCCGTTTTATTATTTATTTATTTAATTTAGTTATGTAATGAACTTTTTCTGTTTAGGTAGTTTCAGCGAACGTTTTCGTTCGTTAGGTTTTCGTAGCGAACGTTCACTATTTATTATTTTTCTTTTTCTGTTTAAATTACGTCAGGGACCTATCGGTGAATATATTTATTTACATATTAGCCCCTGGTTTTCAAACACTCACAACTTTTCGCTCGTTTGTCCAAATCCAACGAAACCAACGCCCACTTCTTTGTTATGATCACCTCTATCCAGTAATCCAACTCAAACATGTTTTTGAAAGTTTAAAATTTGAATTAGATCAGATCTGTATTTGAACTTCGTTTGATCGTAACTTGAGTTTCGTAGCTCCGTTTGAGTTGATTCTTTTTGCAAAGTGAAGCTCTTGACCTAGACTTTCTGATTAGGCCAAATTCACATAATTTTGGTACTGTTAGAAACTGTTTTATGTTGCAAGAGTTATTTGCTTGGTTTTGATGTTTTCCGAATCGTCTTCTTCGTTCTTTCCAATCTTTTGAGTGATTGCTTATGTGTGGTTACTATTGCTTGCTTACGATAGATTGACAGGAGTGTGACGAGTAGAACTATCAAGAGTTTTGAGTGCGAATCACCTTCATCAACATTGCAGGCAAGTTCACACTTTGATCATACCTTTTCTCATACCCAGTTTTTATGCATTAGATCAATCCTCAAACATTGCATGACTAGGATCTAATTAAATTGTGGGTTATGGGAAGTAGTTGAGGTAGCACCTATTACCTGTTTTATTTTCAAACCCTTGGGAGTTACTTCTATGTTTGCTTATTATGCCATGCTATGCTAGTAGACGTGGGTTGGGTGAGTGAATTTCCATGACAGATGTGAGATTGTTAATTAATGGTTTATTTAAGGCGGCAACTTAAACACACATCTGGGTGGATTGAGGCACCTGGTTACTCCAGGACTTGCCTGTCTAGGCACCTGGGTCTCCAGGACTTGCCTGTTTTTCTTCGGACCTCCACCCAGGCTCAAAGGGATCATGAGATTATTTAAACTAGAAACTTACGTGTGCAGCCACAAGCCATTATGGGCTCTGGCATAGTTGATTAAGTAGTGCGAACTCTTACGGGTAGACTAGCAGATGTAGGGAAAGTAGGTGTACCGGTCTACCCTATGTAAGGTGCTAGCGCTTCCGAAAGACTATGTCTCGGTCATCCGTTTCTCAAACATCATGTAGTGCGAGAAATCCAACGGAGGCGATCGAGTCTTGTGGGGAAAAGTGCGCAAACCTCTGCAGAGTGTATAAACTAATCATGGTTAGCCGTGTCCCCGGTTATGGACGTTTTGAGTATCTAGTACTTGGATATCATGTGAATCTCATCATGTTACTTTAATTAATATTGTTGGGTTTTAATGAGTACTTCTAATTGGGATTGAGAATGCTGTCAACCATTCTCAATGTTTAACAACCACCATGATAGTTAAATAAATTTATTCCTTTGCAGTAGGGAAAAATTGGCTTTTCGCAAAAACATTATAACCATAGAGCCTCCAGCAGCCATATATGCATGTAGTGATAGACTTTATTCATCATTGCTCTATGGTGTGAATTTGCCAGTACATTCAATGTATTGACCCTCTGTGGCTGCAACGTCTCATGTTGCAGGATCTTACGACGAGTAAGTGATACGTTAGGGTTACGATTTCCTATACTCAACTTTGCCGTTGGTGTTGATGGGAATCCACAACCTTGTTGCTTCCGCTAATTTGGATTGAGGTAATAGTATTTACGTTATTTTATACATGTGATTTACCTCTGTTATAAATCCTCGAGTACTGTGTGTGTCAGCATACCTATCCAGGGATGACACTTACGCACAGAGACTTGACCGTCTGAGGTCGGGTCGCTACACAACAACAACAACAACAACAACAACAACAACAACAACAACAACAACAACAACAACAACAACAACAACAACAACAACAACAACAACAACAACAACAACAACAACAACAACAGCAACAGCAACAGCAACAGCAACAACAACAACAACAGCAACAGCACCAACAACAGCAGCAGCAGCAGCAACAGCAGCAACAGCAGCAGCAGCAGCAACAGCACCAGCACCAGCACTAGCACCAGCACCAGCACCAGCACCAACACCAGAACCAGCACCAGCACCAGCACCAGCAGCAGCAGCAACAACACCACCACCACCACCACCACCACCCCCACCACCACCACCACCACCAACAACAACAGCAACAACAACAACGACAACAACAACAACAACAACAACAACAACAACAACAAAAACAACAACAACAACAACAACAACAACATAGCACCAGTTAACTATAGTTAATTGGCCTATATTTGTAAAAATGTAATAAACTCCCTCTGCCCCATAATATAATATGTTAATTCATCCAATATGTGAGTATATTGGATGTTATAAGATCTTATATAAGGGGACGGAGGGAGAGTTGTACTACATCATTGTGCAATTACTGTTTAGCTTCTAATATTAAGTTGGTGGTTTTAGGTACATATGTCATTGGTAAAGATTCGCGCTTCGACCCTTTCCGCGTACAGGGCAATGAGATATTCATGAACCAGCATCAAGTGAGGAAGCTGATAAAGAATGTTAGTTTAAATGGGTCAAAAGATGGCAATTAAACTATTTGTTTACACTATCCAAGAAAACAGTGAACTGTAGGATGGTAAGTAAGAACTCTGCAACCTTCTTTTCACTGCCCATAATGAGTTGTGTTAGGTGATAATGTCTGAATCTTTTTTCCTTTGCTGTGGTTCCCAAAGCAGATTACTTAAGATTACATCTCAACACTACTGCAGGGTGGTGCAAATGTGACACTACAATCAGAGACCCTTAGACGAAACTGTGTGCGATGCATTAATCGCAAACAATGGTGCTAGAAAACCGTCAAAAATGATACGAACTATTTGCTATGGTGTAGACATCAAACACGATTCATATCAGAGCTGCGTGTGTGATGCGTGGCATACGGTTAATCCATACTAACTGTTTGCGATGAGCCAGAACAACAGAAACGGTCAGCGTGGATAAGGGTCTGTGTGATATACGGCATACAGTTCACTAGGATGGGTTGTCTGTAATTAGGCAACACAACAAAAATGGTCAGCCAGATCAAGGTGTGTGCGATGGAGGGCATACAGTTCACTCGAATGAACTGTTTGCAATGAGCCAAGACAACACAAATAGTTCAACTAAACAAGATGTGTGTGATACGCGGCAAAACAGGACCATAATAAAAAAAATGTGTGCGAAGACCGATAATAACACAGATCATTGTTGCTAATAAGCCGTGTGATTTGTTGTCTATAGAAGAACAACATATATACCTAAAATAAACATCCAATTTCATAAGTGACTATACAAATCATTCGCACACACCTCAATAAACAATTGCATGCATTCCAAACTAAGAGAAACAACCACCTAGTCATCTACTTCTTGCTATGCTCATGCCACTCCTCTGTGGCTCGATCCCTTGTCTGGGGTAGGACGAAGACATTTCCTCATGTTAACAATCCGCCTGTACATCTCGTAGCTTGTGTATGCCTCCTTGGCCACGTACTTGACGTGTTCTTCATCCAGTCTCTGATCCCAGGCACTATGACTAGCCATTCTTGTCCTTCTTACTCTCATCCTTCATCTTCATGTAGTAGGGGTCGATTATGGCCGAGGCGAGGTAAACCAGGGAGTTTTGTTTGTTCTTGGTGCTGCCCTAGACCTTGTAGTGGTCACAGATGTTAACAAGATTTTGGCAGGCCAAGCCTAAAACCTCGAGTGCTTTTAGATCGTTCGTGGTGTCCACCATAGTGAAACTTCTATCGGGGCTGTCAATAAACCTAGCGAAATGCTCGCAAGGCCTTGTGGCCAGGTGGTAGTGGTAGAAGAGGGCGTCATGTTGCACGTACAACTAGGTAATGACAACCTTCTGATCATGCCCAGCACGGCCGCTGGTGACCTCGAGGTCGAAGCCGACCACTTGGTACTTGTCCTCAGTAAGCAATTGCTGCATAGTTTGGATGGAGCTCTCCATCGAGACTGGCTCATTCATGTACACCACCAAGAGGTCCTTCCCCCTCACATGGGTGTCCACTACGTGATGCGTGGTGACCTGCCCCCCGTTGTTGTCGTTGGCCGCTCGGAGCGCCATTGGAGCCACGGGGAGCGCCAGTGGAACCACTGGATATCCTCTGTGTATGTGTCGTTGTGGTTGTGATTATTGTGTCGTGTGGCACAAGAGATGAAGTTGAATGGCCGCGGGAATAAATGGGGGCCGGGCGGCCTGCATTGTCGGCACGTCTGCATGGCAGTTTTTGCAGTGCGTAATTGCATCGTGGCGCCGCGCCCGGCGCAACCACATGCATAATGGCAGCACGAATGTACGTGATCATGCACCGGCCCAAAACACCGACAGCGCGTGTGGAGGGACGCGGGCAGAGCGTGCGGAGCAATGCGAGAGCAGTGCGCGCCGCGGCTGCCTCAACCGCGATCAACCACATACATAGAGTAGCCGAACACGCAGGGAATGGTCGTCTACAAGCCGGCCAGTAGTTGCAAGACGGTAGCATGATGTGAAACTACATTGTGTTCCACATCACACAGTGGTCGCACAATCGTTCGCAATGCTGCGTAGTGAGCGGCCGTGTGCTACTACCTCCGTCTTGGTCTATCAGTCCCCTTTATATTCTGTGCCATACTTTGACCATAAATTTAACTATCAAAAATTTAATGCATGTTATGAAAATAATATAATCGGAAAATATGTTCAAATACGAATACAATGATATAATCTTTGCGACAAGCAATCATATTTTATTAGTTAAATCTCTAGTCAAAATTTGGCAGAAAAATACAAAGATGACTTATAAACGAGGACAGCGGTAGTAGGTAACTAAATCACAAACCTTTTTATATTAACCATATGTGTACGTGTCGTTTGGTCCTTCTATCGCACGTCCTGTCACCCTGCTGCCACAAGCGGCTTCGAGCGCAAGCTTGAGCAGCGCACATGCGTTCTTTTGGCCAAAGGGTGGCTCGAAGTGGAGCCAATGAATCATCAGTGAGCCCGTTCCCGTGCAATTTCGTAGGTTCCTGCGTATAGCCGCGCAAGCTTCCCGCCCGACTCGGCGAAATCCCCCAAAATCCTAATGCTTACCGGCCTGCTATATAAACCCTCACGGTAAGCGAGTCCTGCTTCGCATTCTCCTCTCCCTCCCTATAGCTTATCTAGTCCATTTATCCCACAATCACCAATGACACCGGTCTGTCGTCGTCCCTCAGCAACTCCGCCGTCATTAGAGGGCAGCTCTAGCTGGGAGGCTACACCGCAGCGGCGGCGCAGTCCCTGGCGTAGTGTAGTGCACGTGGCATCCCTGTTGGATGTGCGCACAACACCCACCATACGCTCCGCCGCTGATTCCCATCGGCAGCTATTGTCGGCCTTCGTTGCTGCCACCCCACCGTTTGCCGCCGTGGTCGCGACACCACCGTCGAAAGCTAGGGCCATTGCCCGCTCTGCCACCGCGTCTTGAAGGTGGGAGGTGGCTGACATGGCCTCCACCCCACTATTGGCCACCGTGGCCATCACCCGCTCCGCCACCATGGGCCAAAGGCGGGAGGTGGCAGTCGTGGCTGCCACCCCACCATCGTCTACTGTGGCTGCTAGCCCACCGTCGACCACCAGGGTCATCACCCGCTCCCCACGGCGGCCCGAATCTGAGAGGTGGAGGTGGAGCCCTGCATGTGCATCCGCAACCTTGCGCACTACATCGAGTTCCTGCGGGAGGAGGAGGAGAGCCTGGCCGAGCACGCAAAGAGTCTTACCGCCACCACGGCTGTAGCACACACCGCTGTAGAGGCACGGAATTAGGAGATCTACAAGGAGTCCCCTCGCTTCAAGAGGGATCGTCTGGAGCGACAAAGGGTGTTCGTCGTGAGTGTTGCTAAAGGTGCAGCAGCGGCAGGCACCGGATTCCAGTTGTCCAGCTCGTCAGTAGGATCCTCCTCCTCTACCTCTTACTGAGTGTGCTTGGCAGAGGAGAGGCTACTGGAACTAGTACAAAGCCCCTCCATAGTAGTAGTATTTTGGGGCTATTTTGTGAATTTCATCTCACTATAGATGTGGTTGAACTGTACAACATACTTAAAATTAGCTAGTATATATAGTTGAACTAGCTATTTCAGTACGTGGTTGGCAACATTTGGGGAAAAGTTTGGTCGGTTCAGCTGTCGAGTTGAAATATATGTATAAAGAATGACTGCTTAATCTATGAATGAAATCTATGCTTACTGAATTTTAGTTGCAAAAATTAGATAGTGCTAGTGATTTTTAGGCACATTTTTTGACAAATGGCAGTGTTACAAGGTTGACAAAGGGCAATGTTACTAGATCGACAAATGGCAATCTTTCCAGTTTGACAAATCGCAATATACCAATATGACAAATGCAAATATTACCAAATTTCCTGTACGTGGTTGCACATGCATGGGTCATCCAAAAAAACATTTCGCTAAAGGGATGTACAAATCCTGCGTGACAGATTTTCTCTTGGCTTAGTGGCGAAGGAACCATAGCTCCTGATTTGCATATTGTCTTTAGTCTGACTGTTTGAGATGAAGAGATGCACAAATCCTACGCAGCAAATTTTCCCTTGGCTTAATAGGGAAGGACCATAGCTCTCACTTTGCATACGGGTGTTCTATCTAAAACGTTTGCAATGAAGAGGTACAAAAATTCCACGCATCACATTTTCCCTTGGATTACTGGGGAAGCTGTCGGTTTGCATATGGGTGTTCTATCTTAAACGTTTGTGATGAGTGTTTTAAATTTAAAAACCACATACATTTTAAAAAAACCGTTTGATAAGTCTGTACATTCAGAGAGAGACACGCAAGTTTGTTTGAACCATACGTTTCATTTAGTCACACTGCAACTTTATATTCATCCCATGTAGATACATTATTAAACCCAAAAAAACTAATTCCGGCGATGGTGGAGGCGGCGGGCCATGCCAGCGTTGTCGTTGTCATCCTCCAAGACGCTGTTGTTGAAGTCTTCAAAGCAGCACATAATGTTCTTCACATGGAAATTAATCATGCTCTCATCGTGTGATCGACTGGTGGGGTGCGGGAGAACGACAACTCGTGGCGCTGTGAGGTAGCGGTCGACAGCGGCATCCCATGACGCTGAGGGGGGCACATGCACGGGCATGGGCATGGCGGGTGCAGGCAAACGCACGGGGACCAGTGCCGCGGTGGTGCAAGGGCGCGCACGGGCACGGGCGCTGGCGCTGGTATGTGCACGAGCTCCCGCGGGACCACGACGACCTCACTGATGCTCGCGGCTAATATGTCTCCATTGTATCTACTTTTCCTAACGCTTTTCCTCTTGTTTTGGACTCTAATTTTCATGATTTGAATGGAACTAACCCGGACTGACGCTGTTTTCAACAGAACTACCATGGTGTTCTTTTTGTGCAGAAATAAAAGTTCTCGGAATGGAACAAAACTTTGCGAGGATTTTTATACAATAAAAGAGAATTTCTGGAGCCAAGAACCACCGGAGGGGGGGGGCACCTGGATGGGCACAACCCACCAGGGTGCGCCACCCCCTCCAGGCACGCCCAGGTGGGTTGTCCCCACCTGGTGGCCCCACAGACCCTGAAACCGACGCTATAAAATCCTATTTTTCCAGAAAAAAAAGGGAGAAAGAATTATCGCGTTTCACGAGACTGAGCCGCCATCGTCTCCTTTTCTTCATCGGGAGGCCGGATCTGGAGTCCGTTTGGGGCTCCGGAGTATCAGCCATTATGTTAGTTTTGTTAGGGCTTGATCCCTAGTATCCATTATGTTCTGAGATTGATGTTGCTATGACTTTGCCATGCTTAATGCTTGTCACTTTGGGCACGGGTACCATGATTTCTGTCGGTGTAAAGAATTAAGGGCACTACTTTGTACCCCTTTACCTGTGCACGGGCAGTCAGGGCCACGCCTGCGGCCACACTTAAGCGGGGCAAGGGCAGGGAATCAAAGCCACAAGATGGTCAAAGCAACGCGAAGGCCGAATACACAAGGACCAAGAGGGCAGGGCACGCTCCCCTGGCAGGACCTTTGCCGGGGCAGCCAACGCAGCCATGGCAAGAACCTTGCCGGGACAGCTTGCCCAACCCCAACAAAGTGCGCCACCCTTGAGCCCCAGGTTTTCCAACACCACCAACCACGTTAGGACCAAAGCTCGGGAGACACCTCCATGATGGCATGCAGATCTTTGTGAAGGCAAGAAGCACACAGAGTTGGATGAGGATTAGAAGACGACGCACCTCGGCATAACTCTTGCCGAGGGCATCCACGAGACCTCCGGCAAGATCCTTGCCGGGGACGACCACGGTGCTGCGGCAAGGCCCTTGCCGAGGACATCTGCGGAGCCACAGCCAGGACCACACCCGCCAAGGTTCCACCACCACTCCCATGCAGCTACCAGCCCACCTGCTAGGCAGGCACCTACGTGTCGACATGAGGCTTCTAGGCCAACTCAGCGCGTGCCTACGTGGTGGCACGCAAATCTTCGTGAAGGCCCTAACACCGCGCCACCTCAGCAGCTTGCCAGCCTACATGGCACCATGTGCACCGCTGGCCTGGATGCATGTCGAAGCGAGGTGGGGTGGCGGCGGACGGGACGGGGGCTGGTTTCCGTCCCCGATAAAGTGAAAGGGACACCTAAAGGGCGCATTAAATGCGTCTTGTCCCGAATGGCTAAGGAATAAGCTTAGCCATTGTACACCGATGCCACCTCCTGTGTGCGACTGTGGCGATCCCCTTGACTATAAAAGGAGGCCCGAGGCATCCAGGAGAAGGATTCGGACCTTTGGGCAAGTTATACTCATCGTAGCTAGCTCAAGAACTCCAAGAACACTCAAATAGACACAAAAGCATGACTAGGGTATTACGCATACTCGCGGCCCGAACATGGGTTGACAATCCATGCGCTTGTGTTGATTGCTGATCCCGCTCTTCTCACGACCCCACGCCTCGCAACCGTAGTAGGGATTCCCGTGATCCCATAGGTGTCATTCCCACCGACATCTTTGGCGCGCCAGGTAGGGGGCGCAGTCGTGAGAATCTGGTCTAGTAGCTAGTCGAACAGCTCTTCGTCGCCATAGCTCCCAAGAGGAATACGACCACAGCGATCGATTCGTCCAGAACCGGACTGCCTGTACCGGTGTGGGCCAGTAGTGAGCCGGTCGCGGAAAGAACCCGTGGTGCGGCCCGTGAACACCCACATCACCCTGGTAGTCCAGACCTGGCGAGCAGCGTCGTTCGTGCGCCAGTCGACGGGCCGCACACCACATACTCTAGAGACGGAGTTGAGCCCCCCGCAGGCGGCGCGGGGCCTCCAGGGGCATCACCTTGCTGCCCGACGGCGGCGCTGCAGCCTCTAAGACACCAACACTGGCACCCATGGCGTGTTCTTCCCAAGTTGTGCGCGATGAGCAGCGCCACCCCACTGGTGACCCTGTGCGCCGCCCTGGGAAGAGTCCCGCGCGTCCTTCGTGAGACGAGGAAGGACAGCATGCATGCTGAGGCGCTGGTGAAAATGGCGGACAGCCGCAGGACCATGATAGAGCTCCTTCTAACATAGTTCAAAGTCGAAGCGCGTCACGGTCCATGCAACTTTCGCCGCCGCACACACCAACAGAAGCTCTGGCGCGCGCGCAGCTGGTCCTCGACTTTCCTCCTGCTGCGGAGAGGCTCGACGAGTGGAGAGCCACTGTACGGAGCCTCGTCGGCATTGCCAATAAAGATGAGACGCGGCCAGCGGGGCTCGTAGGCCATCGCTCCGTCGAGTCACCGCATGCCACCGGTGGAAGGGCCGAGGTGATGCAGCCATGGTGCACTCTCCTTCCCCATGCCACCCATCGCGGATGTCAATCCATCGCAATGACGCTTGCGATAATATCTCCATAGCATCGTATGATCTGCGAACCCACCACGACCAGCGTCAAGTTCTTCGGAAGCGAGCCCTTGAAGACGCTCGAACCACCATTGAGCATCGGCATGATGCACGCCACCAATCAGACAGGCGGGCTGGACCCACTATGGACCACCCGGCACAGGGAGCCTACGGTGGCCTACCCTACGAGGTGGGTTGTTTGGCCTTCACCCGTGAGTTGCGGCAGTCCCAGTGGCCCTCCCACCGCACATTCAAGCCCAACGTTGGCGAGAAGTACAACAGCAAGACTCACCCGTCGGAGTTCCTCAGCATCTACACCATTGCGATGCAAGCCGCTGGAGCCCGCGACGACAAGGTGCTTGCCAATTACTTCCCGCTGGCGCTCAAGCCCAATGTTATGTCATGGTTGATGGACTTGCCGGTGGATTCCATTTCTTCTTGGTCGGATCTGTGTCATGAGTTTGTTGGCGCCTTCACTGGAGGCCATCAAGTCATCGCCAAGCGAGCGATTTGCACATCATCTCCCAAAAGGAAGGAGAAAACCTGCGCAAATACATCCAAAGGTTCAGTTGAGTGCAGTACAACATCCCAGACATTCATCCCGCGGTCGTGATTAGTGCATTCCATCAGAATTTGTGCAACCGCAAGATGTGTGAGGAGCTGGCGATGAACAAGGGCAAGGATGTGGCCGAACTTTATGTCCTGGCCGATAGGGGAGGAAGTACACCAGCGAGGACGCCTGTGTGGAAACTGACTCCACAGACGGCGACAACACCGCCCAACAAAGAAGGGTCGACGCCATAACAGAAAGTGCAAGGGCAAGGTTGTGCTTGCCATCGAGGGATCCGACGACACCGGCACTGCTAAGAAGGACAAGGCAAGCGACCCCGGCAAGGAGGTTGTCGGGTGTGCCACTTGCCGGGCCTTGGCGGCTGCCGGCAAGCCAGGGGGCTCCGACAAGTAGTATTGCAAGATCCATCGCACCAAAGGCCATGACCTCCAGAACTGCCGACAAGTTGAGCCGCTAAGAAGCAGAAAGCTGAATATGAGAGGTGGTACAAGGAGAAGGGTCAAGACGATGCCGAAGGGTCCGGCAAGAAGCGTAGCGGCCAAGGAGGCCGCCGCAGTAAGGACAACCAGCAAGAGAGGCCTGCCCGGGGCCACGACAAGAAGCAGCAAGATGATGATCATGACGATGATGACGAGTCCGGCGACCAAGAGTTCCAGAAAGCCACAAGGCCATGTGCGTCGATGGTGGTGCCTCGTTGCACACGTCTCACTGCCGGCTCAAGTAGTGGGCACGTGAGATCACGGTGGTGGAGCCATCACTCGACGTGCGGAAGCCGCTGAAGTGGTCCAGCACGCCTATCATGTTTGATTCCGAGGACCACCCCGGTCGCACTACTGCAGTCGGGTGCTTGCTGTTGTTGGTTTCCCCAACAATCCGCAACCTCAAGGTGACAAAGATGCTAGTTGACGGCGGGGCCGGTCTGAACTTGATTTCGCCTGTTGTGGTTAGAAGGCTACAGATTCCTGATGGAGAGCTCAAGGAGATGGGCACGTTTCAAGGGGTCAACCCGGGAATAAGCCAGCTGAAGGGCAAGGTCACGCTACCCGTGACGTTTGGAGGAGAATTGAATTACCGGACGGAGAGAATCGTCTTCGACGTAGCCGAGATCCCCTTGCCTTACAACGGGATCCTCGGTCGCCCGGCACTAGCCAAGTTCATGGCGGTGTCACATTACTCCTACAACACACTCAAGATGCTCGGGCTGATGAACATCATCACTGTCCCCTCCAACAAGAAAGACGCGCTGATCTGCGCTGACCAACTCTATCGGGAAGCAGTCATAGCAGCTGCCGTCAAGGCACTTTCTCCTACCGTCGAAGCCCGAGGAGGAGAGAAGTCCGGCGAGACCTCTTGCACCCACTCCGGCAAGCGCACCTCTCCAGAGTGTTGTGCTCCTGGCGAGGACGTGCCAGAGAGCTCCACCGTCAAGAGCAAGAAGTCCAGAGCTGCACCACCACAGACTAAGAAGGTGTTCGTCAGAGAGGACGGCACCGGAGGGGCTTTCACCATAAGCTCCACCCTCGACAACAAATAGGAAGGCAGGCTCATCACTTTCCTGCGGGCGAATGTCGATGTGTTTGCGTGGCAAGCATCCGACATTCCCGGTGTTCCTAGGGAAGTGATTGAGCACCATCTTGATGTCTGTCCTCATGCGCGGCCCGTCAAGCAGAAGGTTAGGAAGCAAGCTCTAGAGAGGCAGGAGTTCATCACAGAAGAGACCAGGAAGCTAGAGGCAGCAGGCTTGGTAAGAGGGGTACTCCATCTGACGTGGTTGGCCAATTCGGTGGTGGTGCGCAAGGCAAACGGGAAGTGGAGGCTGTGTATTGATTACACAGATATCAATAAGGCTTGTCCGAAAGATCCTTTCCCGTTGCTGCGCATCGACCAGATTGTTAACTCCATGGCCAGGTGCGACCTGTTATCATTCCTTGACGCCTACTCAGTCTACCACCAAATTTTCATGAAAGAGAAGATGAGGAGAAGACAACATTCATCACCCCATGTGGTACGTATTGCTTTTTACGGATGCCTTTCGGGTTGAAGAGTGCTGGCTCGACCTTTGCAAGAGCAGTCCAGATTGATTTTGAGCCCCAGCTACATAGAAATATGGAAGCTTATATGGATGACATAGTGGTCAAAACCAAGGACAAGGCGACACTTGTGCAAGATTTGGAAGAGACATTTGCAAATTTGCACAAGATCAACCTCAAGTTGAACCCTGAGAAGTGTGTCTTCGGTGTCCCGTCCGGCAAGCTTCTCGGGTTCTTTGTGTCACAGCGTGGGATTGAGGCACCTAAGCGGATCAAGGATGTGCGTTGGCTCACTGGTTGCGTCGCCGCCATGAGTAGATTCATCTCCAAATCCATTGAGCGTGCCCTTCCCTTTTTCAAGATCTTGAAGAAGGCGGTCCCAATGGAGTGGACCCCGGAGGCCGAGGCAGCGTTGCAGGATTTGAAGAAATACCTCTCCTCTACCCCAGTGCTGGTTGTGCCCAAACCACAAGAACCGTTGCTGCTGTATCTAGCAACAACGAATCAAGTGGTTAGCGCCGCGCTAGTGGTGCAGAGGGAGGTCGATGAAGAGGCAGCGGCGACGATAGAGTTGATGGATGGTGAGCCAGAACTCTTTCCCGGCAGGGCCTGGTCCTAGCAACGCTGGGCCCCGGCAAGGTCTGACACTAGTGCAATAGGACCCATGCAACTAGGTGAAGTGGTGCAGAAGAAGAAGATGATGCAGCACCCGGTTTACCAAATCAGCTCCCTCTTGCAGGGGGCTAGGTCCAGGTACTCCGATGTGAAGAAATTGCTCTTCGGCCTCCTTATGGCCTCGACGAAGCTGCTTCATTACTTCCAAGCGCACGAGATCACCGTCGTAACCTGCCTCCCGTTGCAACAGATACTGCATAACCCAGACGCAACGGGGAGGATCGTGGAATGGGCCTTGGAGCTGTCAAGTTTGGTTTGAAGTTCGAAAGCACCTCGACAATTCAGAGCAGAGTCTTGGCGGAGTTCATTGCCGAATGGATCTCGACGCCCAATGAATAAATCCAGGAGACCACTCTCCCCGGCAAGGAAACAAGTCGCAATTGGATTATGTACTTTGATGGGGCTTTTTCGCTACGAGGCGATGGTGTTGGTGTGCTGCTCGTCGCACCCACTGGAGAGCACCTCAAGTACGTGATCCAGATGCACTTTCCAAGGGAGATGTCGACGAACAACACTCCTTAGTATGAGGGATTGCTTGCCGGTCTCAGGATTGCGGCTGACCTCGGGGTCAAAAAGCTCATTGTCAGGGGCGATTCACAGCTTGTCGTCCGAAAAATCAACAAGGATTATCAAACCCCGTTGATGGAAGCCTACGTTGATGAAGGGAGGAAACTGGGGAGCGCTTTGACGGTATATAGGTAGAGCAGGTCCCCCGAGTGGAGAACGACATTGCCGACTACCTGTCGAAGCGCGCTGCCCTCAAGCTACCTGTGGAACTAGGCACTTTTGTGCTTCGGTTAACTCAACCATCAGTTGAACCATCAACAGAATAGAACAAGCAGAGGAAGTCAAGCCCTAGAAAGTACTTCCCCACCGAGCTCCCTGGAGCCGCTAGCGAAGATGTTGCCGTGGACACCGAGCCTGCCATGGGACAACCGACTCCGGCGGGGCACTAAGCCCTTGTCGTGGAGGTGACCATTCCCGCGGCAGAGGAAATGCCTTTGGTCCTTGCCGTCGAGCCACAGGCTCCAGCATGGGCGCAACATACCGTCCGATTCCTCCAAACAGGGGAGCTTCGTGAGGAGCAGAGAAGCAGAGAAAGTAGCCCACCGGTCTGCCCTGTACCAGTTCGTTGACAATGTTCTGTACAGAAAAACACCAAATGGAGTGAAATTGAAGTGCATCCCCCGGGAGGAAGGACTGGAGCTGTTGGCAGAGATACATGGAGGCATACATGGAGGCATACATGGAGAAAGTAGCCCACTAGTAACCAAGTGTGAAGCGTGCCAATTCCATTCGAAGAAGCTTCTTCAGCCAGCTCAAGCCTTGCAGACAATCCCTCTCTCCTAGCCATTCTCGGTCTGGGGGCTCGACATACCGGGCCCTTTTCCCCGCACCATCGGGGGCTTTGAGTACTTCTACGTTGCAATCGACAAGTTCACAAAGTGGCCAGAGGTGGAAGCAGTGAGGAAGGTGACCGCACAGTCGACCGTCAAATTCTTTAAAGGGCTTGTTTGCCGCTTTGGTGTGTCGAACAAAGTCATCACTGACAACGGCACGCAGTTCACAAGCCACACCTTCATGCAATATATTGGAGACCTCAACAGCAAGGTCTGTTTTGCTTCCGTGGCACACCCATGAAGCAACGGCCAAGCGGAGAGGGCAAATGCTGAAGCGCTGCGTGGCCTGAGGACGAAGACCTTTGACAGGCTGCACAAGAGCGGAAGCCGCTGGATTGATGAGTTGCCGGCGGTTCTTTGGTCGATCAGAACGACGCCAAATCGAGCCACCGGCAAGACACCCTTTGCCATGGTATTATGGGGCAGAAGCAGTTCTCCCCATGGAACTCATATACGAGTCACCTCGAGTGCTCGCTTATGATGAGCTTGAGCAAGAGCGATTGCGGCAAGATGACGCGATGCTCCTCGAGGAAGATCGTCTTCGGGCGGCTGTGAGAGCAGCACGCTACCAGCAAGCCTTGCGCCGCTACCATAGCCGCAAGGTTCATGCCTGAAGCTTTGAGGAAGGCGACCTTGTTCTTCGGCGCGTTCAGTCGGCCAAGAATTCCAACACGAGACACCAGGCCCGGCGCTGTCCGCCTGGAGACCGAAGATGCCATTCCAGTGAGCAACTCCTAGAACATCGAGCATCTTTGCAAGTTTTACCCATAAGGCGAGGCCGCCGGGCCCCCCCGGCAAGCCACCTTTTGTACAAGCCTAGCCGACAAGGCATGTAACCCTCTGTACAAAGCCAGGTGCAGAACCTGAGCATCAATAAACAAAGAGTTGGCGCCCTAAGTCATAGCATGCATGCTAGGTTGAGTCTCTCCCTCGGTTAGGGTTGATAGTGCTTAAGCGGCGACTAACCCCTAGCATGGAGGTCAAGTTTTTGTCTCTCTGTTTCTGTCCATCCTCTTTGGTTCGCAGGGTCATGAATGTTTCTGCCGAGCTAAGTGGAAGGAAGAGAACGAGCCGGCGCTCCGGCCCCGGCAGGCCAAGGTTGCCGGGGGCTGAAGGCACAAGGGTCCGCCCGCGGCAAGCCAAGGTCGCCGGGAGCTGCGATTTCAGATAAGTCCCTTACCCCCCCTGTTATGCATTTCCATATGGAATTGGGACGTATGAAACCTTGTTTTATTCCAAGGCCGTCGTGCTCCCTTTTTCCTGCCACCCGAGAACTTTTTCTTGGTTCGGAAACTAGTTCTAGCCGCGGGGGCAAGGAAGCAAGCGTAGGTCCTAATCCCACTTCACCCCTGCCTCCGCTAAGAGCGTAAGTTCGGTCGGATTAAGTGAGGAAGCGGCAAGGCTCGTTGCCGGGTGCCAATGTTTATGTTGAAAATAACAATGGTTCGTCCCCTGGTATGGGCCTCGTTCACACACAAAGGACCAGGCAAGCACCCTTTTCATTAATACACCCCACACAAGTATAGTTCGTACGGAATGTAAACATGAGAAGGGGGATTACAAGTTTTAAATCTAACTAAGGCCCGTAGGCTTACCAGCTAAAAAAGGTAAGGTGCCCGTAATCCCTTTCTTGTCCCTCTCCTCAGGAAACGGAACAAGAAGGCAAGAGGACAGGAGGAGTGCCTAGGCGAGGTACGACCAGCATAAGGCACCAAGAGAACATGCCGGCGGCCGCCTAGGGGAGGGCTGGTGATGGTGGTGCCGGGAGGAGAGCTGGAAGAAGAGGCAGTGGTCCGTCAATATGCTACGAAGGCGTCGGTGCCATCGTACTCTGACTTGATGACCCGCCACCCGCCTTCTTCGCCTTCTCCGGCCTTCCCATGCCAGCCGCCCAAGGAGGAGGTTCAAGGAGCCAGCTCCATCGGGAGAAGGGGCCCGGTGCAGATGCTGCTGCTACCCGCATCGCCCGGGGACGGCAGGTCCGTCGTCGTCCTACCTTCTGCCCTCGTCGCCGCTGTTGCTGTCCTCCTCGTCACTCTCGCTCGATGAAGAGTCTTCGTCATCGGAGGAGCTCTGCACGCAGCACTTCAGGCGAGTCCCGAAGTCGCCAAAAGCCTTGACGGAGAGGAGGCCATTCTCCACTAGTTTGAAGTAGAGGATGAGCCCCACCGTCAAGCTCTGGATGCGAGCAAAGGTTTTCCATCCGCGGCGGAGATACATGACGTGAGGGGCTGGGAAATCAACGTCGGCCCATGTGCTGCTGTTCCCACAGCCCCTCATGTGCAGCCTCAGCACCTGCGGCTGGTCGAGCTCCATCTCCTGAGCAAATGGAGTAGGAATACGAAGACGACAACACGCCGACCGGCGCAGCCTGATGAAGAACTCGTGGGGCTGGTCCCTGACGTGGCCCTCCATTGGGAGAGGGACCACCGGCGGAGGCGAGGCCGATGCGCCGCCCCGTCCTCCTCTTCCTCGAGCGCCACGGCGACCTCGGCCTCGCCCCCCTCCCTCTTCCCATCAAGGATGGCTCCGCTGCCACGGGCTCTTGGGGAGGAGGGGCGCGTTGTCGAGCGGAGACCCTCGCCGCCACCGTCGAAGCATCAACACGTCCTCTCGCCATGGCAGAAAGGAGGAAGAAGCAAAGATGGGGGAGGCGAATGGTGAAAGGTTGAGGGGTGCCATCCCTCCCGCTCCCCTCCTTATGAAGGGGGGGGTCAGGGATCGGCCGCCCCTCTCAGCCAACTTAGCTCATTAAGATGCCAGCATGCGAGGCCGTCGACTGCCCTCCTCGCCCAATTAAAGGCGCATGGGTACCGAAGCGCGCGCACGCGCGTCTTCCCATATTCCACCGCGCTTGTCACCCGCCCCGCGCCATGCATGCAACATATGTGGTGCAAGGAACGGGCGTAGTGGGACGCGTGGAATGACGGTTCCCAGGCGGGGAGAGTAAATGAGCTGCGGCCCTGCGGTCTCGAAGGGACACGCAAGCCGCCTCTTTACTGTTCACCGCAAGATGACGCAAGCATGCTTCGATCACCCCCACGCAGCATCCCCACGTCACGCGTTCAACGCGGTTCGTGGGGAAGCGTAGCGGGTGGAAAAATCACCACAATAAAATCAACCCCGCCTGCCCGCGCACCGTTTTGGGCCTGGCCCAACAACGTGTTGCGCTTATGTGTGGCCCAGACCCGGGGGCTCCTATTGGTGTACAGAAGTAAGGGTACTACTTTGTACCCCTTTACCTGTGCACGGGCAGTCAGGGCCATGCCTGCGGCCACACTTAAGCGGGGCAGGGGCAGGGAATCAAAGCCACAGGATGGTCAAAGCTACGCTAAGGCCGAATACACAAGGACCAAGAGGGTAGGACAGGCTCCCCTTGCGGGACCTTTGCCGGGGCAGCCTTCGCAGCCACGGCAAGAACCTTGCCGGGACAGCTTGCCCAACCCCAACGGAGCGCGCCACCCTTGAGCCCCAGTTTTCCAACAACACCAACCACGTTGGGACCAAGGCTCGGGAGACACCTCCATGATGGCATGCAGATCTTTGTGAAGGCAAGAAGCACACAGAGTTGGGTGAGGATTAGAAGACGACGAGCCTCGGCAAAACCCTTTTCGAGGGCATCCACGAGACCTCCGGCAAGATCCTTGCCGGGGACGACCACGGTGCCGGGGCAAGGCCCTTGCCGAGGCCCCGGGAAGGCCCTTGCCGAGGACATCCGCGGAGCCACAGCCAGGCCCACACCCGCCAAGGTTCCACCGCCACTCCCATGTAGCTTCCAGCCCACCAGCTACGCAAGCACCTGCGTGTCGACATGAGGCTTCCAGGCCAACTCAGCGCGTGCCTACGTGGTGGCATGCAAATCTTCGTGAAGGCCATAGCACCGCGCCACCTCAGCAGCTTGCCAGCCTACATGGCACCATGCGCACCGCTGGCCTGGACGCATGTCGGAGCGAAGTGAGCGGCGGCGGATGGGATGGGGGCTGGTTTCCGTCCCCGATAAAGTGAGAGGGACGCCTAAGGGGCGCATTAAATGCGTCTTGTCCCGTAAAGGCTAAGCGATAAGCTTAGCCACTGTACACCGATGCCACCTCCTGTGTGCCACTGTGGCAATCCCCTTGACTATAAAAGGAGTCCCGAGGCATCCAGGAGAAGGATTCGGACCTTTGGGCAAGTTACTCTCATCGTAGCTAGCTCAAGAACTCCAAGAACACTCAAATAGACACAAAAGCAGAACTAGGTATTACGCATCCTCGCGGCTCGAACCTAGGTAAACGACCCGTGTGCTTGTGCTGATTGCTGATCCCGCTCTTCTCACGACCCCGTGCCCCGCAACCATATAGGGATTCCCGTGATCCCATAGGTGTCGTTCCCACCGACAATTTCAGATCTGAACCGTTTATGTTATGACCATTATATCTATGTTCAAGATTCGATCTTGCAAGTTATATTCACCTACTACGTGTTATGATCTGGCAAGGCCGGAGTGAGAATAGCCGGGACCACTCCCGGTGATGATCCTAGTTCATGTATTCACCGTTTGCTAATGCTTTGTTCCGGTACTCTATTAAAAGGAGGCCTTAATATCCCTTAGTTTCCAATAGGACCCCGCTGCCATGGGAGGGTAGGACAAAAGATGTCATGCAAGTTCTTTCCATAAGCACGTATGACTACTTACGGAATACATGCCTACATTATATTTATGAACCATAGCTAGTGTCGTATCGCCCTAGGTAATGACTGTCTCGTGATGAATATCATCCAACAAATCACCGATCCAATACCTACGATTTTCCTACATAATGATCCTGCTAAGTTACTATTGCTACTGTCACTATTACACTTGCTACAATACTACTGCTATCACTGTTACTATTAGTATTGTTGTTGCTACTACTATCAAAACTATCATACTACTTTGCTACTGATCACTTTGCTGCATATAATTAATATCTAGGTGTGGTTGAATTGTCAACTCAGCTGCTAATACTTGCAAATATTCTTTGGCTCCCCTTGTGTTGAATCTATAAATTTGGGTTGAATACTCTACCCTCGAAAACAATTGTGATCCCATATACTTGTGGGTTATCAATACCTTTTCCTGGCGCTGTTGCGGGGGAGCATAGCTATATTTGTGGACTCACTTGGGATTATTATCATATTATCACTATGAAGAATCTGAAGGATGCTAAGACAAAGATTTTTTCCCTCTAAGACGAGGGGAGGTAAGGAACTGCCATCCAGCTCTGCCTTAGATTCACCTTCCGTTATAAGTAAACTTGCAACACCACCACATGCTATTAATTCTGATATGTCGCAAGTTATTGATGATGCTAGTTCTGCTATGAATGCTACTCATGATCATGCTAGTACCTTGCTTGATGATAATGTGCCACTAGGTGAATTTCTTGATGAACAAATTGCTAGAGTAAGACAACATGATATTGTTGAAACTGATGATGAGCTTGAAACTAAAAATCTTGAAACACCTATTAGAACCAGCCCTCCTAGATATGAATTGCCAAAGGTACCGGAAGGTTATGTTATTGGTGTGGAGGCAACTAGAGATATTCTTGCTTGTAAGGATAGAGATGATCTAGAAAAATTATCATGCAGGTTTAAAGAAAGATCTTTGAATGCTAGAATGAAATGTTATCCTATGTTTTCTACTTAACCTATCTTTATTGATGATAAGGATTATGAATTCTCTATCGACCCAGAGTTAATTACTTTGGGTGAATCTAGTCCTTTCCATGGTTATGAAACTGAAACTGTTGTGCCACATCTTACTAAGTTGAATGACATAGCCACCCTTTTTGCTCATGATGAGAAGATTCGCTATTATTATATTCTCAAGTTATTTTTGTTCTCATTAAAGCGTGATGCTAAAGCTTGGTACAATACTCTTGCTCCTGGTTGTGTGCGTAGTCCCCGGGATATGATTTATTACTTCTCTAAAATATTTCCCTGCTCATAAGAAACAAGCTGCCTTATAGGAAATATTTAACTTTGTGAAATTGAAGAATAGAGTCTCCCACAAGTTAGGGGGAGGCTTATCCAATTGCTTAATGCTTTTCCTAATCACCCTCTTAAGAAAAATGAAATACTTGATATCTTCTATAATGGACTAACCAATGCTTATAGGAATTTCCTAGATAGTTGTGCTGGTTATATTTTCAGGGAACAAACTATTTGAGCAAGCTGAAGAATTATTGAACAACATATTGAATTTCTTTGATGATTGGACTCCTCCTAAAACATCGCATAAACCCACTCCAAAGAAGAGGGATATCTTATATCTTAGTCCTGAAGATATGCAAGAGGCAAAGAAGTCTATGAAGGAAAAAAAGTATTAAAGCCGAGGATGTCAAAAATTGTAACATCCCAATTTTCAATTTGGATGTTATACATAGATCATCATATCCATATCATGTTTATTCTTGCATTTGGTTGAGATCCTAAAAATCTTAAGCAACTCAAGGACCCAAGGAGAGAGTTGGAGATTTCACAAAAATCATATTTGAATATATTTTAAATTTGAAGAAAGGATCAATTTAATTTTATTGTTTTTGTCTCCAATTATTTCCAATATTAAAAATAAATGAGAGAAGATAATATGACTTCTTCAAATTAAGAGAAATATTGGAGAAACAATTTTAAAATCAAATTATAAATTTTCTGGTATTTTATTTGCTATTTTATTTGAATTAGAAAAAATGCATTTTTTAAAATTGCATTCTTAGGCCAGAAAAATGTTCACTTTGTTCTAAATATTTTATTTAGATGGTGAAATTTGTTTTTGACATTTTTAGAATTTTTTATATTTTATTAGGATTTTTTTGCTTCGGGCAAAATTATTTAAAAAACGCTTCATCACCCGACTGGGCCGAAGGCCGAGCCGAGCCAGGCCAGCCCGCGCCGCCGTCACCGACTTCGCTGACGTGGCCGAGCCGGAGTCCTTCCATGACTCCGAATAGGTGCGCCCTTCCCCAAGTCGTTGCCGCCCCCCCACCCCTTTATAAGCCGCAGCCCGGGGTTAATCCCACTATTTTGGAAGAGTGTCAACTTTGCATGCATGTGGATCGTGTTCAAAATATTTTATGTGATAGCTATTTATTTGAATTTTCTTATGATCCCACATGTAATTATTACGAGAGAGGAAAATATGATTGTAGAAATTTTCATGTTACTAAATTACCTCTCGTTAGGTTGAGATTGCTATTGTTTCTTTCCGCTTCCTTGCATATGCTAGTTTTTGCTTGTTATGATAATTTGTTTTCCTATAAGATGCCTATGCATAGGAAGTATGTTATACTTAGATGTGTTTACCACGCGTTTCATGATGCTCTCTTTGTGCTTCAATTCTTGTCTTTCATGTGAGCATCATCGAAATTATCAATGCCTAGCTAGGGGCGTTAAACGATAGCGCTAGTTGGGAGGCAACCCAATTTTATTTTTGTTTCTTACTTTTTGCTTCTGTTTAGTAATAAATTTTTCATCTATATTATGTTTAGATGTGTTTTCATGTTTTAATTAGTGTTTGTGCCAAGTAGAACCTATAGGATAACCAATGGTGATAGTTAATTTGATTCTGCTGAAAAACAGAAACTTTGCGCGCACGAAAATAATTTTAATAATTCACAGAAACGTGCTTTTGCGTTGATTATTTTTGATGTAGATCAATAGACAAATTGCCCAGGAATTCCTATTTTGGTAGGATTTTTAGAGTTCCAGAAGTATTTGATAGTTACAGATTGCTACAGATTGTTCTGTTTTTGACAGATTCTGCTTTTCGTGTGTTGTTTGCTTATTTTGATGCATCTATGGCTAATATTAAGTGGTATGAACCATAGAGAAGTTGGAATAAAGTAGGTTTAACACCAATATAAATAAATAATGAGTTCATTACAGTACCTTATGTGGTGGTTTTTCTTTCTTGCACTAACGGAGCTTATGAGATTTCCTGTTGAGTTTTGTGTTGTGAAGTTTTCAAGTTTTGGGTTAAGATTTGATGGATTATGGAATAAGGAGTGGCAAGAGCCTAAGCTTGGGGACGCCCATGGCACCCCAATATATTCAAGAATAGCCAAAAGCCTAAGCTTGGGGATGCCTCGGAAGGCATCCCCTCTTTCGTCTTCGTCTATCGGTAACTTTACTTGGAGCTATATTTTTATTCGCCACATGATATGTGTTTTGCTTGGAGCGTCTTGTATGATATTAGTCTTTGCTTTTTGGTTTACCACAATCATCCTTGTTGTACACACCTTTTGAGAGAAGCCCACTTGATTAGAATTTATTAGAATACTCTATGTGCTTCACTTATATCTTTTGAGCTAGATAATTTTTGCTCTAGTGCTTCACTAATATCTTTTAGAGCACGGCGATGGCTTAATTTTGTAGAAATTGTTGATATCTCATGCTTCACTTATATTATTTTGAGAGTCTCTTAGAACAGCATGGTATTTGCTATGGTTATAACATTGGTCCTAGAATGATGGGCATCCAAGTTGGGTATAATAAAAACTATCATAGAAAGTGAATTGGATGCTATGATCAATTTGATGCTTGGTAATTGTTTTGAGATATGGAGGTAGTGATATTAGAGTCATGCTAGTTGGGTGATTATGAATTTAAAGAATACTTGTGTTGAAGTTTGTGATTCCCGTAGCACGCACGTATGGTGAACCGCTTTGTGATGAAGTTGGAGCACAATTTTATTTATTGATTGTCTTCCTTATGAGTGGCGGTCGGGGACGAGCGATGGTCTTTTCCTACCAATCTATCCCCCTAGGAGCATGCGCGTAGTACTTTGTTTTCAATGACTTGTAGATTTTTGCAATAAGTATATAAGTTCTTTATGACTAATGTTGAGCCCATGGATTATACGCACTCTCACCCTTCCACCATTGCTAGCCTCTCTTGTGCCGCGCAACTTTCGTGGGTACCATACACCCACCATATACCTTCCTCAAAACAACCACCATACCTACCTATTATGGCATTTCCATAGCCATTCCAAGATATATTGACTTGCAACTTTCCACCATTCCGTTTATATGACACGCATCATCATTGTGTAACATCCCAAAATTCTAAATTTTGGAATGTTATAAACACATAGATAGTTTTGATTGATTGTTTGATTGATTGATTGAAAGTGAGTGAATTCGAAACTTTTTGAAAGTTAAATGAGAGGGAATAAAAGGACTTTCCCAAACTTTCATTTTCTTTTCTGATCTTCATGAATTCAAATTCTTTTCAAATACAAAACCCTGGAGAGAAGATGACATGACTTCTTCCATTTATTTAAATGACAAGGGGTGTTGAAAATATTTGAATATCATTTGGAAAATATTTCCAACCCACGAACTTTATGCAACTCAATGATTTTCACGAGCAAAGATAAAATGACTTCTTCAAAATATATGAAATATGAGTTGGGAGTTTCAAAGAATTAAATTCAAAGTTCTTTTGAATTTATTTTCAATTTGGAGTTATTTGAGTTTTATTCAAATTATTTTTCTCCAAAAATAAAACATATGGAAAATAGGGTACCATGATTCCCTACATCAGAAAATTGGAGAGAAATAAATTTGAATTAATTTTGGTATTTTTAAAAATGATTTTTAGTGGATTTTACTAGGGCAGAAGCACTCTTTGAATTATCTGAATTTGTGTGTATTTTATTCAAAGCTAGAATAATGTTTATCTTGTAGGAAATCTTTTTCTGAAAATTTTGATATATTATATGCCTATATAATATTTCTGTTTATTTTGTTTTATTTTGGTTTGTGCGGATAATTGTTTTTTTTAAATGCCCGCCGCCGAACTGGGCCGGCCCAGCTCCCAGCCAGGCCGCGGCCCAGCCGAGCCGCACTCATCACCGACCCCGGGCAGGAGTCCCACTGCCGCACGCCGGCGACCGCCGCCGAGTCCGCCCGGACTCCTCCTCTCTTGCCCCCTCCTCCACGCCACCTCCTCCCCTGCCCCTTTAAAAGGCCAGCCCCGACGCCGCCGCCCCTCTTTTCCTCCTCTCACCTCGCCTCTCGCCGCATCTGACCCGCCACCGCCGCCATCGAAAGCCGCCGCCGCCGCCGCCCGCCTCGCTCTCGGCCGCCGCCGACCCCACCTCCAGACGCGCCTCGATGCGCCGCCCCTTCTCCGCTACCTCGCCGTCGCCGCCGACGCCCGCAGCCGTCGCCCCGCTCCTCTCCGCCGCCCACCGCCGCGGGAAGCCGCCGGAGATCCGCCGCCAGTTTTTGACGAAGGACCGCCCGAACCGGTATAAACCGACCCCGGTCCGATCCGGTTTTCTTTCACTTCGGTTTTTTTTAAAACCCTAGACGGGATCTGTTTTTTTTGTTTTATTAAACAGCAAACGTCCACTATTTAGGTCTTATAAACGAATAATCGTTATTTAGAGTTTTTCTTTTATTTTTAATTCCGGCCAGGGACCTATCTGTGATGATTTTATTTACAGATTAGCCCCTAATCTTCAAACGGTCACTACTTTTTAACCGTTTATCCAAATCCAACGAAACCAACGCCCACCTCTTTGTTATGATTCCCTCTATCCAGATAAACAACTTAAACATGTTTTTGAAAGTTTAAAATTTGAATTAGATCATATTTGAATTTGAACTTCATTTGATCGTAACTTGAGTTTTATAACTCCGTTTGAGTTGATTATTTTTGCATCCCGAAGCTCTTGACCTAAACTTTCTGATAAGGCCAAATTCACATAATTTTGGTACTGTTAGAAATTTTTTTATGTTGCAAGAGTTATTCGCTTGGTTTTGATGCTTTCCGAGTTGTTCTCTTCGTTCTTTCTGATCTTTTGAGTGATTGCTTATGTGTGGTTACTATTGTTTGCTTACGATAGATCGACCGAAGTGTGACGAGTAGAACTATCAAGAGTTTTGAGTGCGAATCATCTTCATCAACATTGCAGGCAAGTAACACTTGATCATATCTTTTCTACTACCCAGTTTTTTTGCATTAGATCAATCCTCAAACATTGCATGATTAGGATCTAATTAAATTGTGGGATGGGAAGTAGATGAGGTAGTACCTATCACCTGTATTACTTATGAAACCTTTGGGAGTTACTTCTGCATTTGCTTAATATCCATGCTATGCTAGTAGACGTGGATTGGGTGAGTGAATATTCATGACAGATGTGAGATTGTTAATTAATGGTTTATCTAAGGTGGAAACTTAAATACACATCTGGGTGGATTGAGGCACCTGGGGTATCCAGTGATTGCCTGGTTTTTTTTTGGAAATCCCGGAGGTACCGTGTGATTTTCCTATGGACCGCCACCCAGGCTAAAAGGGATCATAAGATAATTCATACTAGTAACTTACGTGTGCAGCCACAAGCCATTATGGGCTCTAGCATAGTTGACTAAGTCGTGCGAACTCTTATAGTGGTGGACTAGCAGATGTAGGGGATGTAGGTGTACCGGTCCACCCATCGTAAGGTGCTAGCGCTTCTGAAAGACTATGTCTCGGTCATCCGTTTCTTAAACAACATGTAGTGCGAGAAACCAAGCGGAGGCGATCGAGTCTTGTGGGGAAAAGTGCGCAAACCTCTGCAGAGTGTACAAACTAATCATGATTAGCCGTGTCCCCGGTTATGGACGTCTTGAGTATCTAGTACTTGGATTATCCTGTTGAATCTCAACATGTTACTTCTAATTAATATTGTTGGGTTTTAAATGAGTACTTTTTAATTGGGATTGAGGATGCTGTCAACCATTCTCAATGTTTAACAACTACCATGATAGTTAAATAAATTTATTCCTTTGAAGTAGGGAAAAATTGGCTTTTCGCAAAACTGTAACCATAGAGCTTTCCACCAGCCATATATGCATGTAGTATAGGCTTATTCTTTCATTACTCTCTATGTGTTACCTTGCCAGCATATTCCATGTGCTGACCCATTTTCGGGCTGCAACTTTTCATGTTGCAGACTTTTCAGACGACGAGTAAGTGATACGTTAGGGTTACGATTTCCTATACTCAACTTTGCCGTTGTTGTTGATGGGAATCCACAACCTTGTTGCTTCCGCTATTTTGGATTGAGGTAATAGTATTTAAGTTACTGTATACATGTGATTTACCTCTGTTATAAATCCTTTGAGTACTGTGTGTGTCAGCATACCGATCCAGGGATGACACGTAAGCACAGAGACTTGACCCATTCGGGTCGGGTCGCTACAAGATGGTATCAGAGCACATGTTGACTGTAGGACGTGACCCTAGAAACTGGCAAGCCGATAGGAAAGATTTTTCTCTACAACTTTCTTTTCAAAAGAATCTTTTTGCCTCTCTTCTCTTCTGAGCTTATTCAAATATTCCCTTTTAGTGAGACCATACCCCGTTCCCTTTTGACCACTCAAAGATTCGACTGATGAGACCACTCCAAGGAGTACAAGATATCAGGACAACTAAGACCACTTCGGAATGAAGAGGATTTTTCCGAGGATTATAATGATGGAAACTACGACCGATAAAGACTAGTAGAATATGAAGAATTTCCAGATTTGGTATGACCAAGGAAGGCTACACTTATGGAAATTGTCAGACCATTGAAGCTGTCAATACTCGAGATTAAGGTGTGTTGGAGAAAGACCGGAACATGGAGCATTAAACTCAAAGTTTATGTCAAGGAAAGCCCCAAGGCAGGAGATATCAATTATGGAATGATAGCTCATGGCAGTAACATGGGCATAAACACGGTTATCCATGATGTTATTGCCCTCTTATACTATTATCATCCGGGCTGAGTTAAGCATGCATATGCATGGAAAGATTGGATGATAGAAGGCTGATGGAGTATCCGCCAGCAAAAGATGAAGTTTTAATCTTAGTCGGTGTATCACCAGGATCTGGAGTATTACATCAGGAAGTTAAGATGGACCTTCGGGAAGCTGTATTTGACAAGGAAGCAGTTCGTGAAGAATTTTCGTCAGGAGCTGAAGGATAGAAGGACATGGTTCATGCCAAGGATGTTGAAACCGGAAGTTTGGAAACGCAACTCCAGAAATATTAAAGGGTGTCATCAGAGACTTTGCGTCAACATAGATGATTTGGCAAACGAACTTGAGAAGGACAAGCATGATCAGAAGAAGCCATCGGAGACATGAACAAGACTTGAAGAGTTTGGTGACGTTGAGATCTATAGACCATTAGAAGACCAAACCCCTGTTTTATACCTGCGTTAGATGCGACGATTCTGAGCTGTCATTTGTGTGATGTTTTTCCGGCAGCCACAATAAAATCTGCCTTTTCAAAGCTATTGTTTGTATTGTGTGCATCCCTCTCGATCTCTCCTATCCCACCCCAATACCCTTGGACCCAATAGAGGATGAATGGGGACGAGCTCATATTATCTGGAACAATGAGTCAATTGGAGATGGACCGATGGATTCAGAACATGGAGGATCATATTGAGAACAACCCTATAGTTGGAAAGGTTCTGGCCCATCATGCTTTGAAAGAGGTGTTGCTACTTGGTGGAGGATGTACCAAAACATCAATGGATGGCAAAGAGTAACCACTTGAAAGGAATTTAAGTTGACTTTGCTAAAGTCTTAGTTTGTGTCCCAAGAATTGAAGCCTTATGGAAAGGATATGAAGAAATCTTGTGCATACAAGCTTTGTGGAGAAATAGGACACAGCCATAAATAAAACAAGGACGAATACCCTCATAAGCGAGGGATTACCAAAGGAAGTTAGCCGAGGATCTCAGGGAACTTTGATTGGAGATTGTTCCCAAAGGTTTGTTGCAGCGATGGAAGTTCAGTCTACATTGTTGGGAAGGATTCGTGAAGCTCAGAAGTATGACAAAGAGATTGCTGAATTAAAAGAGAGGATGAGCAAAGGAAAGGCCAAAGGTTTTCGTAAGGATGAGCAAGACACCTTATGGTTCGAGGACTGTGTATATGTTCCCAATAATGCAAGGATCAGGAAGTACAAACTTCAGGAGGCTCATGACTCACCATACTCGATTCGCCCTGGAAACACCAAGATGTATTTGGATTTGAAGGAGTGTTACTGTTGGACTGGTATGGAGAAGTATATTGCGGAGTATGTAGTCGTAGGTGATGTATGCCAGAGAGAGTAAGAGTAGAGCATCAGAAGCCAGCAGGATTACTACAGCCTATGTCGCTACCCGAATGGAAGCAGGATAAGCTTAACATGGATTTCATTACCGGATCTCCCAGAACCCGAACGGGATATGACTCTATCTGGGTAGTGGTTGATTCGCTTGACCAAAGTGGCTCACTTTATCGCAGTGAAAACCACCTATACAGGTGCGAAGTTGGCCAAGATATATTTGACCAGGATGTATGTCTGCATGGAGTTCTGAGGACCATCGATAGAGGAACACGGTTTACCTCAAAGTTTTGGAATCAGCTGCACTAGACTTTGGGTACTAGGCTAGAGTTCAGTACAGCCTTTCATCCGCAAACAGATGGATAAATCGAGAGAGTCAATCAGATTCTGGAGGACATGTTGAGAGCGTGTGCGCTAGATTATGGATCTAGTAAGGATGATGATAGAGGCAAAGGTGTCCCGTCTTTCGATGAGATGATGGATATCGCTTTGGTGGAAGTCGACTTTGACGATCCGACTACGAACGTGCGAGGAAGTCGTGCCTTAGCAATCGCTAAACCAACTCCGAGAGGTTATTGACCACGCCGGAGCACGATCAACCTGACCACGAGGGTCTGTTTCCTGCGAGCAAACGAAGAACAAGCAAGAAACTGAGATTGCAATCTGGATATTGCGAATATAAGATGAAAGCTTTATTGATCAAGGTGGGGTTCTGTGACGCCTTTGTCTGGTCATTGAACACAAACGAAGTACGCGAAGTTGCAGCTATGGCGAACTTTAATCTAAACAAAACCCAAAGTCTAAACGATGCCCTAAGGGCTGTATATATGGAGGAAGAGGGGGGAATTTCGTGACCCCTGGTGGAGGGGCCCGAAATCAACCCTATCTCTTGTTTCCCCACACATACGGACTCTAAAAATAGCCTATACTTATATATTTCGAAATTACATGGGCCTGGCCCAATAATAAGGTGACGCAACACCTAAAATAGCCTCGGGACGAAATTTATGAAGTGGCATCTTGTATATTTCATCCAAGGCTTCATGCACCCATTATGGTGGCTTCAAAGTCCTGAAATCATCACTTGTAACTCCGTTCTTGTTCCCCTTGCGCATGCCATCATCTCCATGCTTGTTCTTGCTCCAATGTTCATCCTTCTCCAAGCTAGGCCCTTCACTTGTAAGCAAAACAAATGTATCCAATTTAGGCAGCATCATATTCTCATGAACATTGGAATCATTACCAAGAAACGAAAGTACCTGGTAATTTAGTTGGCGTGGACGAGCTCTAGTAATTGGTCCAGTATGTATAGCAGCAGGGGTTGTGGGTGTAACAATTGTATTGATGTCCTCATCATCCTCCCCTTCTTGAAATGAAGTCGTCCTCAACGGAAGTTCATCTTCCTCACCCAAATAAGGCTTCAAATCTGCAATGTTAAAAGTGGGACTAACCCCAAAATCTGCAGGCAGCTCAAGTTTGTATGCATTATCATTTATTTTCTCTAACACCTTAAAGGGACCATCAGCACGTGGCATTAGCTTTGATTTGCGCAAATCAGGAAATCTATCTTTACGCAAATGTAACCAAACAAGATCTCCAGGTGCAAATACAACATGTTTTCTACCCTTATCTCCAGCAAGTTTATATTTAGCATTCATACGCTCAATGTTTTCCTTAGTTAACTCATGCATTTTTAAAATCAATTCAGCATGTTGTTTAGCATCAAAATTAACCTTCTCCGAAGATGGAAGAGGCAACAAATCAATAGGTGCACGAGGTAGGAAACCATACACAACTTCAAAAGGGCACATCTTAGTAGTAGAATGCAATGAACGATTATAAGCAAATTCAATATGAGGCAAGCATTCCTCCCACATTTTCTTATTACTCCTCAAAACAGCCCTAAGCATAGTAGACAATGTTCTATTGACTACTTCAGTTTGTCCATCAGTTTGGGGGTGACAAGTAGTACTAAAAAGCAGTTTAGTCCCCAACTTAGCCCATAAACATCTCCAAAAGTGGCTAAGAAATTTAGTATCACGATCTGAAACAATAGTATTTGGCACACCATGCAAGCGAATAATTTCACGAAATAACAAATCAGCAACATTAACATCATCATCGCTTTTATGACATGGTATAAAGTGTGCCATTTTCAATGAGATGATGGATATCGCTTTGGTGGAAGTCGACTTTGACGATCCGACTACGAACGTGCGTGGACGTCGCGCCTTAGCAATCGCTAAACCAACTCCGAGAGGTTATTGACCACGCCGGAGCACGATCAACCTGACCACGAGGGTCTGTTTCCTGCGAGCAAACGAAGAATAAGCAAGAAACTGATATTGCAATCTGGATATTGCGAATATAAGATGAAAGCTTTATTGATCAAGGTGGGGTTCTGTGACGCCTTTGTCTGGTCGTTGAACACAAACGAAGTACGCGAAGTTGTAGCTATGGCGAACTTTAATCTAAACAAAACCCAAAGTCTAAACGGTGTCCTAAGGGCTGTATATATGGAGGAAGAGAGGGGGAATTTCGTGGCCCTTGGTGGAGGGGTCCGAAATCAACCCTATCTCTTGTTTTCCCACACATACGGACTCTAAAAATAGCCTATACTAATGTATTTCGAAATTTACATGGGCCTGCCCAAATAAAAAGGTGACGCAGCACCTATAATAGCCTCTGGACGAAATTTATGAAGTGGCATCTTGTATATTTCGTCCAAGGCTTCATGCACTCTTATGGTGGCCTCAAAGACCTGAAATCATCACTCGTAACTCCGTTCTTGTTCCCCTTGCGCCTGCCATCATCTCCATGCTTTATCTTGCTCCAATGTTCATCCTTCTCCAAGCTAGGCCCTTCATTTGTAAGCAAAACAAATGTATCCAATTTAGGCAGCATCATATTCTCATGAACATTAGAATCGTTACCAAGAAACGAAAGAACCTAGTAATTTAGTTGGCGTGCGCGAGCTCTAGTAATTGGAACAGTATGTATAGCAGCAGGGGCTCTGGGTGTAACAATGGTATTGATGTCCTCATCATCCTCCCCTTCTTGAAATGAAGTCGTCCTCGACGGAAGTTCATCTTCCTCACCCAAATAAGGCTTCAAATCTGCAATGTTAAAAGTGGGACTAACCCCAAAATCTGCAGGCAGCTCAAGTTTGTATGCATTATCATTTATTTTCTCTAACACCTTAAAGGGACCATCAGCACATGGCATTAGCTTTGATTTGCGCAAATCAGGAAATCTATCTTTACGCAAATGTAACCAAACAAGATCTCCAGGTGCAAATACAACATGTTTTCTACCCTTATCTCCAGCAAGTTTATATTTAGCATTCATACGCTCAATGTTTTCCTTAGTTAACTCATGCATTTTTAAAATCAATTTAGCACGTTGTTTAGCATCAAAATTAACCTTCTCCGAAGATGGAAGAGGCAACAAATCAATAGGTGCACGAGGTAGGAAACCATACACAACTTCAAAAGGGCACATCTTAGTAGTAGAATGCAATGAACGATTATAAGCAAATTCAATATGAGGCAAGCATTCCTCCCACATTTTCTTATTATTCTTCAAAACAGCCCTAAGCATAGTAGACAATGTTCTATTGACTACTTCAGTTTGTCCATCAGTTTGGGGGTGACAAGTAGTACTAAAAAGCAGTTTAGTCCCCAACTTAGCCCATAAACATCTCCAAAAGTGGCTAAGAAATTTAGTATCACGATCTAAAACAATAGTATTTGGCACACCATGCAAGCGAATAATTTCACGAAAGAACAAATCAGCAACATTAACAGCATCATCGCTTTTATGACATGGTATAAAGTGTGCCATTTTCGAGAATGTATCCACGATAACAAATATGCTATCCCTCCCCTTCTTTGTTCTAGGTAAACCTAAAACAAAGTCCATAGATATATCCTCCCAAGGAACACTAGGTACAGGCAAGGGCATATATAAACCATGAGGATTGAGTCGTGACTTAGCTTTTTGACATGTAGTGCAGCGAGCAATAAAACGCTCAACATCCCGTCTCATCTTTGGCCAAAAGAAATGTGTAGCAAGTACGTCCTCCGTCTTCTTCACGCCAAAGTGTCCCATTAATCCTCCTCCATGCGCCTCCTGCAACAACAAAAGATGAACGGAGCTAGCTGGAATGCATAGCTTGTTAGCACGGAACACAAATCCATCATTAACGACGAACTTGTTCCATGTTCTTCCATCTTTACAATTCTGCAATACATCTTTAAAATCAGCATCATGCACATATTGATCTTTGATGGTCTCCAAACCAAATATTTTGAAGTCAAGTTGTGAAAGCATAGTATAGCGACGAGACAATGCATCAGCAATAACATTATCTTTTCCCTTCTTGTGTTTAATGACATAAGGGAAAGTCTCAATGAATTCAACCCATTTAGCATGTCTACGATTCAGTTTAGCTTGACTTTTAATATGTTTCAAAGATTCATGATCAGAATGTATAACAAATTCTTTGGGCCATAAATAATGTTGCCATGTTTCTAAAGTCCGAACAAGAGCATATAATTCTTTATCATAAGTAGAATAATTCAGACTAGGCCCACTCAAATTTTAGAAAAGTATGCAACAGGTTTGCCATCTTGTAATAACACACCTCCTAATCCAATTCCACTAGCATCACATTCAAGCTCAAAAGTCTTATTAAAATCAGGAAGTTGGAGTAAAGGAGCATGTGTCAACTTATCTTTCAATACCATGAAAGCTTCTTCCTGTGTGGTACCCCAAACAAAAGGCACATCCTTCTTTGTAAGCTCGTTGAGAGGTGCAGCAATGGTGCTGAAATCTCTCACAAAACGCCTATAGAATCCAGCGAGGCCAAGAAAACTCCTCACTTGTGTGACCGTTTTGGGCTGCGGCGAACTCTCAATAGCTTCAATCTTGGCTTTGTCAACTTCAATTCCCTGTGGAGTAACAACATAGCCAAGAAAAGATACTCGGTCGGTGCAAAAGGTGCACTTCCCAAGGTTACCAAACAAACGTGCATCACGTAGAGCAATAAAAACAGCACGTAAATGTTCCAAATGTTCTTCCAAAGATTTGCTATAAATCAGTATATCATCAAAATAGACTACGACAAATCGTCCAATGAAAGCACGTAAAACTTCATTCATTAGTCTCATGAAAGTACTAGGCGCATTAGTTAACCCAAAAGGCATGAATAACCACTCATATAAACCAAACTTTGTTTTAAATGCTGTTTTCCATTCATCACCCAATTTCATACGAATTTGATGGTAACCACTACGCAAATCAACTTTGGAGAATATTGTAGAGCCACTCAATTCATCAAGCATATCATCTAGCCTAGGAATAGGATGACGATAACGAATAGTAATATTATTAATGCCTCTACAATCAACACACATACATGATGTACCATCCTTTTTCGGCACTAGAATAATAGGAACAGCACAAGGACTAAGGGATTCGCGTATATAACCTTTGTCGAGAAGCTCTTGTACTTGACGCATAATCTCCTTCGTCTCCTCTGGATTGGTACGGTATGGCGCACGGTTTGGCAGTAACGCACCGGGAATTAAGTCAATCTGATGCTCAATCCCTTGAATAGGCGGTAATCCCGGTGGCACGTCTTGTGGAAAGATGTCAGCGAACTCCTGCAAAATGTTAGTGACAGCAGGAGGCAAAGAGGAAGGCACGTCCTCGAATGAAAATAATGCCTCTTTGCACACAAAAGCATAGCAAACAGATTTGCTGAAATCTAGCTCATCAATATCAGATTTGGTGGCAAATAAACATGCACTTTTCAATTTAATTTCAGAAGCAACACTAGATGGTTTATTATTAGGCTTCATTTGTTGCTCAAATTCTTTTGCCACAATCTGATTTTCACTCTTATTCTTCTCCTGTTTTGCTTTATTAGCTCTATTAATATCATCTTTCAAAATAGAATCAGGAGTCATAGGAAGCAAAGTAATATTTTTATCCTTATGAACAAGAGTATAATGATTGTTTCTACCATGGTGTACAACATTTTTATCAAATTGCCATGGTCTACCAAGTAATAAGGAACATGCTTGCATAGGTACCACATCACAATCAACATAATCAGCATATGTAGAGATACTAAAATGCACACGAACAGTACGTGTTACCTTAACCTTGCCGCTGTTGTTGAACCATTGGATGTAGTAAGGATGTGGATGTGGTCTTGTGGTGAGAGAAAGCTTCTCCACCATCTCCATGCTTGCCAAGTTGTTGCAGCTACCTCCGTCTATGATGACGCGCACAGAACGTTCCTTCACAACTCCCTTGGTATGGAACAAATTGTGCCTCTGATTTTGCTAAGCTTGTGTGACCTGCACACTCAAAACACGTTGAGCAACTAAACATTCATACCTGTCAGCGTCTTCAGGAGCCATGTATTGCGTCTCGTGATCAGAATCATCTCCACCATGTTCTTCACGTGTAATAAGAGCCAAAGTCTCCTCATCATAGTCACTAGCGGACTCATATCCACCATCCGCGGTAGCAATCATCACACGCGGAGATTTGCATTCTCTCGCATAATGACCTCCTCCCTTACAACGACGACAAATAATATCACTTGTGTGCCCTATTGATGCCATGGAAGAAGAAGAACTCCATGCAGGCCCAGCAGGTGCGCTCTTGGCAGATAATGGTGGTTGTGCCTGTTTTCTTGTATCACGACTGGAGGAGGCACCTGATTGAGGTGCTGGTGCAGTTGAAGTAGAAGATGCATGCGGTGTCCATGATGAAGGTCGGCCTGCAGAAAAGTTAGTTCGCGCAATGCTTGTCGATCCTGCACTTCACGTTCAGCTTTACAAGCAAGATGGAATAAACGAGTGATATTAGTATACTCCTTATAGTCTAGAATGGTCTGAATCTCTCTATTTAATCCACCCAGAAAACGTGCAAGCATAGCTTCATTCTCCTCAACAATACCACATCTAATCATGCCAGTTTGTAATTCCTGATAATATTCTTCTATAGAATTTTTTCCTTGTCTTAAGCGCTGTAATTTTTGAAGCAATTCACGTTGATAATATGGTGGAACCCAATGAGTACGCATAGCAGTTTTCAAAGCAGCCCAAGTAGCGGGAATAGGATATAATCTACAATGTTCAGACCACCATACACATGCAAAACTAGTGAAAGCACAAACAGCAGCAGCAACCTGTCTCTCCTCGGGATATTGTAAACATATAAAACGTTGTTCAGTTTCTAACTCCCAAGTAAGATATATATCAGGCACATATCTACCCTCAAATGGTGGAATATTCAATTTCAGTTTAGGAATATGGACATCATCTCGTACCTGAGGTGGTGGTGCAGGCCTACCATTACGAATATATACCTGAGGTCGACCTGGTGGTGGTGGTGCTGGTGGCTGCACGTAGTTCTGATTTTGATCAACCTCATCCTCATAATCACCCGCATACTCATCATCCTCCTGGGTACCAGCAGCAGCAGTAGCAGGAGCCAAAGAAGCACCAACAGAAGTAGCAGCGGCACCAGAATTTTGTCCTGGCTCAATAGGAACACGCTGTGCTCATCCATACTGATTCAGAAGGGGGCGTAGTTGTTGCTGTTGCAGAGGTGCGACAGGTGCAGCCGATGGTGGAAGACGTGCAAGCAGTTCATTAAATCTGTTATCGAGCTTTGTTTCGAACGTCTTCTCAAGGCTAGTGATCTTCTCCATGGCTTCTTCAAAATTGTTCAGCACATCTTGTACCTGTTCAGTCATCATTTGCTGAAACTTATCATGAAGCTCCTTGTTCGATAAGTTCTCCCAGTCAATCTCGTCGGCTTGTGATCCTGGCATGGTTAGCAGCAATAGAAACACACAAGAATATGATACTACAGACTACGAACAAGTGGTGGTGGTGGGTGTCACAAATCCGTCAAGCAAAACTCAAATTCTTACCAGTTCTTACCCAGCAACAGGCGGTGATCGGCAACCGTTGTAGTCAAAACTCTCAAAGCTTGGATAGAGCGATTACCAGGGAGAATCAAACGCACGACGTAGATGTATGTGGAGCTAGGAAGGCTTATAATATGGTAGCAAATGGTGTAAGCAATAATCAATTCAGAGATGCAAAGTTGAATAAACGCTTAACGACGGTACTGTGCTGGTCCTAGGCTAGACCGTGCTAGAGACGCGAGCCTAGAACACTAACAAAATCACGGCGCTGCACGTAAACAAGGGAAAAGCACACTTTGGACTTTTTTTCGCTCTTTTTTTTGCGCTGCTTTTTTTTGCGCTACTCTTTTTTTTTGCGAAAAATCACTATAATGGCGAGTGTCTCAAAACTCTTCCCAGGTCAAACTGACAGGATGGGCACGAAATTTTTTTGACCAATTTTTTTTTTTCGACTGCCCGGACCCAAAAACTGGAAACGGGTCAAAAAAACTTTCTATAATGGCGACTGTCTCAATACACTTAGAAACACCTAAAAAAAGGATAGCTAGAAAATTTTTCGACATGTGTGTTTTCGGAAAATTTTGGGCCTAAACGGAGGGTGGTTTCCGGACTCTTTTTTTTTCGAAACCTACTCCGGCAAGGAAAACACGAATCGGAAACTAGATGGATCTCGAAAACAAACCTAATATGCAAGGAACTCGGATTGGTGGTGGATATATGGTGGTGGTATATGGCAGCGGTGGTGGTAGCGGTGGTAGTATATGGATATGGATCGGTGGTGGTATATGGACACGGATTGGTGGTGGTATATGGATACGGATTCGGAGCGATGGTGGTAGATGGCAGGGGCGATGATGATGGTGCAGCGGCGGCGTGACAACTTATGACCAGAACTTGAAACTCTAAAAGACTAGACTCTAAGACCAGCAACTAGACACGACGATGCAACCGCAAATTCAACAACGCAAAAACAGAAAAGATTATGCAATGGCTCAGACTGGTTCGGATAGGATGAACTAACCCTAATTTTTTTGTGGCTTTTTCGTGGACTATAGGTATGAAGAACAGACTCGATCTAAACTACGAAAAACTGTAAAATCTCACCGAGCAACCTGGAAATCTGATACCACTTGATAGAGGCCAAGGTGTCCCGTCTTTCGATGAGATGATGGATATCGCTTTGGTGGAAGTCGACTTTGATGATCCGACTACGAACGTGCGTGGACGTCGCGCCTTAGCAATCGCTAAACCAACTCCGAGAGGTTATTGACCACGCCGGAGCAGGATCAACCTGACCACGAGGGTCTGTTTCCTGCGAGCAAACGAAGAATAAGCAAGAAACTGAGATTGCAATCTGGATATTGCGAATATAAGATGAAAGCTTTATTGATCAAGGTGGGGTTCTGTGACGCCTTTGTCTGGTCGTTGAACACAAACGAAGTACGCGAAGTTGCAGCTATGGAGAACTTTAATCTAAACAAAACACAAAGTCTAAACGGTGCCCTAAGGGCTGTATATATGGAGGAAGAGAGGGGGAATTTCGTGGCCCTTGGTGGAGGGGTCCAAAATCAACCCTATCTCTTGTTTTCCCACACATACGGACTCTAAAAATAGCCTATACTAATGTATTTCAAAATTACATGGGCCTGGCCCAATAAAAAGGTGACGCAGCACCTATAATAGCCTCTGGACGAAATTTATGAAGTGGCATCTTGTATATTTCGTCCAAGGCTTCATGCACTCTTATGGTGGCCTCAAAGACCTGAAATCATCACTCGTAACTCCGTTCTTGTTCCCCTTGCGCATGCCATCATCTCCATGCTTTCTCTTGCTCCAATGTTCATCCTTCTCCAAGCTAGGCCCTTCATTTGTAAGCAAAACAAATGTATCCAATTTAGGCAGCATCATATTCTCATGAACATTAGAATCGTTACCAAGAAACGAAAGTACCTGGTAATTTAGTTGGCGTGCGCGGGCTCTAGTAATTGGTCCAGTATGTATAGCAGCAGGGGCTGTGGGTGTAACAATGGTATTGGCAGTATCCATCATTTTTGCTCTGATACCACTTGATAGAGGCGGGGTGTCCCGATCTTTCGATGAGATGATAACTATCGATTTGGTGGAGACGACTTTGACGATCCGACTACAAACGTGCACGACGTTGCACCTTAGCAATCGCTAAACCAACTCCGAGAGGTTATTGACCACGCCGGAGCACAATCAACCTGACCACGAAGGTCTATTCCTGCAAGCAGTCGAAGAACAAGCAAGAATATGATAAAAGCAATCTGAATATTGCGAGTATATATGAAGTATTGATAAAGGTGGGGATCCGTAAGCGGTCTTGGTCTGGTCGTTGGACACAAACGAAGTACACAAAGTTGCAATGGCTAACTTTTAACTAAACAAATCCCAAGGGAAAAGCTACTAGATGGATCTACTTATATAGGAGCAAGGGGTGGCGGCCAAGGAGGTGGGAGGACGTCCCAAGGCAGCCTAAAACTAACCCTAGGTCGTACAAGGCCAATGGGCCCAAGTGGAGGTGATGTAACACCTTTGGACTTGTAGTTTGACTCGGATTCTGGTGCAGCATCAGATTGTTTGGTCCATAACTCAACGCTCCGGATGGATTTTAAGGTGATTCCAATTGGGTTGGAAAGAGCATGAAATCTACTTTCCAACAAAAAAAGAATCACCCAATTCCGAGTCCGTATGAAAAAGTTGTTGGCGTTTTGAGCCAGGTATGTCTGTGCAGTCCGAATCTGAATCCAGAACGTGAGAGACTTGGACTCTATCTTCTCTTGGGCCAAAAGTGACGTGAGAGAACTTTTTGAACAGCAAATAAACATCTCTTTCTTCCTTATCTTCATATGTGGATTGTACAAATGTCCCATACACCTGCAATTAGACAAAACACAAAAGTGTGTGAAGTATTTTTGTTCTGGATAACATAAATAGATTATTGAATAGTTTGCACTAGAAATCACCTGACAAATATGCATGTATGCAATATATTTGGTCATATCCAAGGTAGTCATGTCCTCATCATCCTCCCCTTCTTGAAAATAAAGCCGTCCTCGGCGTTGCTTAATCTGAAATGTGGCTAACAAAAGAGACAAGGTGTACATGTTGTATATGTATATGTCATCCATTTTTACTTCCCTCGATTTTTGCATATATGACACATGAATAGATGAGTAACTTGCATAGTTCATAAAATCTAAAGCCAAAACATTAGCACAAGAAGTAGAAGGCATGAAAATATTGCAACTTAGTTTGCACATATAAGTGAAGCTCTTGTTCATTTCAAAAGATTGACAATGTTCATCATTAAACCATCCCAACATTGGTGAATAAACCTTACTTGCATCAAATTTACATGCTACAACATGCTTGAATAAGCAAACATGCAATAAGTCATTCAACACAGAATCATCACCAAGATTAGAGGTCATATCAAAATGATTAAACATTGGTTCTTTTGCATCAATAGTTAATTCAATGGGTGCACTCAAAATTGTTGGTATTTTAGTTGTTTGATCACATGGCAAAGTCAAATTATCAACGTAGTCCTCTAAAATAGGTGGTGTGATCAAAGTAGTGGGTAGCTCATCAGATGGTGCATTCAAATTGACTAGGCATTCATCATTCTCATGTAGAGATGGAAGATCAGTACCTTTGTCATTACCTCTTATGATCAACTCAGATGATGTAGCCACTCTCGGGGGCGATGTGTCACATGGTGGAGGTGATATAGTCCTGACAACAATGGATGTGGTTGTCATAGTATGCCTAGTAGTTGAAGGAACAATCATCTCAACTCTTGGAATGTGCACCGTGCGCTTGTTCTCCTCGTGGCCAACACGTTGTTTTATTTCCTGTTCAGCTTTGCAAGCAAGATGAAACAAATGGTCCATAGGATAACACTCTTCATGAATTAGTATCTCTTGAATATCACGGTTTAATCCTCCCCAAAATCTATCCATAAAATCATCTTCACTTTCTTCTAAAGAGGAATGCAACAAGGTAGTTTGTAAATCATCATAATATTTTGTTACAGTTTCACTACCTTGTTTTAAGTGTTGCAACTTCTTAATCATGTCACGAGTATAATAAGCAGGGACGAAAGTATGTCGCATGGCAAGTTTCAAATCATCCCAAGTAGTAGGTATATAATCAGGGTGTAACCGACAATATTCACTCCACCAAACCAAAGCATAACCAGTGAAAGAACCAACCGCAACCTTAACCTTTTTATGTTCATCGAAATTATGGGAAGCAAATATATTTTTTATGTCTAACTCCCATTCAATATATAAAGCAGGTTTAAAACGGCCATTAAATGTTGGTATAGATACATTAACTTGATCATGTGCATTTGGATGTTTGTGCACCTCTCGTGACGGTTGTGGTATTTGCAAAGGTGGTGGCATGTCTCCCGCGATCGACAAAGCCCATGAATTGACTTTGGATCCTGTCATGATTAGTAAAACAAGAAACAAAATCCAAAAATAATGTTCCTATAACTACTAGGATGTGGTGGTAAAACACTCACAGTAAAGCAAATATCAATGTCTTACAAGTTCTTACCATGCAGCAGACGGTGATCGGCAACCAGCGATGTCAAGTAACTCCGAATATCGAATAAAGCGATTGCCAGGGGAGCGTATGTATACACGGTGTAGAAATATGTGGAGCTGGGTTGGCTATATATGGTAGCAAAAGATTAGCAATAATCAATTCAAAGATGCAATGTTGAATAAACGCTCAACGACGGTACTGTGCTGGTCCTAGGCTAGACCGGACTAGAGACGCGAGCCTAGAACACTAATGAGGTCATGGCGTAGCACAACTAGCATCAATGAAGGATAGCAAGTAGCTCTTGACAACAAGATATAAGTGAAGATCACAACGGCAGTGAAGATAATGATGAAAAACAACTGCCAAGCAGGATATACAACAACTCTCCCTCCAACTTTCCTCTTGAAAAGTTTGAGACAATTTTCTGATAAATTCTTTCAAAGAATGCTACTAACTCAACCTTTCCAATGCAAAAAGAATCATTCAATTCCGAGTTGATACGAGGAGTCAAAGAATTCTAAAACTGGCCTGAAAAATTGGAACAAGCTGTGTTCATGAACTTCGGAGGGCAAAAAGACCTATTTAGAAGCCGATTTTGAGGTGTCAAATATTGAACAAGCTTCTGCAACTATTTAGATACGGCTCGTCGCTAGCTTCAATTTGAGTACTCATGGAGCCAAAACGGACATCGTATGAGGAAGATACACCTGTTTTACTGAACAGTGCACAAAACAGATTCCAATCCGAATTCAGGTACGAGATTGATTCTAGATGGATCCATTTTTTTTTCTTCTCTCTTTTTTTTCTCACGTTTTTTTCTTTTATTTTTCTTCTCTCTCTTTTTCTATTTTTTTCTTTCATTTTTTCTTTTTTTTCTCTATCTTCTTTTTTTTCCTCTTTCCAAGACAAACTAGATAAGATGCAGATTGGATCAGCCGAAGATGTGAATGACCTCAACTATGATTATGACAATGAACAGTGCGTAGCACGTGGTGGAAATTAATAGATGGGATGGTGGACAGCGGAAGGGATAATGATGCAGCGGCGGCGTGACTAATGTGAACAGAACTCGAAACTCTAAAGGAACTAGACGCTAAGACCAGCAACTGACACGACGATGCAACCGATAATTCAACTATGCAGGCAATGAATAGAAAATTGCAAAGGCTCAGACTGGCTTGGATAAAGGATGAACAGATCTAACTTTTTTTGTGTGGCTTTTTCTTGGACAATAGGTAAGAAAATAAATCTAATCTAGGAAAACTGGAAATTCTCACCGAGCAACCTGAAAACTAATACCACTTGATAGAGGCAAAGGTGTCCCGTCTTTCGATGAGATGATGGATATCGCTTTGGTGGAAGTCGACTTTGACGATCCGACTACGAACGTGCGAGGACGTCGCGCCTTAGCAATCGCTAAACCAACTCCGAGAGGTTATTGACCACGCCGGAGCACGATCAACCTGACCACGAGGGTCTGTTTCCTGCGAGCAAATGAAGAACAAGCAAGAAACTGAGATTGCAATCTGGATATTGCGAATATAAGATGAAAGCTTTATTGATCAAGGTGGGGTTTTGTGACGCCTTTGTCTGGTCGTTGAACACAAACGAAGTACGCGAAGTTGCAGCTATGGCGAACTTTAATCTAAACAAAACCGAAAGTCTAAACGATGCCCTAAGGGCTGTATATATGGAGGAAGAGGGGGGAATTTCGTGACCCTTGGTGGAGGGGCCCGAAATCAACCCTATCTCTTGTTTCCCCACACATACGGACTCTAAAAATAGCCTATACTTATGTATTTCGAAATTACATGGGCCTGGCCCAATAATAAGGTGACGCAACACCTAAAATAGCCTCTGGACGAAATTTATGAAGTGGCATCTTGTATATTTCGTCCAAGGCTTCATGCACCCATTATGGTGGCTTCAAAGTCCTGAAATCATCACTTGCAACTCCGTTCTTGTTCCCCTTGCGCATGCCATCATCTCCATGCTTGTTCTTGCTCCAATGTTCATCCTTCTCCAAGCTAGGCCCTTCATTTGTAAGCAAAACAAATGTATCCAATTTAGGCAGCATCATATTCTCATGAACATTGGAATCATTACCAAGAAACGAAAGTACCTGGTAACTTAGTTGGCGTGCACGAGCTCTAGTAATTGGTCCAGTATGTATAGCAGCAGGGGTTGTGGGTGTAACAATTGTATTGATGTCCTCATCAGATGATAATCTACCTTACGCGGAGATTCTCATACAAACAATTACCAAGCTAATTTGAAGATGGCCCCTTTTGAAGCTTTGTATGGGAGAAGGAGCCAGACACCGTTGATGTGGGAAGAAGTTGGAGACTGTCAGTTGTTTGGATCAAATGTGATCAAGGATTCAGAAGAGAATGTTATGTTGCTTCGAGATAGACTGAAGGTAGCTCAGTCTTGGCAGAAGAGTTTTGCAGACTCAATAAAAAACGCAAGGAGGAAGTCTACGAAATTGGAGACAGAACATGTCTTCGTGTGTCCCCTCTGCGAGGAGTTAAACTATTTGGAGTTAAGGGAAAGTTAGCCCAAGATTTGTAGGACCATACCGAGTTTTGGAGCATATGGGAGAAGTGGCTAACAAGTTGGAGTCACCGAAGGACTGTTAGAAGTTCATGATGTGTTTCACGTTTCCCAGTTGAAGAAGTGCCATGCAGAGATGGCCAATATTCCCCTGTAAGGGCGCTTGACCCTGAAAAGGGTAATGATGTTCCATGAAGTGGAGTATGGACTTCATAAGTATAAGTTTTTATCTCGGTATGTGGGATATCCCACGAGGATGAAGAGATGAATTACTATTGGATATAAAGGAGGTAACATGGAGCAATTGTAACTCCGCGAAGCGTTTGAGTAATCATGTCCTAGTTTTTTGCAAATAGAAGGAAGAAAGACATTACAATTGGATGGATTTTGAGTATGCTAGGGAGATGGAAGTTGAATGTTGGAATAATGATGAGTTGCCCAGAGGATTAGTTCAAGGTTTACAAGTGATGAGATGGGCCATAACCCACAGGCCCCAGGACCTGCCAAGAAGCAAGCACGTTCTTGCTGAAGGAGAAACCCCGGAAGAAGTTACGATTTTATCAGCCGACGATTTTATAGGAGCAACGCAAAACCTGGGAGTTGTTAAGGAACGATAGATGGTTGTTTAGCTTGCAGAATCCATGGATTTATCTGAACTTAGTTTGTTGACAAGAGAAATTCTGCAATGCTTGTGAGGATGACCGAGTGTTAGCATGCGAGATTCGCTAAACCATATACAATATAATGATTTGGGTGCGGGATGGATTGATCACCATACCGACTTACTCTTATTATTCGCCTTGTCATGTGGGATGGTAAATCTGAGTGACCTACCTATAGTAGAGAGACGACGATCAAAACCTTGTTTAAACCTTAGAATGGTATAGGTATTTTCCCTTGTACAAGGCAGTTGTTGCCAATCATAGGTCATACGCTAAGGTTCAACCCAGACTCGTTTTGTGCAGGAAAAACCATAAATGGTTGACCACCATGAGATATCGATAGTTGTTTAGTATTGGCACCAGACCCGTCAGCTAAGAAGACCCAGTCTCGGAATAACCTTACCAGGATGAAATGGATACAAAAGAATTGAGGAAAAGGTTATGCCGCTACCGGAAGAGCCAGAGAAGGAATTATACCAAAGAAGACCGACCATGTCAACAATAAGGATGGAGTATATGAGTTTTGCCGGAACCGTAACAATGCTTCTAAGGGTGGTAGCACCCGAGATCCCGGAGACGAACGTTGGATTTTTGTGAAGACCCCCAAACCCTAACCTATTTCTTGCTAGCCTCTCCGAATCTCGAGGACGAGATTCATTTTAAGGGTGGTAGGTTTGTAACATCCCAAAATTCTAAATTTTGGAATGTTATAAACACATAGATAGTTTTGATTGATTGTTGATTGATTGACTGAAAGTGAGTGAATTCGAAACTTTTTGAAAGTTAAATGAGAGGGAATAAAAGGACTTTCCCAAACTTTCATTTTCTTTTCTGATCTTCATGAATTCAAATTCTTTTCAAATACAAAACCCTGGAGAGAAGATGACATGACTTCTTCCATTTATTTAAATGACAAGGGGTGTTGAAAATATTTGAATTTCATTTGGAAAATATTTCCAACCCATGAACTTTATGCAACTCAATGATTTTCACGAGCGAAGATAAAATGACTTCTTCAAAATATATGAAATATGAGTTGGGAGTTTCAAAGAATTAAATTCAAAGTTCTTTTGAATTTATTTTCAATTTGGAGTTATTTGAGTTTTATTCAAATTATTTTTCTCCAAAAATAAAACATATGGAAAATAGGGTAACATGATTCCCTACATCAGAAAATTGGAGAGAAATAAATTTGAATTAATTTTGGTATTTTTAAAAATGATTTTTAGTGGATTTTACTAGGGCAGAAGCACTCTTTGAATTATCTGAATTTGTGTGTATTTTATTCAAAGCTAGAATAATGTTTATCTTGTAGGAAATCTTTTTCTGAAAATTTTGATATATTATATGCCTATATAATATTTCTGTTTTTTTTGTTCTTTTGGTTTGTGCGGATAATTGTTTTAAAAAAATGCCTGCCGCCGAACTGGGCCGGCCCAGCTCCCAGCTAGGCCGCGGCCCAGCCCAGCCGCACTCGTCATCGACCCCGGGCAAGGGTCCCACTGCCGCACGCCGGCGACCGCCGCCGAGTCCGCCCGGACTCCTCCTCTCTTGCCCCCTCCTCGACGCCACCTCCTCCCCTGCCCCTTTAAAAGGCCAGCCCCGACGCCGCCACCCCTCTTTTCCTCCTCTCGCCTCGCCTCTCGCCGCATCTGACCCGCCGCCGCCGCCATCGAAAGCCGCCGCCGCCGCCGCCCGCCTCGCTCTCGGCCGCCGCCGACCCCACCTCCAGACGCGCCTCGATGCGCCGCCCCTTCCCCGCTACCTCGCCGTCGCCGCCGACGCCCACAGCCGTCGCCCCGCTCCTCGCCGCCGCCCACCGCAGCGGGAAGCCGCCGGAGATCCGCCACCGGTTTTTGACGAAGGACCGCCCGAACCGGTATAAACCGACCCCGGTCCGATCCGGTTTTCTTTCACTTCGGTTTTTTTTAAAAACCCTAGACGGGATCTGTTTTTTTGGTTTTATTAAACAGCGAACGTCCACTGTTTAGGTCTTATAAACGAACATTCGTTATTTAGAGTTTTTTCTTTTATTTTTAATTTCTGCCAGGGACCTATCTGTGATGATTTTATTTACAGATTAGCCCCTAATCTTCAAACGGTCACTACTTTTCAACCTTTTATCCAAATCCAACGAAACCAACGCCCACCTCTTTGTTATGATTCCCTCTATCCAGATAAACAACTTAAACATGTTTTTGAAAGTTTAAAATTTGAATTAGATCAGATTTGAATTTGAACTTCGTTTGATCGTAACTTGAGTTTTATAACTCCGTTTGAGTTGATTCTTTTTGCATCCCGAAGCTCTTGACCTAAACTTTCTGATAAGGCCAAATTCACATAATTTTGGTACTGTTAGAAATTGTTTTATGATGCAAGAGTTATTCACTTGGTTTTGATGCTTTCCGAGTTGTTCTCTTCGTTCTTTCCGATCTTTTGAGTGATTACTTATGTGTGGTTACTATTGTTTGCCTACGATAGATTGACCGGAGTGTGACGAGTAGAACTATCAAGAGTTTTGAGTGCGAATCATCTTCATCAACATTGCAGGCAAGTAACACTTGATCATATCTTTTCTACTACCCAGTTTTTATGCATTAGATCAATCCTCAAACATTGCATGATTAGGATCTAATTAAATTGTGGGATGGGAAGTAGATGAGGTAGTACCTATCACCTGTATTACTTATGAAACCTTTGGGAGTTACTTCTGCGTTTGCTTAATATCCATGCTATGCTAGTAGACGTGGATTGGGTGAGTGAATATCCATGACAGATGTGAGATTGTTAATTAATGGTTTATCTAAGGTGGCAACTTAAATACACATCTGGGTGGATTGAGGTACCTGGGGTATCCAGTGATTGCCTGTTTTTTTTGGAAATCCCGGAGGTACCGTGTGATTTTCCTATGGACCGCCACCCAGGCTCAAAGGGATCATAAGATAATTCATACTAGTAACTTACGTGTGCAGCCACAAGCCATTATGGGCTCTGGCATAGTTGACTAAGTCGTGCGAACTCTTATAGTGGTGGACTAGCAGATGTAGGGGATGTAGGTGTACCGGTCCAGCCATCGTAAGGTGCTAGCGCTTCTGAAAGACTATGTCTCGGTCATCCGTTTCTTAAACACCATGTAGTGCGAGAAACCAAGCGGAGGCGATCGAGTCTTGTGGGGAAAAGTGCGCAAACGTCTGCAGAGTGTACAAACTAATCATGATTAGCCGTGTCCCCGGTTATGGACGTCTTGAGTATCTAGTACTTGGATTATCCTGTTGAATCTCAACATGTTACTTCTAATTAATATTGTTGGGTTTTAAATGAGTACTTTTTAATTGGGATTGAGGATGCTGTCAACCATTCTCAATGTTTAACAACTACCATGATAGTTAAATAAATTTATTCCTTTGAAGTAGGGAAAAATTGGCTTTTCGCAAAACTGTAACCATAGAGCTTTCCACCAGCCATATATGCATGTAGTATAGGCTTATTCTTTCATTACTCTCTATGTGTTACCTTGCCAGCATATTCCATGTGCTGACCCGTTTTCGGGCTGCAACTTTTCATGTTGCAGACTTTTCAGACGACGAGTAAGTGATACGTTAGGGTTACGATTTCCTATACTCAACTTTGTCGTTGGTGTTGATGGGAATCCACAACCTTGTTGCTTCCGCTATTTTGGATTGAGGTAATAATATTTATGTTACTGTATACATGTGATTTACCTCTGTTATAAATCCTTCGAGTACTGTGTGTGTCAGCATACCGATCCAGGGATGACACGTAAGCACAGAGACTTGACCCATTCAGGTCGGGTCGCTACACATTGTCATATTGCGTTTGCATGATCATGTAGTTGACATTGTATTTGTGGCAAGGCCACCTTCATAATTTTCATACATGTCACTATTGATTCATTGCATATCCCGGTACACCGCCGGAGGCATTCATATAGTCATATCTTGTTCTAAGTATTGAGTTGTAATCTTGAGTTGTAAGTAAATAAAAGTGTGATGATCTTCATGATTAGAGCATTGTCCCAATGAGGAAAGGATGGTGGAGACTATGATTCCCCCACAAGTCTCCTATGTTGTCACTTTCATATACTAGTGGGAATTTTTCATTATAGAACTTGGCTTGTATATTCCAATGATGGGCTTCCTCAAAATGCCCTAGGTCTTCGTGAGCGAGCGAGTTGGATGCACACCCCCTTAGTTTCTTTTGTTGAGCTTTCATACATTTATAGCTCTAGTGCATCCGTTGCATGGAAATCCCTACTCACTCACATTGATATCTATTAATGGGCATATCAATAGCCCGTTGATACGCCTAGTTGATGTGAGACTATCTTCCTCCTTTTTGTCTTCTCCACAACCACCATTCTATTTCACATATAGTGATATGTCCATGGCTCATGCTCATGTATTGCGTGAAAGTTGAAAAGTTTGGGATTACTAAAGTATGAAACAATTGCTTGGCTTGTCATCGGGGTTGTGCATGATTAAATACTTTGTGTGATGAAGATAGAGCAACAGCCATACTATATTATTTTCTAGGGATAACTTTCTTTAACCATGTTATTTTGAGAAGACATGATTAGTTTGATTAGTATGCTTGAAGTATTATTATTTCTTATGTCAATATGAACTTTTATTTTGAATCATTTGGATCTGAACATTCATGCCACAATAAAGAATATTACATTGAGAATTATGCTAGGTAGCATTCCACATCAAAAGTTCTATTTTTATCATTTACCTACTCGAGGACGAGCAGGAATTAAGCTTGGGGATGCTTGATACGTCTCCAACGTATCTATAATTTTTGATTCTTCCATACTATTATATTACCTGTTTTGGATGTTTATGGGCTTTACTTTACACTTTTATATCATTTTTGGGACTAACCTAATAACCGGAGGCCCAGCCTGAATTGCTATTTTTTGCCTATTTCAGTGTTTCGAAGAAAAGGAATATCAAACGGAGTCCAAATGCGATGAAACCTCCGGGAGCAATCTTTTTGGAACAAATGCAAACCCGGAGACTTGGAGTGGAAGTCACGCAACAATCAAGGCGGCCACGAGGGTGCCCGGCGTGCCCCCTAGGGCTGGGCGTGCCCCCACCCTCTTCGGCCCCTCGGGCGTCCACCGACCTACTTCTTCCTCCTATATATACCCACGTACCCCGAGAACATCAGAACAGACCACAAAAACCTAATTCCACCGCCGCAACCTTCTATATCCGCGAGATCCGATCTTGGAGCCTTCGTCGGCGCTCCGCCGGAGGGGGAATCGACCACGGAGGGCCTCTACATCATCTCCAAGGCCGCTCCGATGAGTTGTGAGTAGTTTACCACAGACCTTCGGGTCCATAGTTATTAGCTAGATGGCTTCTTCTCTCTCTTTGAATCTCAATACAAAGTTCTCCTAGATCTTCTTGGAGATCTATTCGATGCAACTCTTTTTGCGGTGTGTTTGTCGAGATCCGATGAATTGTGGGTTTATGATCAAGTTTATCTATGAGAAATATTTCAATCTCCTCTGAATTCTTTTATGTGTGATTAAGTTATCTTTGCAAGTCTCTTCGAATTATCAGTTTGGTTTGGCCTACTAGATTGATCTTTCTTGCAATGGGAGAAGTGCTTAGATTTGGGTTCAATCTTGTGGTGTCCTTTACCAGTGACAGCAGGGGCAGCAAGGCACGTATTGTATTGTTGCCATCGAGGATAAAAATATGGGGTTTATATCATATTGCATGAGTTTATCCCTCTACATCATGTCATCTTTCTTAATGTGTTACTCTGTTCTTTATGAACTTAATACTCTAGATGCATGCTGGATAGCGGTCGATGTGTGGAGTAATAGTAGTAGATGCAGGCAGGAGTCGGTCTACTTATCACGGACGTGATGCCTATATACATGATCCTGCCAAGATAATCTCATAGTTATTCGCTTTTCTATCAATTGCTCAATAGTAATTTGTTCACCCACCGTAATACTTATGCTATCTTGAGAGAAGCCACTAGTGAGACCTATGGCCCCCGGGTCTATCTCTTATCATATAAGCTTTCAATCTACTTTTATTTGCATCTTTACTTTTCCAATCTATATCATAAAATACCAAAAATATATTTATCTTATCATATTATCTCTATCAGATCTCACTTTCGCAAGTGGCCACGAAGGGATTGACAACCCCTTTATTGCATTGGTTGCGAGTTCTTGTTTGTTTGTGTAGGTGCGTGGGACTTTTGAGGAGCCTCCTACTGGATTGATACCTTGGTTCTCAAAAACTGAGGGAAATACTTACGCTACTATTGCTGCATCACCCTTTCCTCTTCAAGGAAAACCAACGCAAGCTCAAGACGTAGCAAGCGTATCGTATCACGGGGTTTTGATGCCCCGGTGAAGTTTGCACCAACTCTCAAGGTGAGAAAGGGCAATGCACGGTACCGTAGAGGCTAGCAATGATGGAAGGGTAAGAGTGCATATAATCCATGTACTCACATTAGTCATAAAGAACTCGTGTACTTATTGCAAACGTTTATTAGCCCTCGAAGCAAAGTACTACTATGCATGCTGCTAGGGGAAGGGTTGGTAGGAGTTAACCATCGTGCGATCCCGACCTCCACTCATAAGGAAGGCAATCAAAGAACACCCCATGCTACAAATTTGTCACATAACGTTTACCATGCGTGCATGCTACGGGACTTGACAACTTTAACACAAGTATTTCTCAATTTCATTATTACCCAACTAGCATGACTCTAACATTACCACCTTTATATCTCAAAACAATTATCAAGTATCAAATTTATCATAGTGATTAATGCATTCCATATGAAAGTTTTTATTTTACCCAACTTGGATGCCTATCATATTAGGACTGAAATAATAACCAAAGCAAATTAGCATGCTGTTCTAAAGACTCTCAAAATAATAAAAGTTAAGCATGAGAGTTCATCTATTTCTTCAAAATAAAACCACCGACGTGCTCTAAAAAGATATAAGTGAAACACTAGAGCAAAGACAAACTACTCCGAAAGATATAAGTGAAGATCAAAGAGTAGACGAATAATTATGCAACTATGTGAAGACTCTCTAACATTTAGGAATTTCAGATCTTGGTATTTTATTCAAACAGCAAGCAAAACAAAATAAAATAAAATTACGCTCCAAGCAAAACACATATCATGTGGTGAATAAAAATATAGCTCCAAGTAAAGTTACCGATAAATGAAGACGAAAGAGGGGATGTCATCCGGAGCATCCCCAAGCTTAGGCTCTTGGTTGTCCTTGAATATTACCTTGGAGTGCCTTGGGCATACCCAAGCTTAGGCTCTTGCCACTCATTATTCCATAGTCCATCGAATCTTTACCCAAAACTTGAAAACTTCACAACACAAAACTTAACAGAAGACTCGTAAGCTCCGTTATTATAAGAAAATAAATCACCACTTAGGTACTGTTATGAACTCATTCTAAATTCATACTGGTGTAATATCTACTGTATTCCAACTTCTCTATGGTTCATACCCTCCGATATTACTTATAGATTCTTAAAATAAGCAAACAACTCATAGAAAACAGAATCTGTCAAAAACAGAACAGTCTGTAGTAATCTGTATCAAACGTATAATTCTAGAACTCCAAAAATTCTAAAATAAATTGTTGGACCTGAGGAATTTGTCTATTAATCATCTGCAAAAAGAATAAACCCAAAATCACTCTCCAATAAAAAATAGCATCTAATCTCGTGAGTGCAAAAGTTTCTGTTTTTTACAGCAAGATAGCAAAGACTTCACCCAAGTCTTCCCAAAGGCTCTACTTGGCACAAACAGTAACTAAAACATAAAACCACATCTAACCAGAGGCTAGATGAATTATTTATTACTAAACAGGAGCAAAAATCACAGAACAAAAATAAAATTGGGTTGCCTTCGAACAAGCGTAAAGTTCAACGCCCCTAGCTAGGCATGATGATTTCAAATGATGCTCACATAGAAGATAAGAATTGAAACATAAAGATAGCATCATGAAGAATATGACTAGAACATTTAAGTCTAACCCACTTCCTATGCATAGGGATTTTGTGAGCGAACATATTATGGGAACAATACTCAACTAGCATAGGAAGGCAAAACAAGCATAACTTCGAGATTTTAAGCACATAGAGAGGAAACTTGATATTGTTGCAATTCCTACTAGCATATGTTCCTCCCTCATAATAATTTTCAGTAGCATCATGAATGAATTCAACAATATAACCATCACATAAAGCATTCTTTTCATGATCTACAAGAATAGAATTTTTATTACTCTCCACATAAGCAAAATTCTTCTCATTCGGAATAGTGGGAGTATCATAAGAGAATTGAATACTATAAATTATTTCCATATTAAAGGAGTAATGTTCAGAAAAAGGGTAATCATAATCATGACAGGTTTTATAAATATAACCATCACTACTTTTTATAGCATAAGTTTCATCATAATAATCATCATAAGTAGCAACTTTTTTCTCATCATAATCAATTGAAACCTCTTCCAAAATAGTGGATTCATCACTAAATAAAGTCATGACCTCTCCAAATCCACTTTCATAAATATTATAAGATTCAACACCCTCCAAAATAGTGGGATCATTACTTCCTAAAGTTGACACTCTTCCAAACCCAGTTTCATCAATATAACCATCATAAATAGGAGGCATGCTATTATCATAATAAGTTTGCACATCAAAACTTGGGAGGCTAAAAATATCATCTTCAGTAAGCATAGCATCCCCAAGATTGGGACAAACATTAATTGCAGCAAATATATTCTCAAACATGTCATTCTCATCAAACATAGCATCCCCAAGCTTGGGCCTTTTCATATCATAAGCATAACCACTCTCATCATTAATAGTATGGATATCACCAATAGTATAGCAATTATCATCATCACAATGAGTAATAGGAGCAACATCATTTGAGAGGGGTACCTTTTTACCCTTGCTTCTCCGTCTTTTCTTTTTTCCTTCTTCACATCATGTGTGGGTTTAACCCTCTTTTTTGAGCTCCTTATTAATGAGATTGGTTGAATAGAAAGCTCCTCCTCGTTACCTGATTAATCATAAGAAATAATAGGAGGATATTGGGAAGTCTCTTCCCTTTCATTAGTATTATCTTCATCTTCTATTTGCTTTCTTTTCTTTGTGTAATTGGCAATATAAGGATTTTCAATGCAATTCACCGCACAATACATAAAAATTTCTTCTAGATCAAAATCAAGAACTTTATCAAGGACAAATTCTGGCATATCCTTAGTTATACGTTTCATTTCTTCATAACCCAAAAGCAAACTAAGTTCATTATGATGTGCAAGGGAAATCAAGTCATCACAATTTTTGGACACGATATGATCATGAAACAATTTGCATTGGGGATTTAAATGATCACATTCATTGCAAAGTTCACAAGGATGACAAAGAAATTTTAAATTTTCAGCACAAGCATCTAGCCTTTCTTGCAACCATTTAGTTTCTAAATACTTATGCCTCTTGCAAAATCTATCTTCCCTATTTGATGTGTACTTGCAAACCTATGCACTCCACAAAAGTTGACATGCTTATAAGAGACATTATCATCATGACTAGTGCAATCATCATTAATACTGTGGATATTCAAAGAGTTCATACTAACAACGTTGCAATCATGCTCATCATACAAAGATTTAGTGTCAAACATTTTATAGACTTCTTCTTCTAGCACTTGAGCACAATTTTCCTTTCCATCATTCTCACGAAAGATATTAAAAAGATGAAGCGTATGAGGCAAACTCAATTCCATTTTTTTCGTAGCTTTCTTTTATAAACTAAACTAGTGATAAAACAAGAAACTAAAAGATTCGATTGCAAGATCTAAAGATATACCTTCAAGCACTCACCTCCCCGGCAACGGCGCCAGAAAAGAGCTTGATGTGTACTACACAACCTTCTTCTTGTAGACGTTGTTGGGCCTCCAAGTGCAGAGGTTTGTAGGACAGTAGCAAATTTCCCTCAAGTGGATGACCTAAGGTTTATCAATCTGTGGGAGGCGCGGGATGAAGATGGTCTCTCTCAAACAACCCTGCAACCAAATAACAAAGAGTCCCTTGTGTCCCCAACACACCCAATACAATGGCAAATCGTATAGGTGCACTAGTTCGGTGAAGAGATGGTGATACAAGTGCAATATGGATGGCAGATATAGGTTTTTGTAATCAGAAAATATAAAAACAGCAAGGTAACTAATGATAAAAGTGAGCACAAATGGTATTGCAATGCTTCGAAACAAAGCCTAGGGTTCATAATTTCACTAGTGCAAGTTCTCTCAACAATAATAACATAACTGGATCATATAACTATCCCTCAACATGCAACAAAGAGTCACTCCAAAGTCACTAATAGCGGAGAACAAACGAAGAGATTATTGTAGGGTACGAAACCACCTCAAAGTTATACTTTCTAATCTATCTATTCAAGAGTCCATTGTAAAATAACACGAAGCTATTCTTTCCGATCGATCAATTATAGAGTTCGTACTAGAATAACACCTTAAGACACAAATCAACCAAAACCCTAATGTCACCTAGATACTCCAATGTCACCTCAAGTATTCGTGGGTATGATTATCCGATATGCATCACACAATCTCAGATTCATCTATTCAACCAACACAAAGTACTTCAAAGAGTGCCCCAAAGTTTCTACCGAAGAGTCAAGACGAAAATGTGTGCCAACCCCTATGCATAAGTTCACAAGGTCACTGAACCCGCAAGTTGATCACCAAAACATACATCAAGTAGATCACGTGAATATCCCATTGTCACCATAGATAAGCACAGGCAAGACATACATCAAGTGTTCTCAAATCCTTAAAGACTCAATCAGATAAGATAACTTCAAAGGGAAAACTCAATCCATTACAAGAGAGTAGAGGGCGAGAAACATCATAAGATCCAACTATAAATAGCAAAGCTTGCGATACATCAAGATCGTGCCATATCAAGAACATGAGAGAGAGAGAGAGAGATCAAACACATAGCTACTGGTACATACCCTCGGCCCCGAGGGTGAACTACTCCATCCTCGTCATGGAGAGCGCCGGGATGATGAAGATGGCCACCGGTGAGGGATCCCCCCTCCGGTATGGTGCCGAAACAAGGTCCCGATTGGTTTTTTGTGGCTACAGAGGCTTGCGGCGGCGGGACTCCCAATCTATTGTGCTCCCCGATGTTTTCAGGGTATATGAGTATATATAGGCGAAAGAAGTCGGCCAGGGGAGCCACGAGGGGCCCACGAGGGTGGGGGCGCGCCCAGGGGGGTAGGGCGCGCCCTGGACCCTCGTGGCCACCTTGTTGCTTCCCTGACGTCTACTCCAAGTCTCCTGGATTGCGTTTGTTCCAAAAATAACTATCCCGAACGTTTCATTCCGTTTGGACTCCGTTTGATATTCCTTTAAACACTGAAATAGAAAAAAAAACAGCAATTTGGGCTGGGCTTCTGGTTAATAGGTTAGTCCCAAAAATAATATAAAAGTGTATAGTAAAGCCCATTAAACATCCAAAACAGGTAATATAATAGCATGGAACAATCAAAAATTATAGATACGTTGGAGACGTATCAGGCGCAATTACGCGAACCTTGGATCGCAGGTGAACCTCGCCACGACCGCGTACCTCGAGACACTGGACTACCCAGGGCAGGAGGAGCACCCTAGGAGTCGCATGGGGGGAGCCCGGCGCCAGAGCTTCCTCCGCGCCTCACGGCGCTCGGTGGCGCACGCCGTCCGGAGGTAGGTCCTCTACCGGGGAAGGCGCCGGCGAGCCCTTCCCCCGGTGGGGGGCCTACAATCGCCCGACCACCGCCGGTGTACCCCATTGCCCCTTGGTCTTGTCCTGGTTTCCGAACTCCCCATCTGTGGCAACATGATGCGTTTGGCGGGGTCGCCAGGAGGAGCGAGGAGCGCACGCGAAGATATCCGCCCGTGACACTCTCACGTAATAATGAGTGGGGTTGTACATACCCCGGAGTCTCCTGAGTGTCGCCCCTGGGCCTCACGGGGGCTGCCACCCACGTCCTAGTGGAAGCACCATGCTTCGTGCTGGCCGTCGACACTGTCCCCCAATGACTATACCCAAGCCTAGTGGAAGCACCTAGCTCCGTGCTAGTGAGAAGACGAGCATAGGTGCCGAACGCGGCTGTTCTCTTTGCCCTTTTTCTGTAACCCGATTTGTTGCCTCACTGAATTTGGAGTTTCTTGTGCTTGTTAAAAGAAAAGTTGGGATTTTTTCGACTTGCGGTGTTTTTGCTCTTCGGTTTTTCGCTTGGAAAGTTTATTGACTGCTTGCTACCCCTCCCCGCGAGTGCCCGCGAGCGGGGGCTGGGTGTGGCGTGTGCACCTAGGCAGGCCCAGGCTCCCTCGGGGCCAAGGACGCCACCGTCGCATGCCCGCTTGCACGCACACCTCGCCAAGGGTTTTGGCATTCGCTCCTCGGGTGACACCTGCCATCGGGCCATCAACCATATCAGGAAGCCCCTCCCGCGAGAACCCCCGGAGGGCTCACTGGGGCAGATGTCGTCTCCACGGCGTACGTACCAACCTGAGGCCACGAGCATGAAAGGTAATCATACTAGCTACTCTAGTTGAGAGCCCTTTGGCTTACGACAGCGCATTCTGAAATTAACCAAGGAAATATATTATCATTTCGTGCACCATAAGGAGATCTTCCTCCCCCTAAGGAAAAATGCTTTCACTCCCCACGGGGGCACATCCAAAAATCTTTTACATGAAGAACACAGAAGTACAGGCCTAGCAGGATGCGCCATCGCCCGTGTCGTCACCATCGTCGTCGTCATTAGCTCCATCCTCCCCGGCCGCGGGCACGACCGCGTCGTTAGCAAACTCGCTAATCAGGTCATCCATGTGATTGTTCATCCAGGTCGCAAGGTCACCCCGGACGACTTCGGGCAGGGGGGCTATTGCAGCGTTGAGGTCGAAGTTCGGATCCCGATTAAGGAGGTAGCTGAAGATGCGCGAGAATGAGCGCCCAAGGAGATCCCGGCTCTTCTCCTCGACGAGCTGGCAAGCCTTCATGGCCCTGCTTTCGTGGCAGGTCATGACTTGGGTGAAGAACTGCATGTAGCCGGCGTCGTCAGACTCAAGTGGATGGGCAACGTTCCCTTCACAAATGGTGTCCAAGGCGCGGTTGGCCCTTGTCGTGAGGTCTTTGAGCATCTTGGAGCGCTCTAGTTGCATCGTTCGGCGATGATCCATGTCGGCCACACCCTCTCCATGAGGGACGAGACGCCAACAACGACCTTCCCATGCCACTCTTCCACGACGAGCTGGGCTTGGAGAGCATTGGATTTGCCTTGCAGCTCGGCCTGCCGTTGCTTGAAGCGGGCCTCCTGATGCTCCAACTTCCGGTGATACTCTGCGACAAGGGACTCGTGAATCACATCCACCCTTTGGTCAACCTCCAGCCGGACCTTCGCCTCCTGGGAAGCAAGGGCCTCCTCGTTTCAGGCCACCTGAGGCTCCATCGCCTCCAGTCGGTCGCGCTCCAAGCTTTGCTCCATCACCTCGAATGCCAGCGCCTCCTCGCGACTCCGAGCCTCAGTCGTGTCGGCAGTGGCCCCACCTGGCCGCACCGCGAGGGCGGCCTTGTGTGTCTAGACCTGCTGTACAAGATCAACATTCAAGGCCCGAAGCTCCTTCTCGCGCTCCTCAGCTACCACGCAGTGCTACTCAGCAGCCCGGGCCTCGTCTTGGGCACGGGCTTAGGCCTCACGAGAGGCCGCAAGGGACCCCTCGACATCCTCCCAGGTGTGCTCATGTTGTGCGCGCCCGAGATTGACCGTGACTTCCAGTTGGCGCCACCCGCACGCGAGATGGAGGTTTTCCACCTCAAGGCGGAGTCGACATCAGCAAGCTCCACTCCAAGCTGACCGAGTGCACCCACGGCTACCTTGAGGAGGTTGTGGCAGATGGCACTCTGCCCGCGTGCAAGCTCCAGCGCTTGGCTGGGCCTCTCCTCTGCGCCATGGCTTGCTGGGGAGGAGTGTGGCAACTCGCCGGCCCCCGGTAAGGGCTTGGTAGAAGGGCCCCCCTCAGCCACTCCTCGGGCTCCGGGCTCCACGCAACGGGGTGCGACTCCACCACCTGAAGATGAAGCCACCATGACGGACGCCCATTTATTCGCAAGGGTCATCGAAAGGCTCTTCGGAGCGGCTTCCACGGCTCGGGGGCTGCTACAGCGGAGAGGTGCCGAGGGAGTGGGCTTGTGACCCTCCTCCGACAACTGCGACTCCCGGGACAGCACCGCCTCCTGGACGGTTACCTGTTTCGTGAGGCTGGGAACTGCGACCAGCTCCGGGGCTCGTGAAGGGTGCGTCAAGGGCGAGCCCGTCAGCAAGGAAGGAGGAAGCTGAAGGGCAAATGTCAGGAAGGAGCTAGTCACACAAGGAACCCAAGGGGAAAGGTACTTACTCATCATCGGCCATCCAAATCCTCTTTTTCATGGCCCGTGGGGCGACACCATGACAACTCCCAAGCCTCCTCTTGCGGGCGACCTCGGCGACTGGAGGTGGCGCGTCGGAGGGGCGCGCGCTACCTCCGAAGGCTACAGAGGCCGTTACGGCTGCGGACAGAGCTCCCCTCAGGACGTCCTCAGGGCCAAGGGGAGTCGCCTCAGGAGCGCTTGGTGGCGCCAGGCCCTCAAGAGCCGCCTCAGGAGCATCAGGAGGCGTGCGGCCACCCGGGGCCACCTCGGGAGCATTCGCCGGTGCATGCATCTTCTCCACTATTCGAAGGGCAAGCATGGGGGCCACCACGACAGGGTTCTTGCGGGGCCCTTCAAGACCCTCGGGGAGCGGTCCCCACTCATAGAAGCACGGCATCTTCCTGACGAAGTCATCAGTGTTCGAGCACTGGTACAGGAGGAGCTTTCCCTCGGCAAGAATCGCGGCGGGAGCTGGATTACCCGTCACGAGCTTAAGCACGGTGCCTAGCGTCTCGACAGGAAGCACAGTCACCTGGAGCCTAATGGGATCCTTCTGGCCTGTGAAGGTCCACATTAGGCGCGGGCGGCGCTGGAGCAGTGCGATGCACTGCCGGATGAACTCCCTCGCCACCATCGACGCTGTCACGCCCGCCTCCTGCAGCTTGGCCAGCCTGGCCGAGATGCCTTCAAGTCGACAGCCGGACAACTCCTCGTGTCCCTAGCCAGAGCCCGGTATCACTGGTGCGCGCGGAAGAAGGAGCAGGCGGCGCTGGAGCAGTGCGATGCACTGCCGGATGAACTCCCTCGCCACCATCGACGCTGTCACGCCCGCCTCCTGCAGCTTGGCCAGCCTGGCCCAGATGCCTTCAAGTCGACAGCCGGACAACTCCTCGTGTCCCTAGCCAGAGCCCGGTATCACTGGTGCGCGCGGAAGAAGGAGCAGGGGCTAATGATGCGGAGCATCCCTCACTCATTCCCATGGACTCTACTACAACTCCTCAAGCACCTCGTGGACCAATGACAAGAGCACGTGCACGCACCATTGAACCCGAGGTTAACTCTTTTCTCTTCGAGTTTCATTCGGATTCACACGAGAGTCAGATTCTACAGAAAATGGAAACTCTATGCACTCGTAGGTACCAAGAAGAGGACCGTGAAGAGGCGACGACGGAGACACATGCACCTATGGTGGAGGAGAAGGAAGAAGGACGCATGAGGCGTGAAGCAAGAGAGGTCGCGGACCACCCCGGGTGCCCGGCCACCTGCCACCCCGGGTGCCCGGACCCCAACCGCCCGAGGGCCAAGTCCCTGGCCACCCCGGGTGCCCGGCCCTCCCCTAGGCGCTGTCCCTGCTGGCCCCGGGTGCCCGGCCTCGGAGCCCCGAGTGCCTGGCCCTTGGCCCAGCCGCCGCCTGGGCGCTGGTGCAACCCACCTCGGGTTCCCGGGCCATCACACCCCGGGTGCCCGGCCTCCTCCTAGCGCGGCCCAGCACCCCACTGGGTGCCCGGGCCATCAACCATCAGGTGCCCGGCCCAGCTCCAGCCTACCTTGGCCTAGTCCAGGTGCCCGGCCCCTGCAGCCCCAGGTGCCCAGACCCCTCCGAGGGCCTGCGTGCCTTGTTGGGTGTTTTCCCATGTAATCCCTCTCCCCTTCCTAGTCCGTCCCTAGACTATAAGTACCTCCCACCTAGCTCATTTAGAGGATAGAAAAGTATTGGATAGAGAAAGAGAGAGCTTTGCTCATCTTCCTCCCATGGAGATCATGACCTCCTAAAGGAGAAGATCCTCTTGTGGCTATCAAGACCCCATCTAGGGAAGGATCCCCATCATAGGATCATCAAGACCTCTCTCCTAATAGGATTGGGATGAGCTACTACCTTGTATCTTTCCTTTGTTGTCCCTGGATTCATTGTGACCTCTTGTGTGTTCTTGGATCTAGCATATGTGTGATTAGATCTAGTCAATTTGAGTGTTTCCTCTCTCTTGTGTTCTTCGTGTTCTTCGTGTTCTTCGGGATTTCCCCTCCAATTCATGAAAGATCTCCACATAGGGTTCCAACCTACAACATCTTGGTATCATGAGCCAAGGTTTCTCACGAAATTGGATCCCCCCATCTTGTTCTCTAGCCTAATTTTGTTGTGTTCCTCCCCAATTTCGAAAATTCCCCACCAAAAATAGCCCCAAATTTTTTTGTGATTTGTTGGTTTGATGAGATTTTGTTGGATTTGATCCATGGATTTGCTTGGTTTCAAGTGGATCTAGCATATCCCCATCCACCCCCACCTTTCCCTCCACGAAATCCACCAATTTCTCCAACTTTCCGACGAATTTCCGCCCAAATCCGACACCCCCGGGCACCCGGACCTCAAATCCCGGGCACCCAGACCCCCCCCGCCCACCCCTGCTGACCACCCCGGGTGCCCGCACCCCAAACCCAGGGCGCCCGCACCCCCGGGATGTTTGCCTCGGACCACCCCGGGTGCCCGCACCTTCCACCCCCGGGCACTCGCACTGTGGGGACCCCGACTCATAAGTCGAGATCACCGAATGCACGTGTACAGTGATCCCAGAGATCAATGCTCACTGAACACACAGAAGCTGAATAGCAAGAGTCTTACATCCACACATACCGTTTACACAAGTAGGACCATTATGGTCAAGTCTTGAGTGTAACATCGCAGCGGAAATCTTCGTCGATAACTTGGACCCATGCCATCTGCCTTAACCCTACAGGCATTCTGACTGGGAAGCGTCCTAGCTCGCATGTTCGTCACCAAAGCATTCTTCTTCATATCCTGTTCTTTTATGCCTGGCCAATAAAATAACCAGTGGCAAGCCAATGAGTACTTTGAATGTACTCGCAAGGAACCCATGTTTTGGTTCCAGATACAACAATGCATGATATGGGTAAATTTTTGCAGAAAGCTAGTTTTGAGTGCAATGACATGTTCAACAACTTTGAAGGGCATGCATCAAGAGAATTCAAGTAACCATGAGGACAGGTTACAGATACCAACATAAATAGAGTGGGCACCAACCCATCTAACATAAATAGAGTGGGCACCAACCCATCTCATCATGTCAAGTCCCTTGACTTGACCCAAGTCATTTTATCAACACACACACTGGGTTTGTAAACAAGTGGACGTAGCCCAAGAGCGGTTACCCAACTGTCCTTGACCGTGGACACGGCTATTCGAATAGTTTTACACTCTGCAGAGGTTGCACACTGTACCCACAAGATCCGGGGAACTTCCATGTCATCCACGACCCGCGATACCTCAAGTACTCGGGGTAAGCACCCGATCACTACCTTTCCCTAGACGACACTAACATGGAGTCCACTCGATTGGTAGTAACCCCCGTGCCCAACATTTCACATCTCAAATTGTGGAGCATCGCTCCCATATTCATCACATACTGGCACGGGGTACCAACGGTGTGTCCGGTGCCCCATAAAAATGTTCTTGGCCGCCCTACCTGGCACGACCCCGTCCCGAGAGAGAGCACCAACTCTCCCCCGTCACTAGTAATGCGGGCTCCAAGCTAGTATCGACCTAGGTAATCAATAATGCCCTTTCCCATATAAGGGTAGAGTGGTTGCGCATGTAAGGTTGGAATAATGGTCGCAACTTAAACCAATCCGTTTTTGAAAACAACACACACACTTGCCTTGGTACACCACTTCGTCATCAAGTGGCTACCCAACTCATCATCTCCCCCGGGCATAAGTGGCACCCGGTGGGGTTTTAGAAAAGTCTTTTGAAAATACTTTGTCTCCATCACCATGCATATTCCCGTCCCTTTTTGCGTAGCACTACTTTAGCATCCTATCTACTCCCACCGGCATAACCCTCACAAGAAGGTAGGGCCATGCACAATGCAAGTATCAACGAGGAAGTAACAGAGGCAACCAACCCACGTGGTTCACCATCTCATCATGATTCCGGTGCAACAATAATAAAGAGCTATATGACATGCATAAAAAGGGTTTCATAGACATGGTCAAAGGGCTGCTTGCCTGTTTTAACAAGGTCTGCGAGGTCTTCAATATCTCTGGTCCAACTCCGAGCATTTCGTCTACTTTGTCAACTATCATTGAAAACAACCATAATAAGCAACACAACAAGGCAGGAATAAAAGTGCTCTAAAAATATGAGTTGGACTTTTCTGGGATACCTCTGGTCATATGAGGGATGACCAAAGTGGTTTCATTAGGATCTGGTCAATGGACATCTCTGAACATTTCAATATGATGGAATCAAGGGATTATTGGGTTTGCAATAAGTGTACAGAAATATATTTTTGAAAAATGAGCAAAGGCACCCATTTAACAAAGGATGATTTTAGAAGCATCTAGGATTTGGTTTCACTGGATTTGGAGTTCAAATGATTTTCCTATGAATTTGCAAAGTTGGCTATATATAAAGAAATAGACCATTATTTGAGGTGACACAGAAAGTATTAGTAAAAATGTACAAAAACTAAGTTTTGAACTTATAGACATCTAGGATTTTGAATCATGGACTTTGGATCAAAAATGGGCTCTCTGTGATTTTCTAAAGTTCATCACAAAAATGGAAAATGGGGTTTTAATAAATATTTGTGAAGAAAAGGTCTCTGGAAAAATGTGCATGTTGCATCACCAGATAGATCATGATTTATAGAGTCACTAGAAATTTGAATCATCAAATTTGGAGTTGATTTGATTTATTTGTGGATTTTTGAAGTCTACTGGGAAAAAGAAAAAGGAAATGGGGGCTTTACCCTTATCATGCGCGCAGGGCGAGAGATAGGCAACGGGCCGGCCCAGCTATTCGGCCACGCGCGCGCTGTCGACGCAGGAGGCGCACTCACGGGAGTACGCCTTCCTCGAGCGAAGGCGGTGACAGGAAGAGCCCGTCTCCACTTAACGGGGCGGGGCGAGGCCCACTAGTCAGTGGCTCAGCCTTGCTGGCTGACCGACAGGCAGGGCCCGGCTGTCGGGTTCGTCTTCAACCTCCCGCGCGGGCGCGACAGAAGACAGAGGAGGCGCCCCGACGGCGACTGCCGGTGTTACAGGGCGTCTCCGACGACGCTCCGCCCACCGGCGTGCTCAGGGGACCCAGCCGCGTCCAACCGTGGGTGGCACGGTCGCCCAGGGGCACCGGGTCGAGCAAGGCGTTGACCGCGGCAGACGAGGCTGACGGTGGTGATGCAGCTCGATGGAACAGCCACGGGGAAGAGGGGGAGAAGCACGGGAGGGTCTCGCGGTGACGGTGGTGGCGCTCTAGTGCGGTCCAGAGGGAAGGAGGAGGAGAGATGGGTGCGGATTTAGGCGGAGACCGACGGCAAGGCTCCGGCCATGGTGACGGATGGAGAGCGCGAGGAGGGGAGAGGGTTGGTCCAGGGGTCTCTGGGAGGGAGAGAGAGCGAAAGGAGGCCAGAGAGGGCCCTGGGGTGGCCTTTTATGACGAGGCGATGGTGCATCGTGGGTTCGTGCGCCGGCGAGCTCGTGCTCGTCGCTACGGGCCACGGGAGCTCGTCGCGGTGTGTCTGGGGTGTTCCTAGATTCGGTCCAGAGCTAGGGGAGAGAGCAGAGAGAGCAGGGGGGCCAGGGGCACCACGCGTGTGACGTCGGCCATTGGGGCTCTCGGGCGGCTGGTGCGCATACGAAAGGAGGCAACAGGAGGGAGAAAGAAGAAGGGGACAGGGGTGTAGCGTGCTGCGGACGTCGAGGCGCGTCGGCAGGCGTACGGGGGAGGGCCGAGGTGGTCGGAGGCATCGGGCAGAGGGCAGCTACAGTGCGGGAGTGCACTGTAGCGCGCTCCAGAGCGCCGAAATGGCATGCCAGGCCATTTTCTATGCTTGTGGGCGCGCCGTTGCATGTCCAGTAGCATTTGGGGGGTGCTAAGGAAGGGATCTTGGCCTTGGATGCTTTGGGTGGCTAGTGGGTGAAGAGAGAGGATGGAGAAGAGTGGAAATGGGGCTGTCCAGAATAGAAAAGTGGAGTTCTTCCCCCCTCAATCATTGCTTCCTTGGGCATAAAAGCGTCCAGGTGCTAGAGGGGGACTAGGAGAGGTTGTGGTAAAAAGTAGAGTCCATGGAGATTAGTGGAAGTGGACAAAACATACATTTTTAATTTCTGCCAGAAGGTGTTTGATGGTGGTTTGGGCAAGCAAATGGATTCCAAATGATGTGAAGATTAACAGGATCAAGTGTCATATAGAAATGGGGTTGATCACCAAGTTGGAGCTCATTTGGAGGAAGTTGACAATGCAACTTTGGTAAACCCTAGAAATTAGCAGAAATGGCTTTACCAAGATTTAGTCATGCAAATCAATTCTCCTTGATGCACCACTTTGTGTAGTGTCATAATTTGAGGTTCTGAACATGTCCACAAAAGTTGAGATCAAGAGGAGAAAGTTTCCAATGTAGAGTTGATCAAATTTGGTTCTGGATAGGAAGGGTTTTGGGGCACTTTGATCAAGTTAACTTGTTCTCCAACTTGTGCCATTTGGTCTAGATGAATTATTAGACCATTTGAGCATGTTCACAAGGTTTGAGAATATTTGGACATGTTTGGCAATGTAAAGTTGCTCAAACTTCAAAATGGACAGAAATGGTTTTGAGGGGATTTCATGGCGTTATACTATTCTCCATGACATGATACTTATCAAGATCATCAAACATGTCATATGTGACATGATAGAATTTTCTTGGAATTTTTGGAGAATATTTCCTTTGTAAATATTTCAAAATCTTGAAATATCCAGAAAGGGTTTTGAGGGATTTGACCAATATTTTGAACATGATCATGTGTTGAAACTCTTATATATGGACACTATATGTCCACTGAGTTTCCCTGATTTTTGTCAAATATTTTTAAAACAATAAAATAATTTTTACCTGTTAAAGACCATTTCTGGACTTAAGAAAAAGCTTTTAAATAAAATAGGAAAATAACTTCTAAAATTATATTTCTGTGGTTTCTGGGTATCCTATATCTAATAGGAGTCAAATATATTTTTGGAAAGATTTTTACTGCCCTTAATTAAGTACTTGCAGTGCAAACCTCAATTCAGAGGTTTTTGGAAAACTAATTTTTAGAAAATACTTTTTGGCCAAATTATTTTTGTAAGAAAATACTATATTTCATTATACACATGGCATGATCATTGGGCAGAAGTTTGGGGCAAGGGGATGAAGTATAGGAGTTGGAGGATTTATTTGATTTTTAGAGCACTTTCAAACAACAGTCAAACATTTAATCAAGTAAAGACAAAAACACACAAAAGTTTTTGTCAAACCACATTTTAGCATGATCTAATGACTTTAAGTGTTGCGCCACGAAAATCAGGGTGTGACACGCACCCTCCAGAATCAGCGCGTGCACTTTACATTTTCACTCATAACTTTCACTCCCGAACTCCGATTTGAGTGTTCTTTGGCTCGTTGAAAAGCTAGCGACGTGCCCAAGCTGCAATTCTTGGTTTTACCATCATTTTACTCCATCAAAATTTTGGCATTTTGACATCTTTGCCTAAGCCATCCACCATATCATTCCGCCAAACCACCATAGCTTTCCGCAACCTAACCCATTTAGTTCCATATAGCATTTGTGGTTGCTTGAGTGGTGACTTGAGTCTCCTAAGGTGTTTCGGCTACTTAGAGACGGTTGCTTCATCATCAACCACCACCACCACTTCCGCATTTCTAACTCCAGAACCACCTACGCATTCCGCTACCACCATTTGACATTTTCCTTGAGATTTTGAGTTCGCGGTTTTTTACCGTTTCCTAAGGTGTTTCGGCTACTTAGGGATGGGTCTACATCATCTTGGTATCTACATCAAGATGACCACCACTCATCATCGCCACGAGGTCGTTATCGACATCGACCACTTCACCATTTTGACAACCTAACCGTAAGCAAGAGCAGTAACCTCCTTATCACCTTGGTATCATGGTATCCCTTCATTGTACATTCTTGCCATTACATTGTTAACCCCTTAGCCCATTTTGCGTCACTTGCCTAACAAGACTAGCCATTTGAGTATTGCTGGCAACGTTACTTGTGCACATTAGTGATCCGTACCTTCCATTGCATACATATCATATCATATTGGTATCATCTTGGTATCATCATATCATCCCTTGTGTCACAAGATCGTTCCCGCATATACACAATTGCTATCTTGGTTTGTGCATTTCGCATAAGTGGCCATATCAAAAGAAAAAGAAAAAAGAAAATAAGCTTTTAAGCAAAAAGAAAAAGAGAGCAAAGAGCTTGTAAGCAATAGCCATAGCATCATTCCACATTGCACATAAGATTGTCATATCCGATCATCTTGGATCGTCTTGAGAAGAACACCGAGAACATCATACACATAGCATACTTGGGATAGAAGGGTCATATATTTTGCATCTTATAGGTTGTGCACAAGTGTCGTGTCCGCCTATTGAGCAATCGTGCTAGCGTCTCTCTTGAGTTGTGCAACACGAGCGTTTTCCGTGGATTCCACATTTTGTGATCATTCCTTGGTTGCACGACCCCATTTATCTATCCGTGCGTGTGTTTCCGTGTGCCACATATTGCTATTGGTCTACTTGTTTCACTTGTGAATTTGTGAATCTTTTCCAACATTATTGACTCTTGCTAACATTTTGCATCAAATTTTTGTGCCACTATCCTCACCGAGCTCCACCATAAGCCTTACTTGTGTAGGTGTGAGAATTGACAAGATCCGGTACCAATTGTGCTATTTCCTTGTTACATTATTGAGTGATCATTGATCCATCTTCAACATTGGATAAGGTACATTGGTCTAGTTCTTTCCTTTCTTACACTTACATTTGCTCGAATCTTGTGATGGATAGGCAAGGCATTTCATCTCCGGTCTTTCACGACAACGACGGTGCGAACAACTACATCACCAAAATGCCCATCTTCGGACTACAACGAGCAATGTGAGGCATTGAGAGACTCACCGTCAACATTCACCAATGCGAAGCACGGACAAGGGACTACATCGACACCAAGTTGGATGCACAATTGGATGACATCCGACATGTGTGGGCCAACTACAAGTCTTCTTCCTCTTCGTCATCTTCAAGGCGGAGACGCTCAAGTCGCAAGCCTTCGGAGCGGCCACAAGATGCAAGTACCACGCGGTGCCGTCAAGAAAACCAACACGAGCACAAGAGAAGACAGAGAGACGAGCACCACCATGAGCAAGCTACGACTACTACCACCACTTCGGCATCTTCGCCAAGTGTTCTCAAGGCATCTTCGCCTTTGGACGTACGTCATCTTTGCCTACTTACACCGAGTATGCCTACATCAGCCTTCATCCACGACGAGAGTGATGATGTGCCATCTTCGGCCTTCATCCACGGCGACGACTACGAGATGGTTGAGCATGGGATTTTCCCTTCGACCACGGTGACGTATGATGACTTGAGTGACTTGAGCCACCATACTGAGAGTGAGAGTGACTTCACCACTAGCCCCATATATGATGAGTTGCCCCAATTCCCATGTAAGGAGAGTTACCACGACCACCACTTGAGTGATTTGAGTGACTCCACCATATGTGACATTGAGTGCACCTACCTTGAGGGAGTGAGTGAGCCACCACCACATAGAGAGTGTGAGGTAGTTGATAGGGCATGTGAGGCCATTTCTATTTCTAACAACTTAACCTCTACCTCTTTTGTGTCTTGTCATTTGGTGCTAGGTCCCATTTATGATGACGTGCCGATCCTCAACAACTTCGTCCTTCCTATGGACAAGAGATGGCCATGGTGGAATATGATGCACTCCCCACATGGTTCCATCAAGATGAAGATGATGACCACCATTTGGTCTTTGCCACCTCACCTACACCGCTTGAGTGGAATGAACAAGGTAACATAGGTGAAGGTGATGCTTTAGTCCCACTAGTGGACATCCTTGGTATTGATTGCTTGCATGATGTTGATCCATCTATTACCATGCTTCATGCTAGTGTGACTTCCCCATGCAATGATTTACCCATTTATGATGAGTTTGATGATTGCGATGAGGAGTCCAATAGTTGTGATGCCATGTTGCATAGGATTCTTGTGATAATTCTCTTGGTCACATCATGTTCGACAATCTGCTTGACTTGTCATGTGCTATGCATGAGATCAACCATGTCATATTTGCAATATCTTCATAATGACTATGCATATCCATCAACATAAACCCAATTTGCACATATGGCATAGATGACAAGCCCATGGTTATTGGCATTTGTTTTTCTTGTGATGATATTGATATGCTCCCTTTGCATCATTTATATACTATGCCATGCCAAGATCACATTGTTCCAAATATGCGTCGTTTCGGATGTTATCCATTTTCTCCATATGATGCTTCCGCTATTGCTCATGAGGAGACCCCCATAGTTTCCTCATCCATATTAGGAGATTTTTATCCATCCCATACTTTGCATGATGCCACTACTTGTGTGCACCATATGCTCCCCATGAATAAACATGCTAGTGATGTGCCATATACTTGCATTCTCAATTTGTGCCCCCAACGTGTCATACATAACAACTACTCTTTCATGATGGATGACATGTTCTTATACCATGCATCAAATTTCTTTGAGGGATGCTATTCTTGTGCTAACTCACACATGCACATACACATCATGATGGATGATGTGTACATTTACCACGCACACACTTTCTTTGGTTTTTATCTCTTTTGTGTAGGTATGCATGATACCTCGTCAACCCCGCAATCCCATGAGTTGACGAAACAAGCTCTAGAGAGCAATGATGACTTGGGATCCCTTGGAGTGTCTTTCCCATCGCTCTCTTTGCGCAACGACTTCATGTATTTCTTCTACATGGCCCTCACTTGGCTATGGGTTATTGTCCATTACATATTATATTCCCATCTTGCCATGTTCACTTTGCGTGATATGCTCATTCCTATGCCTTTGCCATGCATTTGTGACCCATCCTTTGCATTACACATGATGATTGATTCCACTACGTGTTTGTGCATTTGCAAGCTTGGTGGAGATATTGCTTGTTATTGCCATGTTTGTTATGTGCCCCATGCTTATGATGATACATTGATATTGCTTTGTGTTCGTGCTTGCGATATGTCATGTGCATTGTCTATGCTTATTATTTGCTCACATGATATGATTGCCATGAGTTCCTCTAGTGTGTTGCATCTTAGCTCCACTAGTTTGCACGACTTGATTTCTATGCTTTCTCATGTTGCATCCAATTCTTGGATTACTTGCTCCTATCACATGTTTGGTTGCAACAATGTCATTCCTTCACATATGCCATGTCCCATTGATTGCTACATGCTTGCCTTGATTGCCTCACACATGATGAACAATTGCTCTTTCTATTGTGTTGAGTGCCACTCGATTTTCCCTACACCACATGCACATTATGCTTGGATTGTCTTGCACTTGACACATGTGTTTAGATATATCATCTTCTTTGGTGTTGTGGATGATTCTTATGCATACCATAGACCATTTGTTGAGAACTTTATGCATGCTTGCTATGACATTGAGGTAGATGCTCGTTCACTTGTCCCACATATTAGCACATTTACCTAACCCTTGCATGATTGTTTCCTTGATGCTTCTCCATGTGCTCAATTTATGTGCTTACATGCCATGCCACAACCCCTTGTCACACCATATGTTATGCTTGATGACGACACTTGTTTGGTAAATCACCTCTCGAATGCTTGGTTTTGCTCCTATGCCAACCACATTTATTTTTTCAAGTGCTTGTTATATTTTCTCCTTTTTATGGAATCACGAGACGGTGTGATATTGGAGAGTGCCCATTTTCAAGCTTGACGATGATGAGTACTCGGTGGTTGTCCACTTCTATACGACAACGCCCTCTCTTTCCCATGGTGATGAGGATCACGATCCGTGGACGGATCTCTCCCAAGGGAGGGGAGATGATGTGGAGCATCCCTCACTCATCCCCATGGACTCTACTACAACTCGTCAAGCACATCGTGGACCAATGACAAGAGCACGTGCACGCACCGTTGAACCCGAGGTTAACTCTTTCCTCTTCGAGTTTCATTCGGATTCACACGAGAGTCGGATTCTACCTCAAATGGAAACTCTATGTACTCATAGGTACCAAGAAGAGGACCGTGAAGAGGCGAGGACGGAGACACATGCACCTATGATGCAGGAGAAGGAAGAAGGACACGCGAGGCATGAAGCAAGAGAGGTCGCGGACCACCCCGGTTGCCCGGCCACCTGCCACCCCGGGTGCCCAGACCCCAACCACCGGAGGGCCAAGTCCCTGTCCACCTCGGGTGCCCGGCCACCAACAGTCGGGTGCCCGGCCCTCCCCTGGGCGCTGCCCCTGCCGGCCCCGGGTGCCCGGCCTCGGAGCACCGGGTGCCCGGCCCTAGGCCCAGCCGCCGCCTGGGCGCTGGTGCAGCCCACCCCGGGTGCCCGGGCCATCACACCCCGGGTGCCCGGCCTCCTCCTGGCACGGCCCAGCACTCCACCGGGTGCTCGGGCCATCAACCCCCGTGTGCCCGGCCCAGCTCCAGCCGGCCTTAGCCTAGTCCGGGTGCCCGGCCCCTGCAGCCCCGGGTGCCCGGACCACTCCGAGGGCCTGCGTGCCTTGTTGGGTGTTTGCCCATGTAATCCCTCTCCCCTTCCTAGTCCGTCCCTAGACTATAAGTACCTCCCACCTAGCTCATTTAGAGGATAGGAAAGTATTGGATAGACAAAGAGAGAGCTTTGCTCATCTTCCTCCCATGGAGATCATGACCTCCTAAGGGAGAAGATCCTCTTGTGGATATCAAGATTCCATCTAGGGAAGGATCCCCATCATAGGATCATCAAGACCTCTCTCCTAATAGGATTGGGATGAGCTAGTACCTTGTATCTTTCCTTTGTTGTCCTTGGATTCATTGTGACCTCTTGTGTGTTCTTGGATCTAGCATATGTGTGATTCGATCTAGTCAATTTGAGTGTTTCTTCTCTCTTGTGTTCTTCGTGTTCTTGGGGATTTCCCCTCCAATTCGTGAAAGATCTCCATATAGGGTTCCACCCTACAACAGCTAAGCACGCTGGTGTCCACATACACCCACCGCTTCCGATACCCCATGTATCCATGCGGAACGCGAAGTCGATGCCGGAGCCTACCGTCACCGCCGCCACCTGGAGCGACACGCACTCAGAGCACTGCCGGCCATCGACAAGACGAAGCGTGAAGAAGTGGCGAAGCACGGCCGCGAAGGGGGAAATGCCCACGAGGGCCTCGCAGAGGAAGGCAAAGATGGAAAGGAGGACGGTGGAGGCGCCATCCAGATGCAATGCGTGGATCTAGTAATGTGAGAGCACGACGTTGAAGAAATCGAAGAAGGGAGGTATCAGGCCGGCCGAGAGGGCATGAAGACGAAGAGGGATTTCAATGGCCCCCATCTCGATCGAGCTGCGGGATGCAGGCCAGACCTTCGTCGCCCCCATCGTGGGAACGGGCTGCAAGGGACAAGCGAACCTTGTCCAGTCCCTCCTGGTTGATCACCATTGATCGATCCAACGCAGGCTGCAGCTTCGGTGAGGGATCTATGGACGCGCGAGCACAACTCCTCTCCTTCGACTTTGGAGCCATGGCGGTGGAGGAAGGCGAGCAAGGTGCGATGGCTGGAGAAGGGTGCGCAAGCTCATAAGGAAGAGAAAGTGGAAGGCGAGATCCCCGTCGTGCCCGAAGCTCACCGCCGCACGACCATGACACCGTTGTGGAAACAGCCATCGAAGCTCGCACCTAAGCGCGTCATTGTGCTCAGGATGATACAAGAGCACGTAGCGGCCACCAGTTTCTCCCCTAACACACCCTAGCACCGATTCCGAGCTTGCCAAACTCCGACCACCACTTGGCTCGATGCCACCGCTACTCCAGACCACCTCCACCCTTGTCGTTTGCTCCAAAAGCCACGGCTCGGTTCCAGCTACCGGACGCGCCGGACCACATGTCGTTTGGTCGACGGAGTAGCGTTTCCGCCGCCCTCGACGCCCCTGTTTGTCGCCGGTGGCTAAAAACCGATGGTGATGATGTGGCAGCCATTAGATTAGGCTCTAACCACCACCCCACATCACAGACACATGGGCCCGACCCCTGACTAATTGTAGTTTAGGGTTAGTATTAGTGCTAGTTAACACTATTGAGTGCTGAGTCACTGACATATGGGCTAGCCCCCTAGGTTAATTAGGTTAATTGCTTAATTAGCGCTAATATCCACTATTAGTGTGGTGGTTCACTAATCAGTGAGTCCCAGTGGTCAGGTTTGACCTGGACCGCCCCTGTTGACTTGCTGGCGCAGGCCTGACGCAATGTTGACGAAATAATTATTCTCTAGGATTTTAAATAAATAAGAAATGATTATTTATTCCAGAAAAATAATATAAACATCTAAAAATCATATAAAATAATCTATAACTCGGATTGTCGTGGTGGAACACGAACACCTATGTGGCCATCAGTCCCTTGTGGGTCAGCAAGGGGGAAGGGCACGTTGCACAAAGAGCGAAGGACATGGGGCAGCACGACAATGGTGACACTGGTCGTTTTTTCCCAGGTTCGGGCCGCTGGGAAGCGTAAACCCTACTCATGTTTTGGTGGATTCAAGGGAGGACCGTGACAAACACGCAGCTCTCAAGCCCGGCAAGGTCGCCTCGGGGAGAGCAGCTACGCGCGTAAGAGTGTACAAGGGTTTGCATCCTATTTTAGGTCACCATGGCCCTCCTTTTAAAGGCTAAGGGGTTACCACAGTGGCAAATCAGTCATTATCTACTGATTAGATAGCAACAGTGTTATCATACCTAACTTTGGCAGTTAGGACAAACTGCATTAAATGCGCTGCTAGGTGTCACGCTGAGGATGCAGCCCGGCAAGCCCGCCGCGCCGCTTAACCACCCTCTTCCTGTCTGCATGACACGCCTCTAGACGGGTGTCATATAGAGAGAATCTTCCTCCCATATGGCTGCCACGTGACAAATGACAGCCACTTAATCACTTGGGGGCTCGACACCACACTGATAAGTGACTTGCATCACTATGCGGTGGAGTCTTGGCGTGGAGAATTGCCCTTAGCGGCCCCGACAAGCCTGCAGGGGGAATCTTGGGACTTGTCCGTGGTGAGGCCTCGACCCGACCGGGGTCGCCTGCCCAGTAAGGGAGGTATCTTCTTAGTGACATCTTGTTCCTTTGACTTGTCTTGGTCTTCTTGATTCGCCCTTTGATTTCTCAAAGAGCAATCTCTCTTTGAGTTGGGCTTGACTTGGTTGCTTGGTGCTATTGCATCCTTGCCATCATGTCTGTGTACAGTCTAGGCAACATACACGAAAGTTTGTTTCACTGACAGGAGCCCCCGGGCCTGATCCAAACATGCTGCCGAGCACCATCGGGGTAGGCCCTACCAAGTACATAGGCAGGGCGCTTGCGATGGCTTCCTTCTTGATATTTTCCCTTGCTTCTTCATTAACATGTGCTTGAGTCAGTTTTTGGTTTTTTCGGTCTTGATTTCGTGCATCGTTAGTGACGCAGGGGAGTCAGATTGCCGAAGCGGGGCGGTTGTCCCCTGTGTGAGATGCCAGCCCTTGGCCCCGTTCATCTATAAAAGGGAACGCGGACGAGGTGCTCGATCACACCCATCTCCTCTTCTTTCATTCTGACATCTTCTCTCCACCATGGTAAGGGGGAGAGGATGTGGTGGTATGGCGGCTGTGGCGATGAGGGTTTCCACATGACAATGCCTCCCTCCTCTTGCTAGGAAAGCAGGGCCGGAGCCCAGCATAAAAGGAGGTGGGGGAGGATGAGGATGTGATCGTTGTGGCGCTCGGGGACGAGGAGGGAGGGGCGGTGCCTTGATCGCTCCCCTCCAGTTGTCTTGCGTTCGAACGAAGGCCATGTTGGGGTTCAGCTAGTGGAATTCATCGTCAAGCTGCGCGATCCCCCACGCAGTCGCCTCCGGCTTCCATCTCCATTCGCAAGAGTGATGTAGGTTGAACAGCCGTCGGGGTTGAGGCTACACATGAGGGGCTACTGTAACAGCGGCATGGGGGCGGACGTGGAGTTCCCTGCACCTCATGTCATGCTTCTTCGACGGGGCTGGAAGACCTTTGCTCGTGCCCATAGCTTGGTGGCAGGACACATCCTTCACTTCAAGTTAATGTACGCCACCCTGCTCTCCATCAAGGTCTTCGAGCGCACGGGTGCTCGCTTAAGGTGCTGCGCGGATAACTAGACCGACGACGAAAGCTCCTCCTCGAGCGATAGCGACGAGGAGGATAGTGATGGTGGTGCCAGTGGAGAGGATGACGGCTCCGACTCCGGCTGAACACCACCCGCCCCGTCACTGTCAGCCGGCGGCACCACCATCGGCACCTGCATCTCCTCCCCGGCAAGGCGGTTTGCCGGGGTATTGGGTGTGGATGGTGTCTCCGCCTCCTCCAGCAGTCTTCTAGCTGGACCCCGGCAGGCTTCCCCATGGACTCCGGCTTTGTCCTTCCTACCGGTTTCCATGCTACCACATCCTGCTGGCCATGGTGGCGATGACCAGGGAGTCGCCTAGTCGCTCTCCCCATACATCACCTTCGTCGGCACCCTCCCGATCTTGTCAGGCTGCTCCTTGCAAGCCCTGACGGGGTCAGGCTGGGCTTCTGCCCAGGTGCTCCTTTTTCCCTCTTTGCCTCCCACTATATCTCCTAGGAGGAGAGGGACAAGAAAGGGGATTACAGGGCACTTATCTTTTTTTAGTCTAAAACATGTAGGCATTTGCCAAATTTTAATCTCAAATATGTAATCTATTGTATCCATGTCCATGTTCTGTAAGGTCTGCACTTGCTTATCTGCATATTAATGAAAAAGACAAGTCTTGTCGGGTACTTATGCATGTATTCTATCCTGCAGAGGAGGAACGCCTCTATATGTTTAAGTAAACAAGTTTCCTTGGCAAGCTACCTTGTCGGTGCCCTCCATAGTTGTCGCGAGGCATGGCCTGCCAGGCTTAAAACTACAGAAGGGAACCGGCCCCTTGTCAATCCTTCTCTGTCAAATGTCACTACGACCTTCCTGACTAAAGCAACATTCTAATCAAAGGAGGGGAGCACAAATGTTTCGAAGACGACGATGTTTCTCTATGCACAAGTTTTCTTCTTACAGAGACACTATGGATAAAAAGAAACTTATTTGTTTGGCTTGTAGAGGATCAATACGCAAGCTTGTTTTCCGTTTCTTCTTCCTAGGATCAACCCCGCGGCAAGGGCCCTGTAGTTAGTTAGTGCAGGGGAAAACATAGCAGCATATGACCTCATCTAAATGATCATGGCAAATGTACGCTAAGCTATCATGCATGCATGTTGTTTTTAGGGCGTCAGCGCTTTGTTTTATTGTCTGTGCTTAGGGTCTGCGCCTGGCTTTGTACAAAGGATTATATGCGCATCGGCAAGGCTTGTACAAGAATTTGACTGCTGGGGCAGGGCCCAGCAGCCGCGCCTTACAGTTAGAACTTGCGAAGATGCTCAATATTCCATGAGTTTTGCATTTTGATGCCATCTTTGATCTCCAGACGAACTGCGCCAAGTCTGGTGACTCGTACTACCTGATAAGGGCCTTCCCACTTTTGCGTCAACATGTTTGAACCCTTGGCGGACTGAACACGCCTAAGGACAAGATCGCCTTCCTCAAGGCTCTGGGCATGGACCCTGCGGCTATGATAGCGGCGCAGGGCTTGCTGGTAGCGTGCAGCATGCACAGCAGCCCACAGACAGTTCTCTTCAAGGAGCACGGCATCGTCATGCCGGTGCTGCTCTTTCTCTACTTCATCGTAGGCAAATACTCAAGGTGACCCGTATATGAGTTCCGTCGGGAGCACTGCTTCTTCCCCATACACTAGGGAGAAGGGAGTCTGGATGGTAGCTCGATTTGGTGTCGTACGGAGGGACCAAAGAACTACCAGTAGCTCGTCGATCCAGCGTCTGCCGCATTTTTGCAGCCTATCAAAAGTTCCTGTATTGAGTCCATGCAACACTTCAGCTTTCATCCTCTCAGCTTGTCTGTTGCTCCTGGGATGAGCAATAGAGGCGAATGAGACCTTGCTTCCGAGGGTTTCAACATATTGCATGAAGCCGCGGCTTGTGAAGTGGGTGCCGTTGTCAGTGATGACTCTGGCGGGTATTCCGAAACGGCACACCAATCGTTTCAAGAAATAGATTGATTGTGCGGTCACCTTCCTCACAGGCTCCACTTCCAGTCACTTTGTAAACTTGTCGATTGCGAGGTACAAGAATTCAAAGCCCCTAGTAGCACGGGGGAAGGGGCCCAAGATGTCGAGCCCCCAAGCCGAAAGTGGCCATGGAAAGGGGTTATCTGGAGAGCTTGAGCTCGGTGATGAATATTCTTGGAGTGGAACTGGTAGGCTTCACATTTGGTGACTAGCTCAATGGCATCCTGGAGGGCCGTGGGCCAGTAGAAACCTTGTCGGAAAACTTTTCCAACCAAGGCTCTATATCCAATATGGGAGCCGCACATGCCTCTGTGTATCTCTGCCAACGATTTCTTTCCCTCTTCCCAGCAAATACACTTCAATTTCACACCATTGGGTCTTCTTGTATATAGTGTGTCTTTGACAAACTGATACATACTGGCCGTTTAGGCTACTCTCTTAGCTTATTCTTGCTCTTCGAGAAGTTCTGCGATTTGGAGGTAATGGACGATGTGATGTGCCCAAGTTGGAGCTTGTGGCTCAACAACTATGACCAACGGCACCTCCTCACTCATGGGAGCGCCTACCTCAACTGCAAAGACATGTGGTCCTGCGGAAGAGTGCAGCTCACCAAGCAGCAGAGTGGAGTTGTTCCCGGTAACTTCTCTATGGGGGACCTCTAGAGGTCCTGCTGATAAAAGCTTGCCGGAGTCCAGCTTCCTCCTTTTCCTAGCCATCGTCAATGGAGATACTGATGGTTGAGTTAGATGAAGTACAAAGGTCCCTGGTTCCACAGGGAGCTTTATGTAGCACACTTTGACAAATAATCAGCAATGTTGTTTTCCGCACGTGGCATGTGCTCTGTTTGTAATCCGTCAAAGTGTTCCTCCAACTTTCTCACTTCTTCAATGTATGCCTTCATTAATGGGCTCTGGTAATCCTTGTTGGCCTGTCTCACCACAAGTTGTGAATCTCCATAGATGACCAACTTCTTGATTCCCATCTCTACGGCAATCCCGAGCCCGGCAAGGAGTCCTTCATACTCTGCAGTGTTGTTGGTAGCTTTCTCCGGGGGAAGTGCATTTGGACCACATACTTGAGGTGCTCTTTGGTGGGCGCAACGAAGAGCACGCTAGCCCTCGCGCCTTGTTATGATAAGGCACCATTGTTGGTTCTATATCCGGCATATCTCATAGTAGGGGTCCTAAGCTAGGCGTCTTGGAGCGATGGTAACATGGACACGGGAATTTACCCAACTTCGGGCTCTCTCGAGGAGATAATACCCTACATGCTGCTTTTGATTGTTTTCATATGGGGTGTAGTACAGAGTACATGTATCTACCACGAGATTGTTCTCATGAATATTAGATTGTCTATTGACTAGCCCGGCCTCTGTTTATATAACACACCAGAGGCCTAGGGTTTAGGAGAGTCCTCATCTTGTGCGCCAAGACTTGTGGGATCTCCCTTGTATGCGGCATGGTCTGCCCGAAGTGCCCATGAGTGAACCGCCATGGGGGTCCTCGGCCCGATCCAGCTGGTCGGGAGACGACGTAGTGAGTACCCCCTAGTCCAGGACACCGTCAGTAGCCCCCTGAACCAGTCTTCAAGTTGGGGACGCTCCTCGATTCTTCCAAACTGTTCTTCATCTTTGGTCGCTGGTCTTGAAAACTGGTTCAAGAAATCTTCTCATCTTCGATCTTGAGGATTGCATAAGTAAATCCAAAGAGTTTACGCGTCGGGATCCGAGGAGCCCCTTTAAATTCTCGGCTTTTATCAATCCGAGGTGTCCTCTCGCATCCGAGCTCCAATGCCGGACTGCATTCGAGGTGTCTTTTGCAGCCGAGCACCAACGTCGGACTGTATCCGAACTCTAATGCCGGACTATATCCGAGCTCCAACGCCGGACTATATCCGAGGTGTCATAGATCACCTTGGCTTGAAAAAGTTTAAATGAGTTCAGCCGAGCTTAATGCCAGAAATGCTCTCTATGGAGCCAACCAGTTGTATCTGAGGTTTATGCCGGACTGCTTCCGAGGTGATGCAGCACCTCGGGCCTGGGCAGATTTTTTGCAAATATATTTTTCTTGATTCGTTTGATTTATTCTCTGCCGAGATATATACCAGTAGACCTCAAGGTGTGTGTCGGTCTAAAACCATAAATGAACCTGAAGGAAAACATGAAACAGCTGATCCTAGTAGCCCGTGAGACCCATGTCGATTCGAGAAATTGGCCTAAGGATCAAATCTTAACTTGACAGCATACGTAGGAATAGAAATGCAGTGTAATATTTTAGAGAAGATAGTGATCAGCGGACAGGCCCTTGAGAGAGAGTCTCGAGAAGTCGCCATAATATATTAGCCTGATATCGGATAGGTTCCAAATGGTACCTATTGTTGTCCAAAGACATGTTTGCCCATAGTTCAATCAAGTCAAACACTGAGCACTTTGAATGTTCTGCATTGAATAGGCAATGCAATAGCCCCTGAGACACTGGTTAGGTGGCAATACCAGATCAGGGGATCAATGTGCCCGTTAATATTGGTAAATGATAAGCCCGAAGCCCAGTAGCCCCCCGAGCCTTAATGCGGGCACGGGTTGCCGAATTAAGGATCAATATCCGGAGTAAAATCACAAATTATGTGTAATGATTCTATGCATCCAAGTACTCTACATCATTAATGCTCGGATCCGCACTGTACAAAACTTTGTTGACCGACCATCAGCTTCAACCTCCTCGGCCAGTAGCCAGGGAGTGTTTGTCCTGCTTTATAAAGCCTTTATGAAGGCAAACATTTACGACAAACAAGGCAATCCAACCATACAATTTTATAAACAAAGGTATGAGAGATGTTATATTGCTATGTAATGTAAATAACATCTTCCAAAGAAAATAGTCTCGCTATCGGTTCCTTTCTTTGGGTTGTATGCTGACCATGATTATGAAACCTCACCCCCGATCAATGCGGGAGAAAAATATTGAGGAATTAGTTTGGGGACAGTTCCTGAACTATGTGGTCTTTAGCGAACTTGTTGGGGATATAACTATTAGGTATGACCCGCCTAGGAGGGGCCGGGTTATACCTATGATAGTTCTTGAAGCCCAAGACGACACTTGAAGTTGGCGGTTCAGTTAAGGGCCCAAAGCTCAAAGGCGATTCAAGGCCCATAGAGATAAACCGCCATATGTATGTAACTTGTATTGTAAGGCAAGAATAGAGAGAGACCGAGCCGGACACTGTTTATGAGGCGGTCGGGACTCTGAGAGCTGTCGGGCGTCGACCTCTTTATATAAAGGGACGACTCGGCGGCGGTTCAGGACAAGTAACATCAGATCGAGAACTACGTCAAGCGCATTCGCTCCCTAGTAATAGAGACATAAGTAATCCCACCTCAAACTAGATTAAGCCATTACCTTCACCGCAAGTGGCTAGACCAGTATAAACTCGCATGTCCCTTGTCCCGTTTTAACCCCTTTAAGCTTCCTACTTGCGAGGGCTCCACGACTAAGTCCTTTCACTAGGACATCTGCCGTAACAATTCCACGACAGTTGGCGCCCACCGTGGGGCCAGTGCACGGTGGATTTGAGTTCTTGAAGGGCAGCTTCAAAGGGCTCAAGGGATACGTTGTGGGCCAGATGACTAAGAGTCGTCGCGGCAAGTTCTACATCGATGACACATGCTGGGGCCCCGACGCCGGCTCAATTGAGTACGGATACCGGGTCCCCTTCGGCGGAATCCATGTATTCATCGGCAAGATCGGCGAGCCGGGCCCTGAGCCGGACATCTGCACCGACATCGTCGCGACGGTTCAGCGTGCGAGACCTGCCTGGGCTCAGCCTGCCATGAAGCGTTCCTTCGTGGGATGCATCCATGGAGGGGAACTCTCTGAAAGATCTGTGTCTGGCGGTGAGACGGCCATCTACTCTGATGGTGAGTCATCCACGGGTGAGACAGACTCGTTGTATCAACTGCAAGACGGCGGGCTTGGGGGCTGTTTCGATGGCAGCAGTATTTCGGACCTCTTTGAGCCGCCGAGCAGAGTAGGGATCTTCATGGCTGGCACGCAACCCGTTCAAAACTCTACGGCTGCAGCAGCGATAACCTCCGGGTCAGCGGCAGCCGGGGCAGGAGGCCCTGTGCGCCCCCGGCTCAGGTTTTGATGGATTTGATGGATAAGATGACAGCTCTATTAACCGCCGCGGTCAACCCGATGGATCAAGCTCAACATGATGCGGAAGTGGCACAGTTAAAATAGGATACAGTGCAAGCTATGGAAGACCTGGCGACAGAAGACGTTAGGATGACCGCAGAGCGGGCGGCTCTGGACGCTGAAGCTCAGCACATTTAGTTGCAGGCTTTCCAGCTCACGATGGACCAGAACGCATCAAATGAGGTCATGAGGAGAAGGTATCAGAAGACTCAATCCCGTCTGCCTTTGGTTTATGATCCTCGAAACCTCTTCCGTACACCTGGTGCAGGGCCCAGTAACCCGCCGGAGGTAAACCGGGTTGTGACACCCAGGGCTGGTACGCTGGTTTAGCCACGGGTGATGGAACCACCTCGTCTGAATACTGCTCCACCTCACTATGTTCCAACACCACCGGGTCATTATTCTAACCCTTTAGAGAACATGATCGCTGCGGCAGCACGATTGGCGGCTCTCCCGGCAGATGGGGACTCACCGACGGCGGTTGAAACACGAAGGGTCAGAGAACTTCTTCAGACGGCTTTGGCGCAGCAGGAGGCATATTCTTATAGTTGAGACAGGATTCATTCGACCCCTCACCCAAGCCGGAGCCCGAGTTATAGCAGGCACATGGATTCGGCGGCCGTTTCAAGCAACGCCCGGCGCCGTGACCAGGCGGGCGGGCATGACCCGGCATGTGATGGAGTTCCTAATTTGGTTGATCAGGACAGGATACGTCAAGAGGCTGAGTGGGCGGCTGAGCAGGCGGCTGAGCAGGCGGCTTAGCGGGCGGCTTACCAGTCTTTTCCGGTTTATCCAACGACTTCTATTGAGGCAGGTGTGACCACTAGGACCAGGGGTGTCCCTTTTCTGGTGTCGGCTCTACGTAATGAGCGTTTGCCCAAGGATTTCAAGGGGCCTCGAAAGGTGCCAAATTACACGGCCGACTTACAGCCTGGGGCATGGATTGAAAGCTATGAGATGGCCATGGAGCTACTAGAAGTCAGTGACGCGGCAATGACCAAGTACTTCACCATGATGTTGGATGGAACGACCCGCACTTGGTTGAAGGGGCTGCCACCTAATTCCATCGGTTCATGGGCAGAGTTAAAGGCCCGGTTTATTCAGAACTTCAAAGATACATGCAAACAGCCAATGTCAATTGTGGATTTGACTAATTGCAAGCAAGAAGAGGGTGAGTCCACGACCCATTGGGTGCGCCGGGTCAAAGCCATAATACATTCGTCTAATAAGATGGATGCCAGCTCTGTAGTCTTAATGTTGGAGAAAAATTGTCGTTTTACGCCTTTGAAACAGAAGCTGGGGCGGCTCAAGCGCGATTGTAATGACATGGGCCAGCTAATGGCGGCTCTAATCAAGTACGCCAATTCTGATAGTACCAAGGATCCCGAGTCTGACGATGAGAAGGCAAGGAAGGGAAAGAAGAACGGCAACGCCAAGGGTCCTCAATATAACCCGGCAAATCAAGGAGGCAATAATAAACGTAAGGCTGATGGTAGCTCGGAATTTTTGGCTAACACCAATGCGCAGGGCAACAATCAACAACGTAAGGGGAGACCACCTCCTCGGTCCGGTGGGTCAGGTCCTACTCTTGAGCAGTTGTTGAATGAGCCCTGTCCGAGGCACGGTATTCAGCAGAAACTGGCCACTCACCTGTGGAAGGACTGTACGATCATGAAGGCTTTCATGAACTCTAACATATTTGACGGCAATCAGGGGCCGGGCGGCGACGGTTTTCATGGCCCGGGCGGCGGTTCAAATTCCAACTTTCAAGGCCCTCAAGGTAATCAAGGTAGTTATAACCAGTAATCTGGCCAGGGAGGTCAGCAGCAGCAGCAATCTGGATATCAGAGTAAACCAAAGCAGCTGAATAGTGGACAGTATCATGTGTTTACCACCAGCTTGTGCAAATGAGATGAGAAACATCACAAGAGGGTTGTGAACGTTGTTGAGCCGGCAGTTCCTCGTTATTTGAGATGGTCCGAGCAGCCTATTCTGTGGAGTAGGGAGGGTCACCCTCCCCGGGTTGACAATCCGGGTCACTTAGCCTTGGTGGTAGCACCTCAGGTTGGTGGATATAAGTTCACTAAGGTGCTCATGGATGGAGGCAGTAGCATCAACATCCTCTATTATGAGACTTTCCGTCGCATGGGGTTGACTGATAAGAATCTTAAGACGTCCAAAACTGTTTTCCATGGAGTGGTGCCTGGTAAGTCGGTGTGCCCAGTGGGTAAGATTGAGCTGGAAGTGGCCTTTGGATATGAGCATGATTCTAGGGCTGAGAGGTTAACTTTCGAGGTGGTCAAAATCAAGATCCCGTATCACGCCCTGTTTGGATGGCCGACTTATGCAAAGTTCATGGCACAACCGTGTTGTGTTTATCTGCAGCTCAAGATGTCGGGTCATAAAGGAACCATCACAGTGCATGGGAGTCGGAAGATAGCCCTGGAGTGTGAGGAAGGCGATGCTGCCTACGCCGAGTCTGGCTGTGCAACAGATGAGTTGAAATTTTACAAGGACAATGTTGACCCGGCGGACATGACGTCTTTAAAGAAGACAACCATCGAGCATGAGCCGGTGATGAAGTTTAAATCAGCAGATGATACCAAGTTGGTTGATTTTGTTCCTGGGGACTCATCTAAGCAGTTCAGTATCAGCGCTAACCTGGATCTCAAATAGGAAAGTGCGCTCATCGAGTTTATCCGTGAGAACCGGGACATCTTTGCATGGAAACCTACTGACATGCCGGGTGTACCAAGAGAACTCCTGAGCACACTCTCAATATTGATTCAAAATTTAAGCCGGTCAAGCAGTTTCTTCGGTGGTTCAATGAGGAGAGGCGTAAGGCCATTGGTGAGGAAGTGGCCAGGCTCTTGGAGGCCGGGTTCATTGTTGAGGTTTTTCATCCAGAGTGGCTGGCTAACCCGGTGCTCGTACTTAAGAAGAACGACACCTGGCATATGTGCGTGGATTATAGGGAATTAAACAAGGCTTGTCCGGCTGATCCTTTCGCTCTCCCTCTTATTGATCAAATCATTGATGCTACGGCGGGTTGTGAGCGTTTGAGCTTTTTGGATGCTTATTCTTGTTATCATCAGATCAAGATGGTAGTTAAGGACCAGGAGAAGAAAGCTTTTATTACTCCGTTTGGAACCTTCTGCTATGTGTCTATGCGTCGGGCTCAAGAGTGCCCAGGCGACTTATCAAAGATGTGTGCAAAACTGTCTTCACAATCAGATTGGGCGCAATGTTCATGCTTATGTGGACGATATTGTGGTGAAGTCCAGAGAGAAGGACACCTTGATAGATGATTTGAAGGAAATTTTGATAATCTCCGGGTCTATAAGATGATGCTTAACCCGGCCAAATGTGTATTTGGTGTGCCATCTGGCAAGCTTTTGGGTTTTCTGGTTTCTAACAGAGGTATTGAAGCTAACCCGGAGAAGATCAAGGCTATCACCTCCTTAGCTAAGCCGGCGTGTATCAATGATGTTCAGTGATTGGCGGGTCGTATTGCTGCTTTAAGCCGGTTTATAAGCTGGTTAGGTGAGAAGGCTATACCGCTGTATCAGATGATGAAGAAGACAGATGACTTTGTTTGGAGTGATGCTACTAACGCTGCCTTTGAAGATTTGAAGAGACAACTAGCTGAGCCGCTGGTCCTTGCTGCTCCCATTGATAAGGAGCCCTTATTGTTATATGTGGGTGCTAACACACGTGCTGTCAGTGTGGCCATTGTGGTGGAGCGCAAGGAGGCTGGCAAGGAACATCTGGTTCAACGGCCGGTTTACTACATCAGTGAGGTGCTTATTGAGTCCAAGCAAAGATATCCACATTCGCAGAAGCTCGTTTATGGGGTGTTCATGGCAAGCCGGAAACTTAAGAAATATTTTTTGGGTCATCCCATCATTGTGGTCAGTTCTGCTCCTTTAGGATATATCATTCAAAATAGAGAAGCCACAGGACAAGTCGCCAATTGGCCATTTAACTTGGGCCTCATGGTTTAAAGTATGTGCCACACAGTGCTATCAAGTATCAAGCACTCGTGGACTTCATCAACGATTGGGCAGAGCTGCAAATGCCTGAAGAAAAGCCGGACAACACATATTGGACTATTCACTTTGATGGGTCCAGGCAATTGGAGGGCTCGGGGGCTGGAGTTGTTTTAGCTTCCCCTCGAGGTGACAAATTTTGTTATGTGCTACGGTTGATGTGTACTAACAATGCAGCTGAGTATGAGGCCTTTCTCCATGGTCTTCAGATGGCTAGGGAGATGAGCTTAAGCCGGGTAAGGTGCTCTGGCGACTCAGATTTGGTGGCTCAACAAGTATCAGGCAAGTGGGATTCCAAGGATCCTCTCATGGCGACTTATTGCCGTGAGGTTGATGCCATTGCTGGACACTTCAAGGGTTACCAAGTGGAGCACATTGATCGCAGAAAGAATGAGGCAGATGATGCTTTAAGCCGGCCGGGGTCTCAGCGTAAGCCGGTGTCACCTAATACCTTCTTGGATATTCTGCATAACCCTTCTGTTAAGTTGCCTACAGAGGAAGACTTGGCTATTCCTGACCTGGAAGCACAATTGGTGGCGGCTCTTCATGTCATCCCAGATTATACAGTGCCATATTTGGCTTACATGACCCGGGCGAGTTGCCTGAGGATGAAACCTTGTCCAGGCAGATAACCCGGTTGTCTAAGTCAATGAGAATTGCCAATGGCGAGTTGCATCATCGCAGTGTCACTAGGGCGTTTCAGCGTTGTGTCTCTCCTGAGGAAGGTCAAGAAATTCTTCATGAGATTCATGAAGGAGATTGTGGCCATCATGCCAGTTCAAAGTCCCATGTGGCCAAGGCTTTTCGTCATGGATTTTATTGGCTAACGGCTCACGCTGATGCGGAGGATTTGGTCAGTAAATGTGATGGTTGTCAGAAATTCTCAAGACGAGCTCACGTGCCGGCTTAAGAATTGAGGATGATTCCAATTACTTGGCCGTTTGCAGTATGGGGGCTTGACATGGTTGTGATGAGGACATCAATACCATTGTTACACCCACTACCCCTGTTGCTATACATACTGGACCAATTACTAGAGCTCGCGCATGCCAACTAAATTACCAGGTACTTTCGTTTCTTGGTAATGATTCTAATGTTCATCAGAATATGATGCTGCCTAAATTGGATACATTTGTTTTGCTTACAAATGAAGGGCCTAGCTTGGAGAAGGATGAACATTGGAGCAAGAACAAGCATGGAGATAATGGCATGCGCAAGGGGAACAAGAACGGAGTTACGAGTGATGATTTCAGGACTTTGAAACCACCATAATGGGTGCATGAAGCCTTGAACGAAATATACAAGATGCCACTTCATAAATTTCGTCCCGAGGCTATTCTAGGTGCTGCGTCACCTTATTATTGGGCCAGGCCCATGTAATTTCGAAATACATAAGTATAGGCTATTTTTAGAGTCCCTATGTGTGGGGAAACAAGAGATAGGGTTGATTTCGGACCCCTCCACCAAGGGCCACGAAATTCCCCCCTCTTCCTCCATATATACAGCCCTTATGGCATCGTTTAGACTTTGGGTTTTGTTTAGATTAAAGTTCGCCATAGCTGCAACTTCGCGTACTTTGTTTGTGTTCAACGACCAGACAAAGGCGTCATAGAACCCCACCTTGATCAATAAAGCTTTCCTCTTATATTCGCAATATCCAGATTGCAATCTTAGTTTCTTGCTTGTTCTTCGTTTGCCTGCAGGAAACAGACCTTCGTGGTCAGGTTGATCGTGCTCCAGCGTGGTCAATAACCTCTCGGAGTTGGTTTAGCGATTGCTAAGGCGCGGCGTCCTCGCACGTTCGTAGTTGGATCGTCAAAGTCGACTTCCTCCAAAATGATAGCCACCATCTCATCGAAAGATGGGACACCTTTGCCTCTATCAAGTGGTATCCGATTTCCAGGTTGCTCGGTGAGATTTTACAGTTTTTCATAGTTTACATCAAGTCTGTTCTTCATACCTATAGTCCACGAAAAAGCCAAAAAAAAATTAGGGTTAGTTCATCTTATCCGAACCAATCTGAGCCTTTGCATAATCTTTTCTGTATTTGCTTTGTTGAATTTGCGGTTGCATCGTCGTGTCAAGTTGCTGGTCCTAGCGTCTAGTACTTTAGAGTTTCGAGTTCTGTTCACAAGTTGTCACGCCGTCGCCGCACCATCGTCATCACCGCTGCCATATACCACCATTGTCATCACCGCTGCCATATACCACCATCATCATCATCACTGTTGCCATATACCACCATCATCATCAACACCGTTGCCATATACCACCATCGTCATCACCGCTGCCATATACCACCACCGTCATCGCCGCTACCATATACTACATATCCGTCGCCATCACGCTAATCCGAGTCCACCTCCATCACAGATTCGCCACCAGTCTGTGTCCCATCACCCTGCAAATATCTGCCACCAGTCCGAGTTTCCACCAGATTCATCTCCGCCACTAGTCCTAGTCCGAGTCCAGTAATTGTTGCTTTGTTCTCGCTTTCCAGATCACGCGATACTCCGAGTCGTGACAGCGGAGGACTCCCCAACTTCCGAGCCATCCGTAGAAGAAAAATAGTTCCAGTTTAAAAAAAACTTAGTCTGGCTAGGCAGTTTTTAGACCATTTGTAGACTTTTTCAAAAAAATTGTTGCGGAGCAAAAAAAAAGAGGAAAAAAAAGGAAAAAAAAGAGAAAAAAATTCAGAGTGTGCTCCTCCCTTGTTTACGTGTCGCACCGTGATTTTGTTGGATTTGGACCGTGAATCTCTTTGTGTTCCTTGGATCTAGAACATGTGTGATCATATTCGTGTTGGTTGAGTGTTTC
>NC_041389.1:178798178-178825794 GCF_002162155.2 Triticum dicoccoides | reverse complement strand
GTGATTTCCCTCATGTTCTTCCATGCGTTCTTCGTGTTCCTCGTAGGGATCCACTCCAAACATGAAAGATCGCCCCTAGGGTTCCGCCCTACATCATAATGTCTACTGAAGGATTCTATCTAAGTGGCGGTTCATGAGAGTAAGTCCCAAGAAATTTGCAAGCAAGAGTACTTGGCACTTGGGGGCTAATGCATATTGCTGTTAAATCTACACAAGTCCAATATTATACACAAGCATGTGAAGGACCGGCTCATTCATGTTGATTAAACCGGCCCTTGGGGACTACGGATTAAGCTGGAATTTTACAGGTTTAAACAAAAGATATTACTGATGCCTATACGTTTGTTTTAAGTCTACATCATATTCATCATAAGCAATAAACTTGGCGGCTGGCATAGTAAGGATAATTCAGTGAAGGGAAGAGTTTATACCTCAAATTTCTGGTGCATTTGCTTCACCATATCAACTAACGGTTGTTGTGCACTTGGCTAAGATAGCCAGAAAACACTTCCCCAATGCTCATGTGAGAATAATCAGCAATGTCAAATCTGACCTTACGGCGTTCTAGGTGCTCCTCCTTGGCGGAACACTTGGCAAGCACAGTTGGTCTCCCCGGCTCAGTGTAGGTGGTCTTGGTAATCTCAACATCAGCATCTTGCGGGTCATCTGTCTTGGCCGGGCTAGAGACTTCAGGGTTTTCAGAGCCATCGGCGGCTTGCTCGGCTGGGGGGTCAGCGGTCGGTGTTGGCGTGTCATGAGCCGGTTCATGTGACGGCTCAAGAATAGAGGCCTCAGGCGCGATCGTCTGAAGTTTCGGCTCGCCGACAGTGGGCCCTTCGGCCGGCTTGTTCTTCTTTACCCTCTTGCTGGGCTTTGCTTTTCCACTGCATAAGATCAAAAAGATCAGTACAAATATAAAGAACTGAAATGCATACAGGGTAACTAAATCATCATTACCGTGGAGCAGTCTTAAAAGCCGGCATGTTGGACTGCAGTGAGTCGCTGGAGGAAGGTGAAGTTTCCTGATAATTCAAGTCAGAAGAGTTCAGTGGTTGATGAGTGAGACCCGCCAAAGGATAAAAAGGATTTAAGTTGGAGGTGACCTCGTTCCAGCGCTTCCTTGGTGTATTAGGTAAGCCGGAGGAGAGTTCCGCGTCCTTGCTGGTCCGGGTCTGCCTCCGGCTCTCATGAATCTCTCGCTTCAAAAGAAATTGAGGATCTTGATAAGCTAAGGCATGTGAAAATCTTACTTTTCTGGTTACTCTTCGGATTTTCTATCTTGGCAAAGGCTCGGAGTCGGAGGAAATAATAGTTACCTCTTCATCTGCTCCATGACTCGTTCCTGTGTCCTCCTGATGGTAGTTAGTGTCAATAAGGTGGTTAAAAAGGAGCCAAGTGAGTCAAGTGCTACCTCCGACTCAGAGGATTCTTCTAGTCTAAGCAAGTCAGAGGCGCTGGCCTTCTTTCCTTTCTTCTTGGCGGCGGCTTTCCTGGCGGCTATCTTGGCCTTCCCGGCTCTCTTTGTAGCCTCATGATCATATTTTTTTCTTCCAAAATTGGTCTCAGCCTGTGAAAGTCAGCAAAGGTTTGAGTAAAAACAAAACATCAAGTTGAAGGTAAATTTACTCAGTCTGGCGACTTACCGCTGGAGCCGGGTTAACTTCGCAGAAGGGGCTTATGCCCACCTTACCACAATCTGCTAAGCTTTCATTCAAGAGTGACTTTGTCATGCCATCCACGACATGGTCAGGTAAATTGTCAGGGATGTGTCGCAAAGGGTCATTCTTCTTGCCCGTGTAGGTACACATCCAACTGGAGCGGCGGCTCAACGGAATGATCCACCAGGCAACCCAAACCCGGACCAAGTCAATGCCATTTAAACTGTTCCCCAAAAGAGCCTTGACTTTAGCCATGGTGGGGGCAATTTTCTAGCGATCCACAGCTGACAACTTGTCTGGAAGAGGGTGATTAGACTCCAAGCACATGGCGCGAAAGCCGGGCAGAGGGTTCTCATCAGCCGTAGAAGTATCTTGGCAGTAGAACCATGTCTGGTTCCAGTCTTTGGGGTGGCTTGGTGGATTGGCATAAGGGAAAATGGCGTCTCTCCGTCGTTGGATTGAGACCCCGCCGAGCTCCAAACTAGGTCCATTGGCAAATTCATTCTGGCGGTTCAAATAAAACAACTCTCTGAAGAGTAGCAAGCTGGGCTCTTCTCCAAGATATACCTCACAGAATACTTGAAAGTTGGAAATATTAGACATGGAGTTGGGTCCAATGTCTTGAGGACGGAGGTCAAAAAAGTGCAAGACATCTCTGAACAACTTTGAGCTGGGTGGTGAAAAGCCCCGGATCATGTGATCAGTAAAAACGATGACTTCCCCTTCTTTGGGCTGAGGCTTTTCCTCTGTTGGTTCAGGAGCACGGTATGACATGACTTCCTTCTTCGGCAGATAGCCGGTTTTCACAAAATCAACAAGGGTACTATTAGTGAAGATGGATGGGACCCAGTTGCATGAAGTGATTGTTTTGGGCGGCATTGTTAGAAAAGAAGCCTAACAAAGAGTAAAATTGCCGGTTCAAAATTAAGCTGGAGGAAAAAAACATTATAGTACATATTCAAGATGGCGGCTTATAAGGGGCCTAATGGTATATGGCTAATTATGTCAGGTTACACAAACCGCCATGAAGCAGTGCAGGTTATTTAAGCCGCCATGGTAAGTTGAATGATATCTATTGAGCATTGCAATTTAAGTCAGTAGTTTGAGCCGCCATGGCTAGATGGATCTAACAAAATGCAGTTTTTGGCTAAGTGTTATACAAACAAGTTTTATAGGCTACAACTATTATTTTGGATTGACGGATGCTCAAAAAAAGGAAATAATCTAGACCTAAAAAACCAGTGCAGATGAGTCTGTAAGTTCTAATGAGATCTCTTTACAGAAAAGGGGGATCCGCTAGTATCAAAAGTGGAAGCAAAACAACCACCGCCTAAGTTCTATATTACTTTTGGATCAAAAGAGGCTGGGGTGGAGGAACTATGAAGAAACCACAATGAACTACGAAGAACACAGAGAAACTCGCAAACCCTAATGCGGATCTGCGGTACGGGAAGGCGGAACTTACAATTGCAAATCTACTTTGGAGTGTCGCCGCCGTTCTCTGGATCGACTCAGGTTGATGCAGCGGCCGAGGTTGAGGAAGACGAGGTGCTCTGTGCCGGCGGCGGAGTTCGAGTGGCAGAAGGGTTGCGAGAGGTGGAAGACAATGGAAAGTGGGAGAATGAGGAAAGACCAGTCGTGCCTATTTATAAGGGAAAGACTTGTAAGTGGGCGTGAAAACGAGGAGGCCAAAACATGGTTATCCAGCTACTAGGATGCCTCGATTCTCGGGATGGTCATTAAGATAAGGATCCATTGAGTTATGTTGGACAAAGTGTGAATTAATGGTAGATGACGTCATGGCGGGTTACCACTAATTCAGAGGATGACGTCATGGCGGGTTACCACCAATCCAGAGGATGACGTCATGGCGGGTTACAAAACCTTCGTACAAATGGAGAGCAGGGGATTTTTTCTAAGTGTTGAAGATTGACATGAACCAGTTCAAATCAATCTGGGGTCTAATGTTGGGGATATAACTATTAGGTATGACCCACCTAGGAGGGGCAGGGTTATACCTATGACGGCTCTTGAAGCCCAAGACGACACTTGAAGATGGCGGTTCAGTTAAGGGCCCAAAGTCCAAAGGCGATTCAAGGCCCGTAGAGATAAACCGCCATATGTATGTAACTTGTATTTTAAGGCAAGAATAGAGAGAGAGACCGAGCTGGACACTGTTTATGAGGCGGTCGGGACTCTGAGAGCTGTCGGGCGTCGACCTCTGTATATAATGGGACGTCCCGGCGGCGGTTCAGGACAAGTAACATCAGATCGAGAACCAGGTCAAGTGGATTCGCTCCCTGGTAATAGAGACATAAGTAATCCCACCTCAAACTCGATTAAGCCATTACCTTCACCGAAAGGGGCCAAACCAGTATAAACTCCCATGTCACTTGTCCTGTTTTAACCCCTTTAAGCTTCCTAGTTGCGATGGCTCCACGACTAAGTCCTTTCACTAGGACATCTGCCGTAACAATTCCACAACATAACCTAAATTTTCACTTCCTCGTTGCCGAGCAATTATATCCTTTAAGATCGCTAGCTTTCGGCTTCACCTAGTCTGAGGTACTAACTCGGATGACCCGGTAGTAACAATCACAGAGGTGCTCCCTTTACTGCCTAGCCAAACAATCGGGAACGTAGGGGTAAGCACAGGAGCCAGGCAACCCAGCTTGGCAAAAATCTTAAGTCAAATTTATGCATATTTATGGCTTTATAACAATAATTAAGGAAGGCGGACCTCGTATATTAAATACAAATGCCGATGATATGTTTATTTTGACTCTGTTGTGACCATTTATCAGTTGAAAGTGGCCCATCGTCGGCTTCCACCCCCTTGTAGATGCTACGCAGGGTGTTTCCGCAATAACAAAACAACCCTTGCTGATGCCTCGGTGCCCGAAGGCGGTTATGTTAGCGGAAACGTGGAAATCAGATATGCCTGCTTTATAACTTTCACTTAGTCATAGGAGCTTTAAACTGGGGAAGCTAGCTACGAGCCCCCGGTTAGTGTTCGGCACCGACCGAGGTCTAGCCATTAACACTTCGGCCAATGTTATGAAAGGCCCATCGTTTAACACGGGGTAATCGGTATCGATCTATAATTTGATACCGTCATCGGATCGCTGACCAGTTTACGCCCATTGTGACAGTCAGTTTTTAGCTTTCTCCACAGAGGTGCTTAACCATTCGAGTTGGAAGCACAATCGCAGTGGTTCTCCCTTTGCACACCTAGTCGAACAAAGCGGAACGTAGTAGGCAAGCACAGGAGCCGGGCAACCCAACTATTGACCAAAGACACAATTCGAAACTGATGCATATATAGCAATATCTGAGAATGTTTTTGCTGAATCTCTAAAGGTGTCTGGCGTTGCACTACGAGACTTATGCTGGAAACACACAAATAGTTTAAAAGTACCGTAGGCTTCGAAATCCAAAAACTTATGGAAAATCTTAATGTCCGAACTAAATCAAACTTTTGGTGCCAATCCAAAAATTGGTCTTAAAGTTTTTGTGCTTCCGCCGTGCATTAATATGACACATCCGATCTCAAAACTTCAAGCGGGTCAGCCTATGGCTTCAACCTCCTTATCCCGAAGGCGGAGTTCTTCTCTGAGGCCAGTTTAGCGAATTAAACTCGAGCGGCTTTAGAGAGAAGCAAGGCTATCCGGCTATTGACCATACACTCGAGTCGAAAAAGGAGTGGTAGAAAAAGACTTTGCAATGACCAAGAAGAAAACATATTTACTACAAAACAACTCATATAAGTTTTAAGAGCCCCTAGTTAACATGGGTAATGGGAGTTTCTTTTAACCAACAACATATGTGAGCATGGTCGAACCGAACACAAATTAAAAATTTAAAACTTTGAGCATGAAAGCGACTTAGCAAGTTAATGTGTTCGACATTGATGACGCGGTCCGAGCTTGATGAGGGACAAGGTTCCAGCCACCAGGATGGTCCCAAGGTGGCCGAGCAGAGAGCTCGGCACTCCGAAGTGGCGACACAACACGTCCGCTGTGGAGAGGTGAAGCTCCAAGTTCGGCCGTGATACGTCCATTTTGCATCATGCTTTTATATCGATATTTATTGCATTATGGGCAGTTATTACACGTTATGTCATAATACTTATGGCTATTCTCTCTTATTTTACAAGCTTTACATGAAGAGGGAGAATGCCGGCAGCTGGGATTCTGGGTTGGAAAAGGAGCAAATATTAGAGACTTATTCTGTACAACTCCAAAAGTCCTGAAACTCCACGAAAGTCATTTTTGGATTCAATAAAAAATATTGAGCAGAAGAAATACCAGAGGGGGGCACCCACCATCCACGAGGGTGGGGGCGCGCCCTACCCCCCTGGGCACGCCCCTGCCTCGTGGGCCACCTGGCAGCCCTCCGGTGCCCATCTTCTCCTACATGAAATCTTTCACCCTGGAAAAAATCATAAGCAAGCTTTCTGGACGAAACTCCGCCGCCACGAGGCGAACCTTGGCGGAACCAATCTAGGGCTTCGGTGGAGCTGTTCTGCCGGGGAAACTTCCCTCTGGGGGGGGGGAATCATCGCCATCGTCATCACCAATGATCCTCTCATCGGGAGGGGGTCAATCTCCATCAACATCTTCACCAGCACCATCTCCTCTCAAACCCTAGTTCGTCTCTTGTATCCAATCTTTGTACCAAAACCTCAGATTGGTACCTGTGGGTTGCTAGTAGTATTGATTACTCCTTGTAGTTGATGCTAGTTGGTTTATTTAGTGGAAGATCATATGTTTAGATCCTTAATGCATATTAATACCCCCTCTGATTATGAACATGAACATGATTTGTGAGTAGTAACGTTTGTTCCTGAGGACATGGGTGAAGTCTTTCTATTAGTAGTCATGTGAATTTGGTATTTGTTCGATATTTTGATGAGATGTATGTTGTCTCTTGTCGGTGTCAAAACCGGCGGATCTTGGGTAGGGGGTCCCGAACTGTGCGTCTAGGCGGATGGTAACAGGAGACAAGGGACACGATGTTTTACCCAGGTTCGGGCCCTCTTGATGGAGGTAAAACCCTATGTCCTGCTTGATTAATATTGATGATGTGTATTACAAGAGTGGATCTACCACGAGATCAAGGAGGCTAAACCCTAGAAGCTAGCCTATGGTATGATTGTTGTAATGTATGTTGTGTCCTACGGACTAAAGCCCTCCGGTTTATATAGACACCGGAGAGGGCTAGGGTTACACAGAGTCGGTTACAATGGTAGGAGATCTACATATCCGTATTGCCAAGCTTGCCTTCCACGCCAAGGAAAGTCCCATCCGGACACGGGACGAAGTCTTCAATCTTGTATCTTCATAGTCTTGGAGTCCGGTGGACGATGATAGTCCGGCTGTCCGGACACCCCCTAGTCCAGGACTCCCTCAGTAGCCCCTGAACCTGGCTTCAATGACGATGAGTCCGGCGCGCATAATGTTCGGCATTGCAAGGCAGGTTCCTCCTCCCAATAATCCATAGAAGATTGTGAACGCCTGGATAGTGTCCGGCTCTGCAAAAAAAAATCCACATTCCACCGTAGAGAGAATAAAATGTACACAAGTTCAATCTGCTGACGTACTCCGTCGCATGACGTCACGCCACTACCAAGCCTTTACTCGAATCGTTTTTTATACCACCTCAGCGCGTTTAGCGAAGCGGTTTCCTTGGCACGTCTTGTCGAAGCAGAGATCGTGTTCCCCTTATTCCGGGATTCTCATCAATACGGACGTGGGTAACCCAACCGCGCCATTGATGGTGGCGCTTGGGAGATAAGCGAGTTTTATCAGGCTAGTGGGGACGCGTAGTCTTCGTCCGCCTATATATAAGGGATAAGGATTCACCTTTTCACCTACGCCTTCTTCCTCCTTTGCTTATCCATCTCTGCGCACTCGAGCTCCAGCGCCCAAGTTCGCGCATCTCGTCTCAACCTTCTCCGACCATGTCCGGAGCGGGAGGTAAATGGTTGGCCTCTACCGTTAAGGAGGAGCACATCGCCAAACTGCGCAGCGCCGGATACCTCTCCGGTGACATCGCGCACCGGCTGCCCGACGAGGGGCAGCTCATCCCCACCCCCAGGCCCCATGAGAGGGTCATTTTCCTTCCCCACTTCCTCCGCGGACTGGGCTTTCCACTTCACCCCTTTGTCCGTGGGCGCATGTTCTACTACGGCCTGGATTTCCATGATCTGGCGCCGAACTTCATCCTCAACATCTCGGCGTTTATCGTCATGTGCGAGGCCTTCCTCTGCATCCAGCCCCACTTCAGCTTGTGGCTCAAGACCTTCAATGTCAAGCCGAAGGTAGTGAAGGGCACTCAAGCGGAGTGCGGAGGCGCCATGTTGGGCAAGATGCCCAACGTCCTTTGGTTCGAAGGGGCCTTCGTGGAATCCGTCAAGGAGTGGCAGTCGGGGTGGTTCTATATCACCGAGCCGCGCGACCCTACGTGGGCGGCGGCCCCCGAGTTCAGATCTAGTATCCCTACGCAGCTCACCTCTGGAAAGAGAAGGGCTTGCTGTGGGGTAATTCGAAGGAGCTGACGGGACTCCAAGCCTATATCCAGAAGCTGGTAAACAAGAAGCTCAGGCTGGTAAACGTGGTCCAAGTCATGCTCGTCCATCGGATTCTCCCATGCCAAGAGCGGGCATTCAATCTGTGGGAGTTCGATCCGGAACAGCACCAGGCGTTGAGCGGGCTCTTCGACACGATGTACGAAGGCGCCTGGAGGGTGCTGTTTAAGGGCGTCGAAGCCCCCGCATCCGCGACGGAAGATCGCGGATTTCACTCGCAGCGTCCAGCTGACAAGGTAAGTGATTCTACCCCTTTACGGGACACTTGTCGTTAATAGTTTGATTCTAAGCGGGTTTCAATCTCCCTTTTCCTTTGACAGGATTGGATGAAGAAGGCGGAGCAGCTCGTCTGCCCGGCTCCCATGCCAGAAAACCCAGTAGACGCCCGTCTAGCGGGGTGCTGGTTCCGACAACGCATGTGGTGCCGGAGAAGAAGGCCAAGAAGGTGGCCACGGGTACTCGAAAGAGTTCCCGTTTTCAGGTCTCCGACGGCTCCGAGGCGGACTCCTCCCCCGGAGATGAGGAGGAGGAAGAAGACTCTCTCCCAGAGGAGGGAGAGAGGAAGAGGAAGGCTTCCCCAACAGGGGAGGCCGAAGGGTCCAAGAGGAGAAGAACTATTCCCCTGGACAGCTCTGCCAACACCAACGTTGGCAGCGAAGAATGGCCTTCAAGGGCCAGGCCTCCGGCGAGATCGTAAGTATCCGGATTCCTGAATGATTTATAATTTCTTTTTATGTCACATAGCGTCCTTCTAATGCCGCATACTGCCTGCAGTCCGGCCGATGATGATCTCCCCGCTTCATCGAGCGGGTCGTTGGCTCCATCGGATGTGGATTCCATCCCGACGGCCTCCACCCCTCGCGCCACTGAGGACGCCGAGGTGGGATCCCAGGAAGGGACCCATAAGGAGGAGGCTCCGGAGGCGCCGCAAGGCAGCCTCCCGGACTTTGCGCCGGACTCCACACCGGAACCCGCAGTGGTTCCGGAGTCCGGCAGGCGGCCCCTTCGCAAGAAGGGCAAGACCGTGACGCCGGCGGCCTCCGTCCAACCGGAGGCGCCGGACAACTTGCTGGAAGCGCTCAAAGGAGCTTCCATCGAGGAAGAACACCGCACTATTATGAGTGCGGTGATTCAGAAGGTTCAGCTCGTCAAGAGCGGGCTGACCGAAGCCTGCAGTAGCCTTCTAACAGGCTTTGAGGTAAGAAGTTAAAATTATGTAATGTAATACCGCATAGACAGTAGCCCATGATGCTCAGTTCGGTGTTCGGAAAGAAAAGCCGGACTGAGGATCTAAAAAGATATACGCAGGGTTGCTAAAACGTATGTCAATATGGGTTTGCAGGCTGCGCTGCTGACCTCTACAGCACTGACTGCGGAGGTCGGTGCATTAAAGCGAGATCTCGAGCGGTCCGAGAAAGAGCTCGGCCGTGCCAAGAAGCAGCTCGAGGGCAAAGAAGGTGAGTAACACCACTTTGAATAGTTACCTTATAGAAAAGGATTTAGGTTGCAATAAAAGAATAACAAGGATAACATGGGTACTGCAGGGGCCACGAACGAGGTGGCAACCCGGAAGGAGGCTGTGTCCGCGACCGAACGCAATGCGGCCGCGGAATGGGCAGAGCGAGAGAAGCAGGAGGCGCGGGTGGCGGAGGTGCGGCAAGAGCTCCAGGCTCTCATGGAGAAGCATGAGAGTTTGGAGCGCGACTCAAAGACTCGAGAGTCCGAGCTTGCCTCGGCTCTCGAAAGTGCCAAGTCTGCCAAGGCCGAGGCCCGTAAGGCCCTTCAGGAGGTGGAAGATGTGAAGAAAATAGCGGCGGGTAAGGCATTTTTCATGCAAAGCAAGCATGTTAATGTAAACTACCTGACACTTACCCGAATTCGGAGCTCTCCAGGGGCGTTTGCAGATTTGCCTCGCAGTGTATCCGATGCCGCCGCATTCTACCGTGGTGAGGAGGGGAGCTCAACGGAGAAGGTCTTCTGGTCTCAGTATGCTGAGGCCGGCCATCCGGTGCCCCCTAGCGACCAGCTGAAGCAGCTGGTCGAACTCCACAAGGTAGCTGAGGAGGCCATGAAGGGCCTCATAGTCCGGCTGTGGCCTGGAGAGGCCATGCCTGGGAGCTACTTCGGCCTCGTGCGGCGGCTGGTGGATGCGTGCCCCTGGGTGGAGGTCATCAAGCGCTCCGCCTGTATTGAAGGTGCTCGTCGGGCCCTTGCCCGCGCAAAGGTGCACTGGGGCAGGCTGGATGCGGAGAGGCTTCTCACTGATCCGCCGCCAGCGGGCAAGGAGTATCGTACGCCCGAAATGTACTATAAGACTGTCCTGAAGGGTGCCCGCAATATAGCGGATGAGTGCCCCAGAGATGTAATTATTGAGTAAACTCGCTATGTATTATCCTGTGCGCTGAAAACTTTGTTCATATGCGCTAAGCAACGCTTGTTTAATTTAAAATATTACCTTCTGTGCGGCCGTTTATAAAATCTGAGAGATGGCAAGTCGTTGGCTTCAGCCCCCGTGCCACTAGTGCTGGGGTGTTCGGGATAAACTTGAGCACTCTTGTTCCCATTTTTGGGTCCATCTAGGGAGGCGCTCAACACAACGAACAAGGCAACCGGACTTATAATGCTTGAACACTCTCACTTAGCAATAGAATTCTATAATTTTAAATTTCAGCGAAGCCCCTAGTATTCGGAAGACCGAATTCGGGGCGCTATTCACGCCTTCGTTGGACATTATCCAGTACTTCGCTCGAAGCGGCATAAGTCTTTAGGGACCCGAAAAGACCTCTCGAACAGTGACTAGTCTCTCACCTTATCATGCCAGTCAGTTTTAGCTTTCTCCACTGAGGCGCTCGCCCAGCTCAACCGGGGCGCAATCGCAGTGGTTCTCCTAGTGCCACCTTAGCCGACAGAACGGAACGTAAGGCACCAAAACGTGGGAGCCGGGCAAACCCAACTATTGACCCAAGACATGATTCGGAGCCGATTCATATAATGCTATAAGTTCGGGGTGCCGCACTTGTGAAAGTGTTCGGACTTATCACACCATAATGCGAGGAACATAAGCCCCTGGTGTATTCGGCCATACCAAAATATACGGGTGCAAGATGTCATTAGTGAACATATATGTAAAGTAATGCGATTACAGGCAAAAGGTGATGCATTATTTATTCAAGGAATTCTGCTATGAGTGCGGAAGGATACAAATAGTGCGGTAAGCAAGGGATTGGACTAAATAAACATGTCCCCCTCCAGGGGTGGGCTGCGGACTGGTGTATATAATCGAATTTTAATGCTCATAATGGAGACCACCTGAGTGTTCGTCGCAGCCTTTTTCCCTCCCTAGCTGTTGCATCGTGAGTTCGGCGGGTTCGCCGCCGGGCAGGGCCTCTGATGAACGGAGTCCTGTGTATACAAAGAAGGAAAATGGAAAAAAGAAAAAAAGAGAGACACACTTGTGAGCCCCTAGTGCGGTCGAGCCGCACTCTGGGTCTGTTGTGGTCGTGCCCCTCCCCCTAGACCCATGGTATCTCCAGAGCGTAATGATGTACGCGGAGGGTTGGTCTTGCAATCATGCGAGGGCTGGGGTTGGGGCCGCATTGCTACGCGTGCTCCGAACGTGCCAGGTGGTCTTGGTTGATGTTGCTCCGGGTACTTTTGGCCGTGTCCGGCCGTTTAACGGCCGGACTCAAAAATTGCCTTAGAAGGCTACTCTGTACTTCTGCCGCGAGAGCCGCTGTATGTTCCTCCGTTCGGAGGGAGCGTTCCGTATTTCCGTTGACCGTAATGACTCCACGAGGGCCTGGCATCTTGAGCTTGAGGTATGCGTAATGCGGCACCGCGTTGAACTTTGCAAACGCGGTTCGTCCGAGCAGAGCGTGATAGCCGCTGCGGAACGGGACTATGTCGAAGATTAACTCCTCGCTCCGGAAATTATCCGGGGATCCGAAGACCACTTCCAGCGTGACTGAGCCTGTACAATTAGCTTCAACACCTGGTATGACGCCTTTAAAGGTCGTCTTTGTAGGTTTAATCCATGAGGGGTCTATGCCCATCTTGCGCACTGTATCCTGATAAAGCAGGTTCAGGCTACTGCCGCCGTCCATCAGGACTCTCGTGAGGTGAAATCTATCGACGATTGGGTCTAAAACCAATGCGACGAATCCGTCGTGGCGGATGCTGGTCAGATGGTCTCTTCGATCGAAAGTGATCGGACAAGAGGACCATGGATTGAACTTCGGGGCGACTGGCTCCATCGCGTATACGTCCCTTAGTGCACGCTTCCGCTCCCTCTTCGGTATATGGGTTGCGTATATCATGTTTACCATCCGCACTTGTGGGGGAAAACCCTTCTGTCCTCTACTGTTCGGCGGCCGGGTCTCTTCCTCGTCGTCGCTATGCAGCCCCTTGTCATTGTTTTCGGCAATTAACTTGCCTGCCTGCTTGAATACCCAACAATCTCTGTTGGTGTGGTTAGCTGGCTTTTCAGAGGTGCCATGTATCTGGCATGAGCGGTCGAGTATTCGGTCCAAATTGGACGGATCCAGAGTGGTTCTTTTAAATGGCTTCTTCCGCTGACCGGGTTTAAAGCCTCGGAATCCGGCGTTGACTGTCGTATCCTCCTTGTGGTCGCCGTTAACGCGGCGTTTATTTTTGCTTCGACGCGACCTGCCATTGTGGTCCTTGGTATCTGGACTGCCAGAATTTTTACTGAGGTTGTTGCTGCGAGCTAGCCAGCTGTCTTCTCCCGCACAGAAGCGGGTCATTAAGGATGTGAGGGCTGCCATGGATTTCGGCTTTTCCTGTCCTAGGTGCCGGGCTAGCCACTCATCGCGGATGTTATGTTTGAAGGCTGCGAGGGCCTCTGCATCCGGACAGTCAACGATTTGATTTTTCTTTGTTAAGAACCGTGTCCAGAACTGTCTGGCCGATTCGTCTGGCTGCTGAATTATGTGGCTTAGGTCATCGGCGTCTGGTGGTCGCACATATGTGCCCTGGAAGTTGTCGAGGAATGCGGCTTCCAGGTCTTCCCAACACCCAATTGACACTGCGGGTAAGCTGTTAAGCCAATGCCGAGCTGGTCCTTTAAGCTTGAGTGGGAGATACTTGATGGCGTGGAGATCGTCGCCGCGGGCCATATGGATGTGAAGGAGATAATCTTCGATCCAAACCACGGGGTCTGTTGTGCCATCGTAGGATTCAATGTTTACGGGTTTAAACCCTTCCGGGATTTGATGATCCGTTACTCCGTCAGTGAAGCATAGCGGGTGTGCGGTGCCTCTATATTGAGCAATATCACGATGTAGCTCGAGTGAGCGTTGTCTGCTGTGTTCGGCCCGGCCGGAGTTGTTGTATCCGGCGCGACGGTATTCGTCGTGGGTCGTGGGGCGCCCACGTGATCCATAGATGGATCTGGATTGCCTTGCTTTGTCCTCCAATATATCTCGCAAGTCTGGTGCGTTCCCTCTTGGCTTCGCACTTTTAGAGCGGTGCCGGGGTACGGTCTTGGTTGAGGGCCGGGATGCCTCTCTGTCGCGACCACGGGGTGGTCGGTCGGCCGTATTATGCGCTGGTGATGAAGGTATGTATGCTTCCTCCTCTAATCGGGGGAGCAACTTGCGTTTTGGGTAGCTCTTGGAGGGGCGTTCGAGTTCATACTCTTCGGCCGCGAGGACCTCAGTCCATCTGTCGGCCAGCAGGTCTTGATCAGCTTGAAGCTGCTGCTGCTTTTTCTTTAGGCTATTTGTTGTGGCGATAAGCCTGCGTTTAAAATGCTCTTGTTCGAGGGGATCCTCCGGCACGACGAATTCGTCGTCGTTGAGGCTTGCCTCGTCTTCGGAGGGAGGTATGTAATTATCATCCTCGACCTCTTCGTCTGCCGCTCTCTCGTGAGAGCTTGCTTCTGCATCCTCCTGCGCTGAATCTTGCTGGAGAGGATTGTCTTCGGCACTTTCTGGGGTGTTATTGTCTCCTGTGCCGGAATCTCCATTCTTACTATGGCGGGATTTAGAGCGGCGCCGCTGACGTCGGCGCTTGGGCTGTTTCTTTGAGGAATCTGCCTCCGCTGCTTCCTCGCCATCCCCATCTTTTGGGGTGTCCACCATGTATATATCGTATGACGAGGTGGACTTCCAGTGCCCTATAGGCGCTGGTTCTTGTTCGTCTCCGGCATCGTCGTCCATACCGTCGATGTCTTCGGAGTCATAGTCTAGCATGTCGGTTAGATCGTCGACATTGGCTACAAAGTGGGTGGTGGGTGGGCTTTGAATTTCATCGTCATCCGCATCCCAACCATCCTGGCCATAGTCCGGCCAGGGCTCTCCGGATAGCGAGAGATGTTTTAGCGAATTTAGGATGTCACCAAAGGGTGAGTGTTGGAAGATGTCCGCGGCGGTGAACTCCATGATCGGCGCCCAATCAGATTCGATTGGCAGGGGCGCAGGAGGTTCGGATTCCGGCAGGGAGTCCGGCGCCTCAGAGTCACGAGCTTTACAGGGGACAAGGTCAGTGTTTGGCTCCATCACCGTGGAAGTTGGAGCCCCCGAGGTGGTGTCCAGCCACCGGTCCTCGATCTGCACGATCGGCTCCGGACGAAGGATCGGAGCGGATTCGTGTGCGGCCACCAAGGCACTGTCCGGCGGCAGAGCTAAATCATGCCCATCATGACAGTGCGGCACGCTCGGCTGTGGCTCGATTCCGTCGAAGATCAAGTCCCCGCGGACGTCGGCAGTGAAGTTTAGGCTTCCGAACCTGACCTGATGGCCAGGGGCGTAGCTTTCGATCTGCTCCAGATGGCCAAGTGAATTGGCCCGCAGTGCGAAGCCGCCGAATACGAAGATCTGTCCGGGGAGAAAAGTCTCACCTTGGACAGCGTTGTTGTTGATTGAAGAAGCCATCAAGCCTATCGGTGACGACACAGAGGAACTCTCAACGAAAGCACCAATGTCGGTGTCAAAACCGGCGGATCTCGGGTAGGGGGTCCCGAACTGTGCGTTTAGGTGGATGGTAACAGGAGACAAGGGACACGATGTTTTACCCAGGTTCGGGCCCTCTTGATGGAGGTAAAACCCTACGTCCTGCTTGATTAATATTGATGATGTGTATTACAAGAGTGGATCTACCACGAGATCAAGGAGTCTAAACCCTAGAAGCTAGCCTATGGTATGATTGTTGTAATGTATGTTGTGTCCTACGGACTAAAGCCCTCCGGTTTATATAGACATCGGAGAGGGCTAGGGTTACACAGAGTCAGTTACAATGGTAGGAGATCTACATATCCGTATTGCCAAGCTTGCCTTCCACGCCAAGGAAAGTCCCATCCGGATACGGGACGAAGTCTTCAATCTTGTATCTTCATAGTCTTGGAGTCCGGCGGACGATGATAGTCCGGCTGTCCGGACACACCCTAGTCCAGGACTCCCTCATCTCTCCTCTAGTGGTGTTATGTGAACGTCGACTACATGACACTTCACCATTGTTTGGGCCTAGAGGAAGGCATTGGGAAGTAATAAGTAGATGATGGGTTGCTAGAGTGACAGAAGCTTGAACCCTAGTTTATGTGTTGCTTCGTAAGGGGCTGATTTGGATCCACATGTTTCATGCTATGGTTAGGTTTACCTTAATACTTCTTTTGTAGTTGTGGATGCTTGCAATAGGGGTTAATAATAAGTGGGATGCTTGTCCAAGAAAGGGCAGTACCCAAGCACCGGTCCACCCACATATCAAATTATCAAAGTAACGAACGTGAATCATATGAGCGTGATGAAAACTAGCTTGACGATAATTCCCATGTGTCCTCGGGATCGCTTTTCTCTATATAAGAACTTGTCCAGGCTTGTCCTTTGCTACAAAAAGGATTGGGCCACCTTGCTGCAACTTATTTACTTTTATTGCTTGATACCCGATACAAATTACCTTATCACAAAACTATCTATTACCGATAATTTTAGTGCTTGTAGAAAATACCTTACTGAAAACCGCTTGTCATTTCCTTCTGCTCCTCGTTGGGTTCGACACTCTTACTTATCGAAAGGACTACGATAGATCCCCTACACTTGTGGGTCATCAAGACTCTTTTCTAGAGCCGTTGCCGGGGAATGAAGCGCCTTTGGTAAGTGGAACTTGGTAAGGAAAATTTTATATAGTGTGCTGAAATTTACTGTCACTTGTTACTATGGAACATAATCCTTTGAGGGGCTTGTTCAGGGTATCTTCACCCCGAACAGTAGAGCAAAGAGTTTCTCCTCAACCTACTGAACCTACTGAAAATGTTTACTTTGAGATCCCTTCGGGTATGATAGAGAAACTGCTAGCTAATCCCTTTGCACGAGATGGAACATTGCATCCCGATTTACACCTAATCTATGTGGATGAAGTTTGTGGATTATTTAAGCTTGCAGGTATTCCCAATGATGTTATCAATAAGAAGGTCTTCCCTTTATCTTTGAAGGGAGAGGCATTGACATGGTATAGGCTATGTGATGATATGGGATCATGGAACTACAAACGATTGAAATTGGGATTTCACCAGAAGTTTTCTCCTATGCATCTTGTTCATCGTGGTCGTAATTATATATATAATTTTTGGCCTCGTGAAGGAGAAAGCATCGCTCAAGCTTGGGGGAGGCTTAAGTCAATGTTATATTCATGCCCCAATCATGAGCTCTCAAGAGAAATGGTTATTCAAAAATTTTATGCTCGGCTTTCTCTCAACAATCGCTCCATGATCGATACTTCTTGTACTGGTTCCTTTATGATGAAGACTATTGAATTCAGATGGGATTTATTGGAAAGAATTCAACACAAATCTGAAGATTGGGATCTCGACGAAGGTAAGGAGTTAGGTATGACACCTAAGTTTAATTGTGTTAAATCTTTTATGGATACCAATGTTTTCCATGAATTTAGCACCAAATATGGACTTGACTCTGAGATACTAGCTTCTTTATGTGAATCATTTGCTACTCATGTTGACCTCCCTAAGTAGAAGTGGTTTAAATATAATCCTCCCACTAAAGTAAAAGTAGTTGCACCTATTAAAGTTGAAGAAAAGACTATCACTTATAATGATCCTATTGTTCCTGCTACTTATATTAGGATAAAGGATCATGCTAAAGCTTCAACTGTGGTTCATAAGAGTAATATTAAAACACCTACACCACCTGAGCAAATTAAACTTGAACCTAGTATTGCTATGGTTAAAGATCGCTTGGCTGATGATATTGATGGGCATGTTATTTACTTCTGTGATCAAACTACTAGAATTGCTAGACCTGATGCTAAGAAACATAGACCTGTTGTAGGCATGCCTGTTATTTCTGTTAAAATAGGAGATCATTATTATCATGGCTTATGTGATATGGGTGCTAGTGCCAGTGCAATACCTCATTCCTTATACAAAGAAATTATGCATGATATTACACTGCTAAGATAGAAGAAATAGATGTTACAAATAAGCTTGCCAATAGAGATACCATTTCACCAATTCGGATTGTTAGAGATGTTGAAGTCTTGTGTGGGAAAGTTAAATATCCTACTGATTTTCTTCTTCTTGGTTCCCCACAAGATGACTTTTGTCCCATCATATTTGGTAGACCCTTCTTGAACACTGTTAATGCTAAGATAGATTGCGAAAAGGATGTTGTTACTATTGGTTTGGGGGATATGTATCATGAGTTTAATTTTGCTAAATTTCATAGACAACCTCATGATAATGAATTTCTTAGTAAGGATGAAATTATTGTTCTTGCTTGTATTGCCATTGCCTCCTAATGATCCTTTAGAACAATATTTGCTAGACCATGAAAATGATATGTTTATGAATGAAAGAAGGGACATAGATGAAGTATTCTTTAAACAGAGACCTATTTTGAAACACAACTTGCCTGTTGAAATCCTAGGGGATCCTCCACCACCCAAGGGTGATCCCGTGTTTGAGCTTAAACCACTACCTGATACTCTTAAATATGCTTATCTTGATGAAAAGAAGATATATCCTATTATTATTAGTGCTAACCTTTCAGAGCAGGAAGAGGAGATATTATTGAAAACTCTGAAGAAGCACCGTGCTTCTATTGGATATACTCTTGATGATCTTAAGGGCATTAGTCCCACTCTATGCCAACACAAAATAAAATTGGAGAAAGACACCAAACCAGTTATTGATCACCAACGACGGTTAAATCCTAAGATGAAAGAAGTGGTAAGAAAAGAAATACTAAAGCTCCTAGAGGCAGGTATAATTTACCTTGTTGCTGATAGTCAGTGGGTAAGTCCTGTCCATTGTGTCCCTAAGAAGGGAGGTATTACTGTTGTTCCTAATGATAAAGATGAATTGATCCCGCAAAGAATTATTACAGGTTATAGGATGGTAATTGATTTCCGTAAGTTAAAAAAAGCTACTAAAAAGGATCATTACCCTCTACCTTTTATTGATCAAATGCTAGAAATATTATCTAAACATACACATTTTTGCTTTCTAGATGGTTATTCTAGTTTATCTCAAATACCTGTGTCAGCAGAGGATCAATAAAAGACCACTTTTACTTGCTCTTTCGGTACTTTTGCTTATAGACGTATGCCTTTTGGTTTATGTAATGCACCTGGTACCTTTCAAAGATGCATGATGGCTATATTCTCTGACTTTTGTGAAAAGATTTGTGAGGTTTTCATGGATGATTTCTCTGTTTATGGATCTTCTTTTGATGATTGCTTGAGCAACCTTGATCGAGTCTTGCAGAGATGCGAAGATACTAGTCTTGTCTTGAATTGGGAGCAGTGCCACTTTATGGTTCATGAAGGCATTGTCTTGGGACATAAAATTTTTGAAAGAGGTATTGAAGTTGATACAGCTAAAGTTGATGCCATTGAGAAGATGCCATGTCCCAAGGACATTAAAGGTATAAGAAGTTTCCTTGGTCATGCCGGTTTTTATAGGAGGTTCATTAAGGACTTCTCTAAAATTTCTAGGCCTCTTACTAATCTCTTACAAAAAGATATTCCTTTTGTATTCGATGATGATTGTGTAGAAGCATTTGAAATACTTAAGAAAGCTTTGATTTTTGCACCTATTGTTCAGCCACCTGATTGGAATCTACCCTTTGAAATTATGTGTGATGCTAGTGATTATGCCGTAGGTGTTGTTCTAGGACAAAGAGTTGATAAGAAACTAAATATTATTCTATATGCTAGTAAGACTCTAGACAGTGCCCAGAGAAATTATGCTACTACTGAAAAAAAATTCTTAGCAGTTGTATTTGCTTGTGATAAGTTTAGACCTTATATTGTTGATTCTAAAGCAACTATTCACACTGATCATGTTTCTATTAAATATCTTATGGAAAAGAAAGATGCTAAACCTAGACTTATTAGATGGGTTCTCTTGCTACAAGAATTTGATTTGCATATTATTCATAGAAAGGGAGCTGAGAATCCCGTTGCAGACAACTTGTCTAGGTTAGAGAATGTTCTTGATGGCCCACTACCTATTGATGATAGCTTTCCTGATGAACAATTAGCTGTCATAAATGCTTCTCATATTGCTCCATGGTATGCTGATTATGCTAATTACATTGTTGCTAAATTCATACCACCTAGTTTCACATACCAGCAAAAGAAAAAGTTTTTCTATGATTTAAGACATTACTTCTGGGATGACCCACACCTTTATAAAGAAGGAGTAGATGGTGTTATTAGACATTGTGTACCTGAGCATGAACAGGAAAAGATCCTACGCAAGTGTCACTCCGAGGCATACAGAGGACACCACGCTGGAGATAGAACTGCACATAAGGTATTGCAATCCGGTTTTTATTGGCCTACTCTCTTCAAAGATGCTCGTAAGTTTGTGTCTTGTGATGAATGCCAAAGAATAGGTAATATTAGTAGACGTCAAGAAATGCCTATGAATTATTCTCTTGTTATTGAACCATTTGATGTTTGGGGCTTTGATTATATGGGACCGTTTCCTTCCTCTAATGGGTATACACACATTTTAGTTGGTGTTGATTACGTTACTAAGTGGGTAGAAGCTATTCCAACTAGTTGTGCTGATCATAACACCTCTATTAAGATGCTTAAAGAAGTTATTTTTCCGAGGTTTGGAGTCCCTAGATACCTAATGACTGATGGTGGTTCACATTTTATTCATGGTGCTTTTCGTAAAATGCTTGCTAAGTATGATGTTAATCATAGAATTGCATCTCCATATCACCCACAGTCTAGTGGTCAAGTAGAATTGAGTAATAGACAACTCAAATTAATTTTGCAGAAGACTGTTAATAGATCTAGAAAGAATTGGTCCAAGAAACTTGATGATGCATTATGGGCTTATAGAACTGCATATAAGAATCCTATGGGTATGTCCATATAAAATGGTTTATGGAAAAGCATGTCACTTACCTCTCGAACTAGAACATAAGGCATATTGGGCCATTAAAGAGCTCAATTATGATTTCAAACTTGCCGGTGAGAAGAGGTTATTTGACATTAGCTCACTTGATGAATGGAGAACCCAAGCCTATGAGAATGCCAAACTGTTTAAAGAAAAAGTTAAAAGATGGCATGACAAAAGGATACAAAAGCGTGAGTTTAATGTAGGTGATTATGTTTAGCTATACAACTCTCGTTTAAGATTTTTTGCAAGAAAACTTCTCTCTAAATGGGAAGGCCCTTATGTTATGGAGGAGGTCTATCATTCCGGTGCCATAAAAATCAACAACTTCGAAGGCACAAATCCGAAGGTGGTGAACGGTCAAAGGATCAAACATTACATCTCAGGTAACCCAATAAATGTTGAAACTAATGTTATTGAAACCGTAACCCCAGAGGAATACATAAGGGACACTTTCCGGAACGTTTCAGACTCCGAAAAGGAATAGGTATGTGGTATGGTAAGTAAACGGACTCCAAAACAGTTCTAATAGCAATTTTTCTCCGTTTTGGAATATTTAAGAAAATAGGAAAATAAGAAGTAGTCCGGGAAGGACACGAGGCATCCACGAGGGTGGAGGGCGTGCTCTACCCTCCTAGGCACGCCCCCCTGCCTTGTGGGGACCTTGTGTGCTCTCCGGACTCCGTTTTGTTGCACGATACTTCTTTTCGTCAGTAATAATTCATTATATAATCTCCCGAAGGTTTTGACCACCGTATCATGCAAAAATCCTGTGTTTTTGTCTTGAGCTGTTTCTGTCGCAGATCTAGAGCAAGATGTCTTCTCAAGAGTCAGTCAGAGAGAGTCGGCTATCCCATCCGACCCCGGGTCCAGGAGCAAACAGCGATGCCTATCACTTTGGGCAATCAATGGAGGAGGAGATGGAGGCCGAATTGAAAAGGATAGATGCCATGGAGGAGGATCAAGAAGTTACCTCTCGGTTCCAAGATGGATTCACGATGGGGGGACTACAAAGCTCAGCTATTCCAAACTCGGTCATCCCTTCCAATGTTAAATTTCTTTCTCATGAAAATGTTAAAAAGAGTGTCACTTGTTCTCCAGCAGCAATGCAACATCCTTGTGTGAAAGGAGCTTTAGCCGTCACGGGAAAGCTCCACAAGGAAAACATGGACCTGAAGCAGCAAGTTAATAATCTCGAGGAGGAGAATCGTATCCTGAGGGGCATCATCGCCAAGAAGATCACACCACCAACTCCAAAAAGGGAGACATAAACACATGGGTATGGGCACTCCCCTTGGCAACCGCCAAGCTTGGGGGAGGTGCCCCGGTATCGTATCACCATCACACTCCTATCTTTACCGTTTTTCTTAGTTCGATCTGTCGTGGAATTGTCACGGCAGATGTCCTATTGCAAGGACTTAGTTGTGGAGCCATCGCAACTAGGAAGCTTAAAGGGGTTATTGGGACAAAGGACACGAGGGATTTATACTAGTTCGGCCCCTTACGGTGAAGTTAGGGCCTGCGTCTAGTTGGCTTGGTATTGCTTGATGTTTCGATGACCAGGGAGCGAGATATGCTATGTCCGGTTCTCGATGAGTTGTTTCTCACCCTAAGCCGCCAGCGGGTCGTCCCCTTATATACACGGGTGGACGCCCTGCAGGCTACAGAGTCCCGGTCGGCTCATAAACAGTGTCCGACTCGATGACTAGTTAAGTCTACCTTATGTTACAAGTCATATCATCATGGCGGTTTACCACTATGGGCCTTAAGTCGCCTGTGGGCCTTAGACCCTTTATTGAACCACCATCTTCATGCTTGGTCTTGGGCTTCTTTCTGATGAGGTAACCCGGCCCCTCCTGGGCGGCTTACACAAATAGTTATATCCCCAACATTCGGCCCCAGATTGATTTGAACCGGTTCATGTCAATCCTAAAATACCTTAAGAAATAAACCTTCAGCCTTCTGTCTGTGCAAAGGCTTTAAACCCGCCATAACGTCACCTTATGGATTCGCGTTAACGCGACGTGACGTCATCTTTACTTAAATTCATATTTTACTCCGCCATATCCTCCAACGGATCTTTGCTTTTACTGACCGTTCCGAAAACCGAGGCGTCGGGGCCGCTGGATAATGATGTTTAGTCTCCTCGTTTCTCGCGCTGTCTCAGTCAGTCTTCCCTTATAAATAGGCACGACCTAGGTCTTCCATTCTCCCCCTTCGTCCATCTTCTTCCTCTCGCTGTCTCTCTGCTGCTTAGAGCTTCGCCGCCCCTGCCGCCGCAGATCTCCTCGTCTTCACCAACTCAGGCCGCTGCATTGACTTGACCAGAAAAACGTGACGGACCTCCGCAGCAACTCTGCATCTGTAAGTTTCTTCCTCCCTGTTCCTCAGATCTGCATTAAGATTTTCGAGTTCGTCGGTGTTCGTCGCCGTCCGTTATGAACCCTTGATAGATTCCACCTCCGACGCCTCTTTCTGATCTTAAAACAGTATAAAACCACTGCGGTAGCTGTTTCGCACTCATTTTGAATGCAAATAGATCCCCTTTCGCTTGCAGATAGGCCTCCTTTAAGTTTATGAACTCATCTGCACTGGTTTCTAGGTTTAGAAATATTTCCTTTTCTACACACCTGTTTGATCCAAATTAATCTCTGCCAGTTGCGAAACTTGTTTGTGCGACACTTAGGCAAAAATATGTTTCTGTTAGGCCCATTTAACTCTAGCGGCTCTCATCGCCGGCTTAAAATAGATGATGTTAATGGACAGCCTTGCCAACTCCTGGCGGCTTAAAATAACTTAACTGTTGCTGATTCCCATAGCAGCTTAGATAACCAGATATAATTAGCCATATGTCATTAGGCCCCGTCTTAAGCCGCCATTTGAATAGACTTAAAAATACTTTCCTTCCGGGTTAAAGTTGAACCGGAGCTTCTTATTTTGTCATAGGCTTCCACTTACGTCATGGCACCTAAGGCAACCAAGGCTCCTGTGACCTGTAATTGGGTCCAATCCACTGTCACAAAAAGCAAATTGTCTGAATTTGTGAAGTCTGGCCATCTGCCCAAGAAGGAGGTCATGTTTTATCATGCCCCTGACCCGTCCGAGGAGAAACCTCAGCCCAAAGAACGGGAGGTGATAGTTTTTACGGATCATATGAGTCGGGGATTTGCTCCACCCGGTTCAAAATTCTTCAGGGATGTTTTGCATTTCTTTGACCTCAGACCTCAAGACATTGGACCCAATTCCGTGTCAAATATCTGCAACTTCCAAGTTTTCTGCGAAGTTGTCACGCCCAATATGCGACCCTATCCAAAAGGAACTCGAAGGTCCCACCAAGGATAGACCCGCATATTGAAACGCTTTTGCAAGGTGGATATCATTACATCAACATTACATAATAGGTAGGGATACATACATAAGGCATACAATGCCACACGAATACAACATCATCTTACATAAGAGCACCATCCGACTACGGATGAAACACAAACAGAAACTCAAACGACATCCACCCTGCTAGCCCAGGCTGCCGACCTGGAACCTATCCCCTGATCGAAGAAGAAGCAGAAGAAGAACTCCAAAACAAGCAAACATCGCTCTCGCGTCATGATCATCGCATAACATGTACCTGCAACTGTTGTTGTAGTAATCTGTGAGCCACGAGGACTCAGCAATCCCATTACCATGGGTATCAAGACTAGCAAAGCTTAATGGGAAAGGAAGGGGTAAAGTGGTGAGGTTGGAGCAGCGACTAAGCATGATATGTTGGCTAACATACACAAATAAGAGCGAGAAGAGAAGCGAAGGAACGGTCGTCAACTGGCAATGATCAAGAAGTGATCCTGAACTCCTACTTACGTCAAACATAACCCAGAAACCGTGTTCACTTCTCGGACTCCGATGAAAAGAGACCATCACGGCTACACACACAGTTGATGCGTTTTAATTCGAATCAGGTGTCAAGTTATCTACAACCGGACATTAACAAATTCCCATCTGCCCATAACCGTGGGCACGGCTCTCGAAAGTTTATACCCTGCAGGGGTGTCCCACCTTAGCCCATGATAAGCTCTCGCGATCAACGAAGGATATACCTTCTCCCAGGAAGACCCGATCAGTCTCGGAATCCTGGTTTACAAGACATTTCGACAATGGTAAAACAATACCAGCAAGACTGCCCGATGCGCCGACAATCCCGATAGGAGCTGCACATATCTTGTTCTCAGGGCAACACCGGATGAGATAGGCTACGAGTAAAACCAGACCTCGAGTTTCCCCGAGGGGGCCCCGCAGGCGGCTCGGTTCGGACCAACACTTAGACAAGCATTGGCCCGGGGGGGCTATAATAAATATGACCCTTGGGTTAATTACTCCCAAGGGAAAGGTAGGTGGTGGTGAGGCAAATGGTAAAACCAAGGTTGGGCCTTGCTGGAGGAGTTTTATTCAAAGCGAACTGTCAAGGGGGTCCCATAAATCACCCGACCACGTAAACAACGCAAAATCTGGGAACATAACACCGGTATGACGGAAACTAGGGCGGCAAGAGTGGAACAAAACACCAGGCATAAGGCCGAGCCTTCCACCCTTTACCAGGTATATAGATGCATTAATAATATAAGAGATATTGTGATATCCCAACCATAACCCTGTCCACCATGGAGCAATCTTCAACTTCACCTGCAACTAACAATGCTATAAGAGGGGCAGAGCAAAGCGGTAACATAGCCAAACAACGGTTTGCTAGGAAGGGTGCAAAAGGTTAGAGGCTGACATGGCAAATTGGGAGGCTTGAAGAGCAAAAGATAGGTAGCGCAGCAAAGCGGTAGAATGAAGCAACTAGCATAGCAATGATAGTAGTGAGATCCAGGGTAGCGGTCATCTTGCCTGAAATCCCGCTAGGAAGAAGAACGAGTCCATGAAGAAGATGAAGCCACGAAGACGAACCAAGCGTAGACGAACGAATCCTCACGATCGCAACGAAACTGGAACTATCGAGAAGAAGCACACAACATGGTAAACACACCACACATAGACAATACATGATGCACAACAAGCATGATGCATGACAAAGCTACATGAAGCTACTCATGGCAAGAGATGATGCAAACAAGAACAACACATCAAGGCAAGTTTAAATGAGGTCGGAAACAACATATAACAATTCCGGTAAGTCCTCATATGTAAATTTTGAAGTTGGTCCAAATCTGAATAAACATTATGTTCAAGTTGTTAAGTAGCAAGTTAAGATGCACCAAGATGATCTACACGAGATTCTAGTCAAGTTACATATAAAGTTCATTAGATTCGGAGCTACGGCCTAGAAGATATGAGCAAAACAAGTTAAGCATGGCATTGATGCAAAATGCATACAAACATCAAGCAAACACCTCAAAACAAGGATGCAACATGATAATATGAAACTACATGCAATTCTAAGCAAGTTTCATATAGAGCACTCTCAAAACGGAGCAACGGTTCAACACACACATGAAACAAGTTTAAAGGACAAGCTGTCCAAAACAGCAACTAGGCATATTGCAAGAACCAAAACAACATGCTACAGTACCACGATATGAGAACAAAAGGCATGGACATGGTGTAAAGGTAAAGCATAACAAAACATGAACACTGAGCTATCTCCAGAAATCACTAGAACATGCTCAAAAACATATGGCAAGATTGCATATATTAACAGTTTCAGACTTTGCAGAAATAACATCAGGTTGCAATGTTTAGAGCTATCAAACAACATTCTACAGGAACTTATCATGACAAACAAAGGCATGGCATGCTACTACTAAATACATAGAACAAAAGTCCTTTACTGACCACGAGCCAAAAAGGATCAGAAGATATGATGGCACCCATGTAGGTATAGCAAGTTATATGACAGATTCAAACATGGCAGGAACAACGATAAGTAGGCATGTTGGTGAGCTTGAACCACTTACCACAGAGAAATACATGGCATGGAAAGGCAACCAACAGTAATAATACATGTTTATGAAGCTAAGAATGGCAAGAGCAAGTTCATAGCATTCATGGATCACTAGCAAAGCTCATGGCAACATTGAACTTAATGTTAACAGGATGACAGCAACATTATTTAGCAACTTTGGAGCAAGATAACAACAAGTTACAGCAGGCTATAAATACAACCAGGGGCATTAATGGATAGAGCATGACATTTATAACAAAACATCCTTAGTGAACATCTCCAGATTATGCATAGAATGGCTTGTAGCAGTAGGTTTACATAGCATCATAATATAACAGAATCAGTCTAACAAAACAGTAACAGCAAGTACCCTACTTAACAAGCTTGATGCCCTCACTACAAGAATCACAAAACTACATGGATGGCACCACTGTGAAGATTGCATGACATAGATCAAAACACATGTAGAGCTCATGCTCATACGAAGCACACATCAAATGCAACAAAAATGACAAATCATCAAGTTATAACAGTTTCAGCAGATTAACATCATATAGCACTCTTGCAACAATGATTCGGGAACCAACACAATCTCAAACAAGCATGGCACAATGGAACAAAATGAAGAGCACATCATGATGAACATTTTGACATATCATGCACACAAAATGGAGCAGTATGCAAAGAGATATGGCATGATGAACAGGGCATGCAAATGTTACAGATCTGGGGACTTAGTGGATTTTTACCTCCGCGAAAGTCAATGCTGGATGGAGGGATCCGGGACGGGGCGGGTTGGGACGGCGAATGCGCGTTTGGATCGGCGTGCGGGTGGATCTGATCCCGATCCGGAGGACCTCACCGGAGTTGGCCGGGGAGGTGGCCGGAGACGGTCGCCGGCAGCGAGGAAGAGGCCGGAGCGCGAGGGGGAGGAGGTCGGAGGCGCGGGGCTCCGGGCGGCGAGCTCCGGGCGGCGGAAGGCGCGGAAGCCGAGGCGACGGCGAGCGAAGCCGGCAGCGGCGCGGGGGCGGCTGGCGGTGGCG
>NC_041389.1:178784934-178797804 GCF_002162155.2 Triticum dicoccoides | reverse complement strand
GACGGTGGGCGGCGGTGCGCCACGTGGCGTGCCCGGATTGGCCGGGAGCGGCGGCGGGTTTTGTCCGGCGGTGGGCGGACACGTCCGGCGGCGCGGGGAGAGAGGAGCTAGGGTTTGGGGTGGTTTGAACCGCAAATGGAGAGGGGAAGACATTTTTATATGTAGAGGGAGCTAGGAGAGACCAAATGAGGAGCGGTTTTCGCCCACACGATCGTGATCGAACGGCCGAGAGCATGGAGGGGAGTTTTCTCGGTTAGTGGGCTGATTTGGAGGGGTGTTGGGCTGCAAGACAAAAGAGGCTTTTACGTTTACCCGGTTAACCGTTGGAGTATCAAACGGACTCCAAATGGCACGAAACTTGACAGGCGGTCTAACGGTGGTGTACCAATGCCGCTTGACAAACCTCGGTCCATTCTGAGAATGTTTAGCACCCGCTCACAACGAGAGACAAAAGGGGGACGCCAGGGGAACATAGGAGTGCTGGATTGCAAAACGGACAACGGGGAAAATGCTCGGATGCATGAGACGAACACGAATGCGAAATGAGATGCACATGATGACATGATAAAATGCAACACGCAAGCAAATGACATGGCAACTACAGCGAATAACTGGCGGACACCTGGCGCATCGAAACCGGGGCGTTACAGAAGTGTACCTAGGAGAAGACCCCAATCTACTTTTGTTCAGAGAGCTATTCTATTTAAACCGGCAGAATGAACGTGCCAACGGGCCCAGTCTAGAACTCGGTGGCATCTCAATTCAGCAATGGAGAGACTGCCTCTTTCCTTATGCCGAACAACCCAGCCACCCGAATGACTGGAACCAAACGTGGTTTTATTGCCAGGATACTTCTCCGGCTGACAAGAACCCTCTGCCCGGCTTGCGCGCTCTGCGCCTTGAATCAAATCACCCGCTGCCGGATAAGCAAACCGTTGTTGAACGTCTATCACTTGCCCCTACCATCAAGAAGATCAAAGCCCTCTTAGGTAATGGCTTGAACGGTATTGATTTGGTGCGAGTCTGGATCTCCTGGTAGGTGATCCCGTTAAGCCGTCGCCCCGGCTTAATGTGTCTTACACTGGCGAAAAGGATGACCCACTGCGTCATAGTCCCGATGATTTACCAGATGATGTGGTGGAGGCTACGACCCAAACGTTGTTGAAAGAGGGCACGGTGACTAGTAATGCCTCTGGCTTACTTCCTTTCTGCAAGAAGAACCCGACCCCCGCAGTGAGTCATCAACCTCAATGAATATTTTTTACTATATTACACCTTGCTTTTACTCATAACCCCTTATCTTTTTACAGGCCAATGACAACTTCTGGAAGGTCAAGTATGATCATGAAGCGGCCAAACAAGCCAGAGCGGCAAAAAGAGCCGAAAGGAAAGCCGCCAAGACTGGAACTTCGAAGAAGAGGAAGCCAAGCGCTTCAGATATGTTTAAACTTGATGATACTGATCATGATGAAGAAGAGGTAACTTCTAACTCCCTTGACTTTTTATCATCACCTTAGTGACATTAAATCTTTCCAGGAAGACACGGGGAACAGCCGAGCCGTCGAGGAAAAGGTAACTATAATCTCCTCCGACTCTGAGCCCCTGCCGTGTCAGAAAATTTGAAGAGTAACCCGGAAAGTAAGATTTTCACATCCTTTGGCTTACCAAGATCCTCAATTTATTTTGAAGCAACAACAATTGGAAAGCCGGAGGCAGACCCGGACCAGCAAGGATGTAAAGCTCTCCTCCGGCTTACCTGACGTAACCAGGAAGCGTCGGACTGAGGTTATCTCCGCTTTACGTTCTGTTTTACCTTTGGCGGGTTTAATTCGTCAACCTCTCAATTCATCTGACTCCAATTATCAGGATACCTCTCCTTCCTCCGGCGAATCTATGCAGTCTAACATGCCAGCTTTCAAAACTGCCCCGAGTAATGTAATTTTGTTTACCTTATGCTTTACCTTACCCATGCTTTTGTATTCATCCTTCTGCCTTTGTCCACAGCGTGCAAGTGAAGCCCGGTAAGAGGGAAAAAAAGAGTAAGCCGTCTCAAGACCCGGTCGTGACTGAGCCGGAGCTTGGTACGGCTGCTCCTGATAGTTCTACCCATCAGCCGCCGCCTGAAACAGCCTATAACATTCCAGCACCAACCTCTGATCCACCCGCCGAAGATACTCTCAACAGTTCTGATAACCCGGAAGTTCCTAGCCCGGCCAAGACAATTGATCCGGAAGTTGAGATTCTGAAGACTCAGTTTGTTGAGCCAGTGCGGCCCACTATCCTTGCCAAGTGTTTTGCTAAGGAGGAGCTTCTGGAACACCGAAAGGCCAAGCTAGACATTGCTGAATATACTCATTTAAGCATTGGAGATATAGTCTCTGGCTATCGCAATCAAGTACATAACAGCCGTGACCTAGAAATTGACATGGTGAAGCAAATACAACAAAAATCTGAGGTATAACTTATGCTACTTTTATGAATCATACTTAGCGTATCAGCCCCCAAGTCTATTGCTTATGAATAAATATGTTGTAGACTTAGAAAACTGCTTAGCACTGCTTTGTCCGGTTTAGAAAGAAGATATTTAACTCGGTTGTAACATGATACCTTGAACTTGCGATACACATTAGCCCCCAAGTGTCAAGTATCTTTGCTTGCAAAGTGCTTGGGACTTAATTTGCATGAACCGGCATTGTAAGTTAAAATTATTCAGCATACATTAGCCCCCAAGTGTCAAGTATCTTTGCTTGCAAAGTGCTTGGGACTTAATGTTATCTTATCGTGATTCTGACTATAACCCGGCATCAATGCAGGCCACCATAAGTCAATTTGAGTCGGAGATTGCTGACCTAAAGAGTCGTCTGACAGCTCAAGAACATGAAATTCAAAAGGCCAACTCCAAGTTTGAATTCAGCGTCTCTGAACAAGAGAAGTTGAAGAAGGATTTTGAGGCAGAGAAGACAATTTGGGCTGATGAGAAGGCCTCACTAGTAACCCGGGTCGAGATAGCAGAAACATCACTTGTAGAAGCAACAGCCGAGCTGTCCGGCTTAAAGTGCCAGATGTCTCAAATGGTCTCAGCCATCTTCGGTAAGTTACTGTATATAACCTCAAATATTGTAATCCTTCCTTTGATGACTATTTTACTCGTTATCTCCAGCTCACCTTATGTTTATGAACGCAGGCCCCAGGAGCACAACCTCAAGCAGAACATGTTGATCAAACTCAAAGCGGTTTACACTCTAGTGGAGCAACTGTACATCGGGTCATAACATGCTTTGGCCGTTGTAGCTTTATCAAATGACACTCCCCACCTCCTGCAAGACGTGCTGAAGTGTCTTGTTGTACTACCTCAATGGGTCCAAGATCTAAGGCGGGCGTCCTCAAGAGCCGGGGCCATAGCCGCGTTGAGCCGGGCAAAAGCATGGATTCCAGAACTAGACCCGGCCGACCTCGCTCTTGGATACCCGAGTCTGAAAGAGGATGGGACCGTATTTGATGAACAGGATTTCACCGCTGCGTCAAAGATATACACCCCGTGGCTACTCTCATTGGGAACAACACTAACCTTACCAAGTATCAGTCGGGCTATGACAGTGAGAACCGGAGAATTCCAACACCTCCCTATGATGAAGTCAGCCTGATCCCTCCAACTCGTAAGCATACCTTTGCCCCTGAAGTGGACCCAGCCGGTTTAATAGATGATGAAGCTGAGTTTGAAGCCTTGAGTGGCATTGACTGGGCCTCATCAACCTTCCAGGAAAGGGCGGCCGACGGAGAGGCGGAGAAGGATAACCCGGAATCTTCAAGCCCACCAAAGGAGTGAACCGCCAGGCATTTATGACTTTGTGAAAACAATGCTTCATTATTCAGACTCTGGGAGTCTTGTAATAGGGTAGAAAAAACCTCCAATTTTTGTCATGCCTTCATGCATGTTTATGGCGCTTAAAACTTTCGTAAGCCGCCATCGCTATATACTTCCAGCTTATGTTGATCTTTTATTTCCTTGATGTTAAATTTGCTTGCCTTATCCTGCATATAAAACAAGCAAAATTCCCCGCGATCCTTTTGGTAATCTCGCCTGCTTATATGACTTACACCATGCGGGTAAATTTAACTCCTGAATGTTGGAACATATAATGTTCACCTGGCACTTAACAACCTGGGGTGATCAATATTAAGCCGGAAGAACAAAAACCATCTCATAGTGCTTTCAAGAAGGTCTCAAGATAGTCAAATAATTATGCTTATGAAATATGATGGATAATAAACAATATTCAAAGGCTTCTGATTCGAATACGATCAGTAAATCGTTCCAAAGGGGTTAAGCGAAGATTCAGATACGATCATATAGCCCCAAGTGGCTTTGGCGATGCCGATCAAGTGGGTATCGACAGCTATGTTCTCTTTGGTTCAAATACGACCTATGTTTGAACAGGAAGGCCCCAAGTGACCATAAGAGTTGTTTAATGACGCTGATTCGAATACGATCCACGTCAAACCCAAAAGGGTTAAGCTATGATTCAAATATGATCAAGAAGCCCCCAAGAGGGTTTGGCAGTATGCCGATCAAGTGAGTATCGACGGCTATGTTCTCTTTGGTTCGAATACGACCTATGTTTGAACAGGAAGCCCCCAAGTGATCATGGCTAGATTCAGATATGATCATAAGCCGGACCAAAGGGAAAGCCAGATTCAGATATGATCTGCTCCCTGTTGGTTGTATCCACCACCTGATAAAGAAGACATATAAACCTTTGAGGGTAAAAAGGACAGAGGTCCTGCTTTATTGCTTTATATAATATATACATCGTCAAAATATATACATCTTGAGAGCTGGTTGCTCAAGTATAGTAAGGCCGGAGATGAGCGATATTCCATGGACGACGGGTCTCCTCCTCTGACTTACGTGAGTCTTTGTGCTCTCGAACATCGATGAGGTAGTATAACCCGTTGTTTAGATTCTTGCTGACCACAAAGGGTCCTTCCCAAGGTGGGGACAGCTTGTGCATGTCAGACTGATCTTGGATGAGCCGAAGCACTAAGTCGCCTTCCTGAAAGGTTCTGCTTCTAACCCGGCGGCGTGATAGCGGCGCAGGTCTTGCTGGTATATCGCCTAGCAGGCTATTGCCAAGTCTCACTCCTCATCCAACAAGTCAAATGCATCCTGACAAGCTTTTTCGTTATCGGCCTCAACATAAGCCGCCACGCGGGGTGAGTCGTGTTGGATGTCACTTGGCAGGACTGCCTCTGCTCCGTATACCATGAAGAAAGGTGTGTAACATGTAGATCTCTTAGGCGTAGTGTTGATGCTCCACAGTACAGAAGGTAACTCCTCCACCCAACAACCTGGAGTCCGCTGTAAGGGGACCAAGAGCCGAGGTTTGATGCCCTTCAGGATCTCCTGATTAGCTCTTTCTGCGTAACCATTGGATTGAGGATGAGCAACGGCCGAAACATCAAGCCGGATATGGTCTCGTTCACAGAACTCTTCCATGGCACCCTTGGAGAGATTAGTGTCATTATCAGTTATGATGCTGTGTGGGAAACCAAAGCGAAAGATCACCTTTTTCATGAACTGAACCGCCATGGCTGCATCACACTTACTGACCGGCTCTGCCTCAACCCACTTTGTAAACTTATCCACTGCCACCAGAAGGTGTGTCTTTTTATCCTTAAACCTCTTGAAAGGTCCAACCATGTCAAGCCCCCAGACTGCGAACGGCCAAGTAATTGGAATCATCCTCAACTCTTGAGCCGGCACATGAGCTCGTCGTGAGAATTTTTGACATCCATCACATTTTCTGACTAGATCCTCCGCATCAGCATGAGCCGTCAACCAATAGAAACCATGACGAAAAGCCTTGGCCATGAGAGATTTTGAACCGGCATGATGACCACAATCTCCTTCATGGATCTCACGAAGTATCTCCTGGCCCTCCGCAGGCGACACACAACGTTGAAACGCCCCAGTGACGCTGCGGTGATGTAATTCGCCATGAACAATCGTCATAGATTTGGACCGCCTGATGATTTGTCTCGCCAAGGTCTCATCCTCAGGCAACTCTCCCCGGGTCATAAAGGCCAAATATGGCACTGTCCAATCTGGGATGACGTGAAGAGCTGCCACCAGCTGTGCCTCCGGGTCTGGCACTGCTAGTTCTTCCTCTGTAGGTACCTTGACAAAAGGATTATGCAAAACATCGAGAAAGGTGTTAGGTGGCACCGGCTTACGCTGAGATCCCAACCGGCTTAAAGCATCAGCCGTCTCATTCTTCCTTCGATCAATGTGCTCCACTTGATAACCTTTGAAGTGCCCAGCCACAGTATCTACTTCACGATGGTAAGCCGCCATAAGGGGATCCTTGGAGTCCCACTTGCCTGGCACCTGTTGGGCCACGAGATCTGAATCGCCCAAGCATCTTACCCAGCTCAAATTCATCTCTTTGACCATCTGGAGACCATGGAGTAAGGCCTCGTACTCAGCTGCATTGTTAGTACAAGGAAACATAAGTCGGAGCACATAACAAAATTTGTCACCTCGAGGGGAAGTTAAAACAACTCCAGCCCCCGGGCCTTCTAACTGCCTAGACCCATCAAAGTGAATAGTCCAATTTGTGTTATCTGGCTTCTCCTCAGGTGCCTGCAACTCTGTCCAATCATTTATAAAGTCCACCAAGGCTTGAGACTTAATAGCGGTACGTGGCATGTACTTCAAACTATGAGGCCCAAGCTCAATAGCCAACTTGGCGACTCGTCCTGTGGCCTCCCTGTTCTGAATGATGTCTCCCAAGGGGGCAGAACTTACCACAATTGTAGGATGACTTTGGAAGTACTGCTTCAGCTTCCGGCTTGCCATAAACACTCCGTAAACAAGCTTCTGCCAATGTGGATACCTTTGTTTAGACTCAATGAGCACCTCACTGATGTAGTAAACCGGACGTTGAACCGGATGCTCCCTGCCAGCCTCCTTACGCTCCACCATGATGGCAACACTGATGGCTCATGAATTAGCAGCCACATATAACAGCAACGGCTCTTTATCAATGGGATCCGCAAGGACTGCTGGCTCAGACAACTTTCTCTTTAAATCTTCAAAGGCAGTATCAGCAGCATTACTCCATGCAAAAGTGTCCGTTTTCTTCATCATCTGATACAGCAGTAGGGCCTTCTCACCTAACCGGCTTATGAACCGGCTTAAAGCAGCAACACGACCCACCAGTCGCTGAACATCATTGATGCATGCCGGTTTAGCTAGAGAGGTAATTGCCTTGATCTTCTCCGGATTAGCTTCAATGCCTCTGTTTGAGACCAGAAAACCCAAGAGCTTGCCTGCAGGTACACCAAATACACACTTGGCCAGGTTAAGCATCATCTTATAAACCCGGAGATTATCAAAGGTCTCTTTCAAGTCAGATATCAAAGTTTCCTTTTCTCTGGACTTCACAACGATGTCATCCACATAAGCATGAACATTACGCCCAATTTGATCGTGGAGACAGTTCTGTACACATCGCTGATAAGTCGCCTGAGCACTCTTGAGCCCAAATGGCATAGATACATAACAGAAGGCTCCAAACGGAGTGATGAAAGCCGTCTTCTCCTGGTCCTTAACTGCCATTTTAATCTGATGATAACCAGAGTAAGCATCCAAAAAGCTCAAATGCTCATAGCCCGCCATAGCATCAATGATTTGATCAATACGGGGGAGAGCAAAGGGATCAGCCGGACAAGCTTTATTTAAGTCCGTGTAATCCACACACATCCGCTAGGTGCCGTTCTTCTTGAGCACGAGCACTGGGTTAGCCAACCACTCCGGCTAAAAAACTTCAACAATAAACCCAGCCGCTAAGAGCCAGGCGACTTCCTCTCCAATAGCTTTTTGTCTCTCTTCGTTGAACCGTCGAAGAAACTGCCTGGCCGGCTTATACTTCAGATCAATAATGAGAGTGTGCTCAGCGAGTTCTCTCGGTACACCCGGCATGTCATAAGGTTTCCATGCGAAGATGTCTCGGTTCTCACGGATGAACTCGATGAGCGCGCTTTCCTATTTAGGATCCAAATTGGCACTGATACTGAACTGCTTAGATGAATCACCTGGATTGAACTCAACAAGCTTGGTTTCAGCAGCCAACTTAAACTTCATTGCCGGGTCATGCTTGGTGGTTGGCTTTTTTAAAGAGGTCATATCCGCCGGGTCAACATTGTCTTGATAAAACTTCAGCTCCTCTGCTGCACAAACAGACTCAGCATAAGCCGCGTCGCCCTCCTCACATTCCAGGGCTACCTTTCGACTTCCATGCACGGTGATGGTGCCCTTGTGACCCGGCATCTTAAGCTGCAGATAAACATAACACGACCATGCCATGAACTTGGCATAAGACGGCCATCCAAACAGAGCATGATATGGACTCCTGATTTTGACCACCTCAAACGTCAATTTCTCAGCCCTGGAATCATAATCATCTCCAAAGGCCACTTCCAGTTCAATTTTGCCAACTGGGTAAGCCGACTTACTAGGAACCACTCCATGAAAAACAGTGTTGGACGTCTTCAAATTCTTATCAGTTAACCCCATGCGTCGAAAGGTCTCATAATAGAGGATATTGATGTTGCTACCCCCGTCCATGAGTACCTTAGTGAATTTATATCCACCAACCTGAGGTGCTACCACCAAGGCTAACTGACCCGGATTATCATCCCGGAGGGGGTGATCTGCCCTGCTCCATACAACGGGCTGTTCTGACCACCTCAAATAACGGGGAACCGCCGGCTCAACAGAATTCACGGCCCTCTTATGAACCTTCTGGTCACGTTTGCACAAGCTGGTGGTGAACACGTGATACTGCCCACTATTCAGCTGCTTCAGATGGCTTTGATAACCCGACTGCTGCTGCTGTTGCTCCCCTTGACCAGACTGCTATTGATTATAACCGTCTTGATGTCCCTGGAAGCCGGAACCTGAACCGCTGCCCGGGCCATGAAAGCCGCCAGCTTCTGAGCTGCCACCCGACCCATGATTGCCATCAAACTTGTTGGAATTCTTAAAAGCCTTCATGATCGCGCAATCTTTCCATAAGTGGGTGGCGGGTCATTCCCGGGTGTCGTGTCTCGGGGAAGGCTCATTGAGTAGCTGCTCAAGAGATGGGCCTAATCCGCTAGATCGAGGGGGCGGTTTTCCCTTACATCTCTGATTATTATCCTGTGCATTGGCATTGGCCACAAACTCGGGTTACCCTCCGCCTTACGCTTATTGCCTCCTTGATTCATCGGGCTATGCTGCTGGCCCTTTCCATTGCCGTTCTTCTTTCCCTTCTCTGTCTTTTCCTCATCAGACGCGGGATCCTTGGTACTATCAGAGTCGGCGTATTTGACTAAATCTGCCATCAGTGTACCCATATCGTTGCAATCACGCTTAAGGCGCCCCAGTTTCTGTCTCAGCGGCTCAAAGCGGCAGTTCTTCTCCAACATAAGGATTGCAGAGCTGGGATCCATCTTGTGAGACGAATGTATTATCTCCTTGACCTGGCGTACCCAGTGAGTCATGGATTCACCCTCCTCCTGCTTACAATTTGTCAAGTCCACAATCGACATAGATTGCTTGCAAGTGTCCTTGAAGTTCTGGATGAAACGGGCCTTTAGCTCTGCCCACGAATTAATGGAATTGGGTGGCAAGCCCTTTAACCAAGACCGGGTCGTTCCATCTAACATCGTGGTGAAGTACTTAGCCATTGTTGCGTCACTCACCTCCAACAGCTCAATGGCCATCTCATAACTTTCGATCCACGCTCCGGGCTGTAAGTTGGTCGTGTAATTCGGCACCTTTCGAGGTCCCTTGAAGTCTTTGGGTAAACGTACATTACGCAGGGCCGGTACCAAAAAAGGAACACCGCCGGTTCTAGTAGCCACTCTCGTCTCAATGGAAGCCGTCGGATACTCTAGGAAATCTTGATGAGCCATCTGCTGAGCCGCTAGCTGAGCCGCCCGCTCGTTCTCCTGACGTATTCGGTCTTGTACCGGGTTACAGCCACCGGGCTGGTTACGGCGCTGGGCGTTGCTAGACAAAGATTATAACTCCATGTGCCTACTGTAACTTGGACTCCGGTTTTGACGAGGCGGTGCTAACCAAGGCAGAGGAGTCGGATGAAGCCTGTCCCGGCTATAAGAATAAGTCTCTTGTTGAGCCAGGGCCGTCTGGACAAGTTCTCTGATCCTCCGGGTCTCCACCGCTGTCGGATCATCACCATCCACTGGGAGAGCCGCCAAGCATGCCGGTGCTGCTATTAAGTTCTCCATGGGGTTGGAAAAGTGACCCGGCGGTATCGGCACGTAACGGGGCGGTGCCGTGTTACCATGAGGAGGTGCCATCTCCCGAGGCTGAGCCAGTCCTCCTGTTCCGGCTGTCATAAACTGATTTGCATCTGGCGGGTTACTTGAGCCGGCTCCGGGTGTAGCAAAAAGATTCCGAGGATCATAAACCGGAGGTAAACGGGACTGGGTTTTCTGATGTCTCCTCCTCATCACCTTGTTAGACGCGTTCAGGCTCATCATGAGCTGGAAGGCCTCTAACTGTAGCCATTGTGCCCGTGCATCCAAAGCCGCCCGTTCTATGGCTAACCTGGTGTCCTCGGCTGCCAAGGCCTCCTTGGCCCGAGCTATTTCCTCGCGCACCCGTGCCACCTCTGCGTCATACTCATCTTTATTTGCAGGAATAACCGTGGCGGTTGATAGGGCCGTAAGCTTATCCATGAGATCTATCAGCACCTGAGCCGGCGGGCGCACAGGGCCTCCTGCCCCGGCGGGCGCACAGGGCCTCCTGCCCCGGCTGCTCCTGACCCGGACGTTATTGCTGCAGCGATTGTAGAGTTTTGGCCGGGTTGAGTTCCAGCCATGAAGACTCCTGCCCATCTCGGCGGCTCATAGGGATCCGGATTACTGGGGCCATCGGAACAGCCCCCAAGCACGCCATCTTGCACCTGATACAGCGAATCTATTGAACCGGCGGACGAATCACCGTAAGAGAGGACGGCCATCTCACCACCATCTTCACATCCTTCAGAAAGTCCCTTCCCGTGGATGCAGCCCACGAAGGCACGCTTCATGGCGGGTTGAACTCGGGCGGGTATCGCCCGCTGAGCCGTCTCGACGAGGTCGGTGCAGTTGTCCGGCTCAGGGCCCCGCTCACCAATCCGGCCGATGAAGACGTGGATTCCGCCGAAGGGGACCCGGTACCCATAATCAATTGAGCCGGCGTCGGGGCCCCAGCCTTCATCGTTGATGTAGATCTTGCCGCGATGACTCTTGGTCATCCGGCCCACTGCGTATCCTTTGAGCCCTTCGAAGTTGACCTTCAAGAACTCAAATCCACCGTGCGCTGGCCCCACGGTGGGCGCCAACTGTCGTGGAATTGTCACGGCAGATGTCCTCTTGCAAGGACTTAGTTGTGGAGCCATCGCAACTAAGAATCTTAAAGGGGTTATCGGGACAAAGGACACAAGGGATTTATGCTAGTTCGGCCCCTTATGGTGAAGGTAAGGCCTACGTCTAGTTGGGTTGGTATTGCTTGATGTTTCGATGACCAGGGAGCGAGATACGCTATGTCCGGTTCTCGATGAGTTGTTTCTCACCCTAAGCCGCCAGCGGGTCGTCCCCTTATATACACAAGTGGACGCCCTGCGGCCTACAGAGTCCCGGCCGGCTCATAAACAGTGTCCGGCTCGGTGACTAGTTAAGTCTACCTTATGTTACAAGTCATATCATCATGGCGGTTTACCACTATGGGCCTTAAGTCGCCTGTGGGCCTTAGACCCTTTATTGAACCGCCATCTTCATGCTTGGTATTGGGCTTCTTTCTGATGAGTCTTCTTTGCGTAACCCGGCCCCTCCTGGGCGGCTTACACAAATAGTTATATCCCAAACACGATCCTTTTAGTAATATCTTGATCTAGTAGAATAAAGTTTTTGGTATGATTTAGTTTTGAGTTTTGCCTTATGATCCCTCTATGTAATTGAGTCCGTGAGCTATATATAATAAAGATTACTGTTGAGTCAAGGGCTTTGCTATCTTGCTATGATCTTGAGGGAAATAAAGAAAGAACAAAAAGAAATAAAGAGATCATATTGATCTTATGGAGAGTAATGACTTCACATACAAAGAGTATGATGATTAAAAGTTGTTGAGAGTTGGAAAACATAGTTTTGGTCATCGTTGCAATTAATGGGAAGTAATAAAGAAAGAGAGGTCTTCTCATATAGATATACTCTCTTGGACATCTTTTATGATTGTGAGCACTCATTAAAATATGACGTGCTAAAGAGTTGATGTTGGACAAGGAAGACAACGTAATGGGTTATGTTCTCTCATATCCGAATTAAAGTATATTGTCATGGATCATCCAACATGTTGAGCTTGTCTTTCCCCCTCATCCTAGCCAAATTCCTTGCACCAGGTAGAGATACTACTTGTGCTTCCAGATATCCTTAAACCCACTTTTGCCATGAGAGTCCACCATATCTACCTATGGATTGAGTAAGATCCTTCAAGTAAGTTGTCATGTTGCATGCCATAAAAATTGCTTTCTAAATATGTATGACTTATTAGTGTGGTGAAAATAAGCTTTATACGATCTTGTGATGGGGAAGCAATAAAAGCGACGGACTGCATAATAAAGGTCTGTATCGCAAGTGGCAATATAAAGTGACGTTCTTTTGCATTAAGATTTCGTGCATCCAACCATAAAAGCACATGACAACCTCTGCTTCCCTCTGCGAAGGGCCTATCTTTTACTTCTGTCTTATACTTACGCAAGAGTCATGGTGATCTTCACCTTTCCTTTTTATATTTTATCCTTTGGCAAGCACCTCGTGTTG
>NC_041389.1:178745667-178784579 GCF_002162155.2 Triticum dicoccoides | reverse complement strand
ATATCCAATTGTATGTAAGTTAGCATGAACTATTATTGTTGACATTACCCTTGAGGTAAAAGGTTGGGAGGCAACACTATAAGCCCCTATATTTCTCTATGTCCGATTAAAACTCCGTAACCATAATTATTGCATGAGTGTTAGCAATTGTGAAAGAATAAATGATAGTTGAGTATGTGGACTTGCTGAAAAGCTCTTATATTGACTCTTTCCGATGTTATGATAAATTGCAATTGCTTCAGTGACTGAGATCATAGTTTCTTAGTCCTCAATGAAGTTTATGATTCATACTTGATGTTGTGGATAGATTGTTACTTAAGCATAAGAAATCATATGACAAAATATATATTAGTTGCTGTTATAAGAATGATCATGATGCCCTCATGTCCTTATTTTATTTTATCAACACCTCTATCTCTAAACATGTGGACATATTTTTTGATTTTGGCTTCCGCTTGAGGACAAGCGAGGTCTAAGCTTGGGGGAGTTGATACATACATTTTGCATCATGCTTTTATATTGATATTTATTGCATTATGGGCTGTTATTACACGTTATGTCACAATAGTTATGGCTATTCTCTCTTATTACAAGGTTTACATGAAGAGGGAGAATGCCGGCAGCTGGGATTCTGGGCTGGAAAAGGAGCAAATATTAGAGACCTATTCTGCACAACTCCAAAAGTCCTGAAACTCCACGAAAGTCATTTTTGGATTTAATAAAAAATATTGAGCAGAAGAAATACCAGAGGGGGGCCACCCACCATCCACAAGGGTGGGGGCGTGCCCTACCCCTTGGGGCGCCCCCTGCCTCGTGGGCCACCTGGCAGCCCTCCGGTGCCCATCTTCTGCTATATGAAGTCTTTCACCCTGGAAAAATCATAAGCAAGCTGTCGGGACGAAACTCCGCCGCCACAAGGCGGAACCTTGGCGGAACCAATCTAGGGCTCCGGCGGAGCTGTTCTACTGGGGAAACATCCCTCCGGGAGGGGGAAATCATTGTCATCGCCAACAATCCTCTCATTGAGAGGGGGTCAATCTCCAACAACATCTTCACCAGCACCATCTCCTCTCAAACCCTAGTTCGTCTCTTGTATCCAATCTTTGTACCAAAACCTCAGATTGGTACCTGTGGGTTGCTAGTAGTGTTGATTACTCCTTGTAGTTGATGCTAGTTGGTTTATTTGGTGGAAGATCATATATTCAGATCCTGAATGCATATTAATACGCCTCTGATTATGAACATGAACATGATTTGTGAGTAGTTACATTTGTTCCTGAGGACATGGGTGAAGTCTTGTTATTAGTAGTCATGTGAATTTGGTATTCGTTCGATATTTTGAAGAGATGTATGTTGTCTCTCCTCTAGTGGTGTTATGTGAACGTCGACTACATGACACTTCACCATTGTTTGGGCCTAGAGGAAGGCATTGGGAAGTAATAAGTAGATGATGGGTTGCTACAGTGACAGAATCTTAAACCCTAGTTTATGCGTTGCTTCGTAAGGGGCTGATTTGGATCCACATATTTCATGCTATGGTTAGGTTTACCTTAATACTTCTTTTGTAGTTGCGGATGCTTGAAATATGGGTTAATCATTAGTGGGATGCTTGTCCAAGAAAGGGCAGTACCCAAGCACCGGTTCACCCACATATCAAATTATCAAAGTAACGAACGCGAATCATATGAGCGTGATGAAAACTAGCTTGATGATAATTCCCATGTGCCCTCAGGAGCGCTTTTCTCTATATAAGAACTTGTCCAGGCTTGTCATTTGCTACAAAAAGGATTGGGCCACCTTGCTGCACCTTATTTACTTTTATTGCTTGTTACCCGTTACAAATTACCTTATCAAAAAACTATCTATTAGCGATAATTTCAGTGCTTGCAGAGAATACCTTACTGAAAACCGCTTGTCATTTCCTTCTGATCCTCGTTGGATTCGACACTCTTACTTATTGAAAGGACTACGATAGATCCCCTACACTTGTGGGTCATCAGGCTGAGGTGACAAAGCAGGTCGGCGGGTGATGTCGGAGCCCCCATGTCAGCCGACGCATCGAAACAGGTCGGCGTCGATTTACCTATGCACATGAAACAGTGCAAGCGAAAAGTAATAACATAATAGTAATTCGACTTAATTAGTTTAAGTGAAGTAAATAATAAAAATAAAAATATGGCCTGAGCGCCATGGTCGGTCCGGTGGAGTGGCAGCGCGGAAAAGCCGACATAGGGATGCGCGTCAAGGCGACGCATGACTTGGCCGACGCAGGCGGGACGATGACATTGACTTGCCGAGATGTTAGCGCGGCCTAGCCTAAATAGATTGCCTACACACACACAAAGTAGTGCAAGCCGGGCATAATAGTAGTAGTAGTAGTAGTAATAATAATAATAATAATAATAATAATAATAATTGTTGCATAATTAATAATTTATAAGTGAATAATTAAAAAAATATGGCTCGTGCGCCGAACGCCCGATGATGTAGGGCCCTCTCGATGATGTCGAAGTCCCCGAGACAACCGAACATGTCGGTATGGCAATCCGACCAACAAGGTGATCACATGAGCCAATTTATGCCGATTGGGACGACAACGTTGGCTTCCGAAGTGACCACATGATGCAGTCGAAGTCGATGACCTACACACATAAAATAGTGCGGTCCAAAAATAGTAATATAAATATATAAAATCCTTGCATAATTGCTTTACGCAAAAATAATTTATTTAAAGAGATGTGGCCCGGCACAAGGACGATGTCGACACAGGGCCTTTGGTACGACGAGGTGACAAATTCCGAATCCCCAGGGTCTCCCGGGTTACAGACACGATGCGCGCGGGACAACAACGACATATGGGATCACCCTAAAATGACAGCCTCAATGTAGACCAGACTGCAAAACCTGGAATACCAAAAATCGATGATGAGCAGAAAATACTACTTGAAATATTATTAATATGCACAACGCGAATAACTAAAACAATTGCACTTGTCGACTTATCCGATGCCGTCGAAACTGATAGCAGACGAGATGATTATGGACGAGGGACGTCCTAGCCGGAGTGCATCAAGACTGCGTCGGGCCGGCCAATATACAGAACTACCGATTTGAATGCGGAGGTCAGTTTGATGAAGCTTCTGACACATACGTCAGCTGGCAGTTCAAGCGTCGGCAAAGTATCTCTGCAAAAACTAGTGCAGTAGAAAGGACATAAAATATTCCGTGTGTAATAATTTCGCGTGATTAACGAATAGTTAAGAAAAATAAAACCTGAGATTATCCTGCGTCCAAACAGTAGATTTTTATGCATCACGTAGTAGTTGAAGATCGATGTAGGATCGACAGCTCCTTGTACGCGAGCCAAATCAATTAAGCCAGGTTTACCTCCATGATAAATTGGTACTCCAATTGATGTAAAAGAGCAAAAATCAAATACATTAGATTCAGTTTTCCCGAGATCAAGCAAGATGCATTATCATTGATTTAGCCTCAAAAATCATGTGTGTACTTGGACTAGTAATAATACTAGTTAATATATCGATTCACTTTGCTGATCACGTGAAGTGGAAGTAGGGGATCCCTGATGTGTTGTTTTCTCCAGGATAATAATCCGACGAGAAAAGGATCTTTTCTCGAGCCGCGTGTACGCAGATGAATCCGTATTCAATTGAAGTGGAGATTGATTCTCGGACTATTCTCTTGATCCCACGTGAAACAAGAACAAGGTTGGGGCAGCGTCCAGTTTCAACTCTATGCACACGTACGTGATGGTTGCCAGGCTCATCTAATAAACTCCTCGGATCACTTTCGCCGGACTACACACAGTGCAGATCGTCGGCCGCCCTCAAAACAAAAGCAATCTACAACCAGCAAAATAGCGTAGGGCAGCAGATACAATTTACAAGGAAGATTTTTTTGATATGGATTCAACTGAAAAAATATCACCTGATCATCCATCGATCAGCGGCGATTGTCAAGCAGGCTCTCAATGAAAGCACCAATGTCGGTTCTGTATCTGGAGTATCTCGTAGTAGGGGTCCTAAGCTAGGCGTCTAGGAGCGATGGTAACATGGATACGGGAATTTACCCAGCTTCGGGCACTCTCGAGGAGATAATACCCTACATGCTGCTTTTGATTGTTTTCGTATGGGGTGTAGTATAGAGTACATGTATCTACCACGAGATTGTTCTCATGAATATTAGATTGTCTATTGACTAGCCCGGCCTCCGTTTATATAACACACCAGAGGCCTAGGGTTTAGGAGAGTCCTCGTCTTGTGCGCCAAGACTTGTGGGATCTCCCTTGAATGCGGCATGGTCTGCCCGAAGTGCCCATGAGTGAACCGCCATGGGGGTCCTCGGCCCGATCCAGCTGGTCGGGAGACGACGTAGTGAGTACCCCCTAGTCCAGGACACCGTCAACCATCAAAGTACATGATCAATTCTTGGGGTGATAGAGGCGGGGTGTCCCGATCTTTCGATGAGATGATAACTATCGATTTGGTGGAGTCGACTTTGACGATCCGACTACAAACGTGCACGACGTTGCGCCTTAGCAATTGCTAAACCAACTCCGAGAGGTTATTGTCCATGCCGGAGCACAATCAACCTGAGCACGAAGGTCTATTCCTGCAAGCAATCAAAGAACAAGCAAGAATATGATAAAAGCAATCTGAATTTTGCTAGTATATATGAAGTATTGATAAAGGTGGGGATCCATAAGCGGTCTTGGTCTGGTCGTTGGACACAAACGAAGTACACGAAGTTACAATGGCTAACTTTTAACTAAACAAATCCCAAGGGAAAAGCTACTAGATGGATCTACTAATATAGGAGCAAGGGGTGGTGGCCAAGGAGGTGGGAGAACGTCCCAAGGCAGCCTAAAACTAACCCTAGGTCGTACAAGGCTCATGGGCCCAAGTGGAGGTGATGCAACACCTTTGGACTTGTAGTTTGACTTGGATTCTGGTGCAACGTCACATTGTTTCGTCCATAACTCAACGCTCCGGATGAATTTGAAGGTGAGTCCAATTGTGTTGGAAAGTCCACGAAATCTACTTTTCAACAAAAAAAGAATCATCCAATTCGGAGTCTGTATGAAAGAGTTATTGGTGTTTTGAGTTAGGTATGTCTGTGCAGTCCGAATCTGAATCCAAAACGTGAGACTTGGACTCTATCTTCTCTTGGCTCAAAAGTGACATGAGAGGACTTTTTGAACAGCACATAAACTTCTTTTTTTCCCTTATCTTCCTATGTGGATTGAACAAATGTCCCATACACCTACAATTAGACATGGCACAAAAGTATGTGAAGTATTTTTGTCCTGGATGACATAAATAAATTATTACATAGTTTGCATTAGAAATCACCTCACAAATATATATGTTGTAGGGTCAAACCCTAGGAAGGATCTTTTCACTCTTGGAGGGGGGAAAGGAGGAAAACTCAAGAACACCAAGAACACCAAGAACAAAATCTCTCAAACAAACCAAGTATCACATCCACTAGAGTAGCACACATAAGATCCACATGATTACAAGATCAATACAAGGAGAGTAGCACTTGGTAAATTCTTCCCACTATGTGAGGTCTTGATGATCTTCTCCAAGAGGAGGCCTTGATAATCCTATGGATTCTTCCCAAGGTGGGGGCTTGAGCTCCTAAGAGGAGGGGATACAAGGAGCAAAGGCTCACAAATGTTTAGTCTAATCTTTGCTACCTCACAAATGACCTAGGAGTTCCACTTATATAGTCTAGGGACGAAATATTAGGGAGAGGGGATACAAAGGACCAAAAAGTCCCTAAAAACACATAACCACGGGGAAGGGTCCGGGCACCCGGGGTGGAACCGGCCGGGCACCCGGACCGGTCAGGGGGCTGCGCCCAGGCAGGGCCGCGCACCTGGAGGGGAAGTGGCCGGGTACCCGGCCAAGACAGGAGCAAGCGAGCGAGGGGCCGAGCACCCGGGGCGCCAAGCCCGGGCACCCGGGGTAGCTCCCAGCGGCCGGCTGGGCAATGGCCGGGCACCCGGGGCCGGTTGGCCGGGCACCCGGGGCCGGCTGGGCTGAGCCCAGGAGAGGGGCCGGGCACCCGGGGCCTTGGGGCCGGGCACCCAGGGCCTGCTGGGTAATGGCCCAGGTAGAGGCCGGGCACCCGGGGCTGCCATGGCCGGGCACCCGGGATGCCCAGGGGGTTTTTCCCCTTCTCCTCCTTCTTCCTTCTTCTTGTTCTCTCCTTCCTTCTCTTCTTTCCCTTGCTTCGTGGTCACTTGAGTCTCCGTCTTATCCTTCTCATTATCATCTCCTTGGTACCTAAGCATGCACAATGTTTCCGATGACGGTAGAATCCAACTCTCATGTGAAGCCGAGCGAAACTCGAAAAGGAGAGAATCAACCTCGTTCTCGATGGCGCGTGCATGTGCTCATGTCATTGGTCCACTTGGAGCTTGCGTTGGTGATGGAGTGTCGGTGCGAGTAGTCGAGGGATGCTCCGCATCATCTCCCCCCCCCCCCTTGGGGAAGATCCGTCCATGGATCGTGCTCTTCATCACCATGGTACTTGGCCAAGTCTTTGACGTTGAAGATGTCGCTAACGTTGTAATTGTCGCGTGGGATGTCGACCTTGTAGGCATTGTCGTTGTAGCGTGCGATCACGTTGAATGGGCCGTCGGCTCGTGGTAGTAGCTTGGACTTGCGTTCGTTGGGGAAGCGGTCTTTGCGGAGATGTATCCATACTTGATCACCCAGTTGGAACACCATCAGAGACTTGTTGTTGTTGAGCTTGGCGGAGAGGCGTTGCACTTGGCGCTCAATCGTGGAACGTGTTTCTTCATGCATCTTCTTCAGGTAGGCGGCTCTTGCACTTGCGTCCATGTTTGATCGTTCTTGAAGCGGTAGAGGAAGGATGTCGGCGACAAAGGGTTGAAACCGTAGACAACCTCGAAGGGGGACTTGCCGGTTGTAGATTGTCTTGCACGATTGTAGGCGTACTCGACGATGGGTAGGCACTCCTCCCACTCCTTGATGTTCTTCTTGATCAACACACGTAGGAGAGTCGCAAGCGTCCGGTTGGTGACTTCCGTTTGGCCATCGGTTTGAGGATGATATGTCGTGGAGAATAGTAGCTTGATCCTGAGCTTGGCGCATAGTGTCTTCCAAAAGTAGCTTAAGAACTTGACGTCTCGATCCGACACAATTGTCTTTGGTACGCCATGCAACCTCAAGATTTCCCTACAAAAGAGATTGGCAACATGTGAAGCATCGTCTATCTTATTGCATGGGATAAAATGAGCCATTTTAGAGAAACGGTCCACAACAATAGAAACCAAATCCTTGCCATTTTGAGTTCTAGGTAATCCAAGCACAAAATCCATGCTAATGTCTTCCCAAGGTTGATGTGGGATAGGTAAAGGCATATGTAAACCATGGGATTGAGAGTGTGACTTAGCGTTGCAACATGTAGAGCACCGGTTGGTGAAGCGGGCAACATCGCGAAACATCTTGGGCCAATAATAGTTCTTGGAGAGCGTGGTGAAAGTTTTGTCGCGTCCAAAGTGTCCCATGAGTCCACCACCATGAGCCTCTTGCAAAAGGAGCAAACGAAGAGAGGACTTGGGAATGCATAGTTTGTTAGCTCTCATAAGATAGCCATCTTTGATATAATATCGTTCCCAAGAAGTATGCGTCACACACTTAGCGTAAGGAGTAGCAAAAGTCACATCACCCTCATACAAATCTTTGATATGATCAAATCCTATAACATTCAATTCAAGTTGAGTAAGTAACATGCATTTGCGGGAAAGGGCACCCGCCACCACGTTTTCTTTGCCCTTAATGTACTTTATCACATAGGGAAAAGATTCAATGAATTCACTCCATTTAGCATGCCGTTTATTCAACTTGGTTTGACCTTTGAGGTATTTAAGTGTTTCATGATCGGTATGTATAACAAACTCATGCGGTCTAAGGTAATGCTCCCACACATGTAACACACGCACTAAAGCAAACAATTCTTTGTCATAGATTGGATAGTTAGGTTGAGCACCGGAAAGTTTTTCACTAAAATAAGCAATAGCTCGTTTTTCTTGCATCAAAACTCTACCAATTCCGGTACCACTTGCATCGCAATGAACCTCAAAAGTTTTGTCAAAGTTGGGCAAAGCAAGAATCGGAGCATGTGTAAGCAAAGATTTGAGCTCATCAAAAGCGGTTGATTGCAAAGGTCCCCAAACAAAAGGAGCATTCTTCTTGCTCAAAGCGTGCAAAGGAGCGGTGATAGTGCTAAAATCTTTGACAAAGCGATGATAAAAACTCGCAAGACCAAGAAGACTTTGCCTTGCTGCAAATTGGTGGGTTGGGGCCAATTTTTAATTGCTTCAAATTTAGTTTCATCAACATGGACACCCTTGGAAGAGACAACAAAACCCAAGAAAACCACTTTGTCAACACCAAATGTGCACTTTTTCATGTTGGCATAAAGACTTTCCTTGCGAAGTGTTTGCAAAACAGCCCTAACATGATTAAGATGCTCTTTCATGGTTTTGCTAAACACAAGAATATCATCGAAGTAAACCACAACAAAGACTCCAATATAAGGGCGAAGTACATGATGCATGAGACGCACGAAAGTATCGGGATCTTTCGATAAACCCATAGGCATGACTAACCATTCATATAAGCCAAATTTGGTTTTGAATGCAGTTTTCCATTCATCACCCTCTTGTATGCGGATTTGATAATAGCCACTTTTAAGATCAATTTTTGAGAAAAAGTTGGCTCCACTAAGTTCATCAAGCATGTCATCTAAGCGAGGAATGGGATGCCTACAGCGAACGGTAATAGCATTTATGGGTCTACAATCGGAACACAAGCGAAAACTACCATCTTGCTTGGGCCAAAGTATAACGGGAACGACACAAGGGCTTAAGCTTTCACGTAGATGACCGTTGTCGATTAGTTGTTGTACTTGCCGTTGAATCTCTTTTGTCTCTTAGGGGTTGACGTGCTAGGGAGCCTTGTTTGTAAGAGGAGCTCCGGGGATGAGGTCGATTCGATGCTCAATGCCTCAAAGAGGAGGGAGACCCGGAGGTAGCTCATCGGGGAAAACATCTTGAAATTCCTGCAAAAGAGATTGAAACACCAAAGGTAGCTCATGAATGGTGTTAGTTTTTGGTTCTCTATCCTTGCACACAAGGACAAAGTGCATCACACTCGATGGGTTCTCACACATTTCACTCATCTCACTCTTTGTGGCAAATAGTATGAGGTTTTTCTCTCTAGGCGAAGAGGCGCTCAAGTTTGGCTTGTGGCTCTCACTCACGTTTGGGTGGCTCACTTTCTCACTCTTCTCTCCATGGTGGGTGGCTTGCTTGTCGGCTATCACTTGACTAGGAGGCATAGGTCGTAGCACATATTCCTTTCCTTTCATTTTGAAGCTATAGTGATTGGTACGCCCATTGTGGGTAACACCACGGTCAATTGCCATGGTCGACCAAGAAGGAGGTGGAAAACGGTCATTGGGACCACATCACACTCCAAAGTGTCCTCATATGCACCAATTTTGAAAGAGACTTGGACCGTATGCTCAACTCGGATAGTGCTAGAGTCACTTAGCCATTGAACCTTGTAAGGGTGCGGATGCTTTCGCTTGACCAATTGAAGCTTGGAGCATAATTCTTCACTCGCCAAATTGTGGCAACTACCTCCATCGATGATGACCTTGACGGACCTTCCATTGATGCCGGCCTTGGTGTGGAAGATGTGGCACCGTTGGTCTTCTTCTTGGTGGTGTTGGAGCGTCAAGACCTTGGAGACCACGAGAGAGGGACTTGAATCATTGTCACAAAAGACTTGGTCATCTTCATCTTCATTCACGCGCTGGTGCATGGTCACGTGCTCAATGGCTTCCATTTCTTCTTCACTCATTGAGTCATATGTGTCGTCATCGTTGAAGATCATTGTTTGCTTGTTGGTGCATTGGAAGGACTTGTGGCCTCGGCCGCCACATGTGAAGCACTTGATTGAACTTGTCTTGACGGGATCATCGGGAGGCGCCGAAGATGAAGGAGTCTTGGATTTGTAGGTGCTTGCCGGAGGACGAGTCAAGGAAGGTGCCACTTGCTTGGAACTTGACTTGTCGCCGGTACTTGGTGATGCTCGAGTTGATGTAGGAGGTGCCGAAGTCGCGGGAGCTTGAGAGTAGGAGTCGTAGGTCTTGGACGAGTACTTGGCGTATTTGAACTCATCTTGTACTTGTCGCTCAGACTTGGTTGCTTGATGAACTAGATTAAGAAGGTTGGAGTATGGTTGGAACTCGGCGATTCGCTTGATTGGGTGGTTGAGGCCGTTCAAGAAGCGTGCCATTGTTTGCTCGTCATCTTCCTTGACATTGGCTCGTATCATGGCAATCTCCATTTCTTGGTAGTATTCTTCCACCGTCTTGGTGCCTTGCTTGAGGAGTTGCAACTTCTTGAAAAGATCTCGAGTGTAGTGAGTAGGCACAAAGCGGGCTCTCATGACTTCCTTCATAGCTTCCCAAGTTGTAATTGGTGGTTCGCCTCTTGTTTGCCGTCGCTCGATCACTTGTTTCCACCAAATAAGGACATAGTCTTGGAACTCGAGGGAGTCCATGGCTATCTTCTTTTCTTCATCGTAGTTGTGGAGGCGAAAAATCTTGTCCACCTTCAATGCCCAAGAGAGATATTCTTCAGGATCATTGCTTCCGGAGAACTTTGGCATGGTGAACTTGAGCTTGCCATAGCGGAGTTCTTCATCTTGATAGCGGTTGTGATATCGCTCTTGCCTTGGAAAGTCCTCAAATGCTCGTTCCTCGTGATGTCGCTCTTGGCATGGAGGAGGGTCTTGAAGCACTTGTTCCACTTGGTGTCGCTCTTGTCTTGGAGGAGGGCGAGGAATGTGCGCTTGGTTGCGCCTTTCTTGTTGTTCTTCGCGTCGGGCGACTTCCTCTTGTATCTCGCGACGAAGAGCTTCCTCTTGTTCTCGCACTTGGCGGTTGCGGACTTCAACGGCTCTAGTGGCCTCGTGTAGAGCTTGTTGTGCTTCAAGTGCTTGAGCTTCACGGTCGAGGGCTTGTGCTTCACGTTGTTCTTGTGCTTGTCGAAGTGCATCACCGTCTTGAGGGGCTTGAAGTGGTACTTGTGGAGGTATTTGCTCTTGCTCTGTTGCTTCATGAGGGACTTGGTGTCGCATCCATTCACGTGCTCGAACTCGGTCTTGTAATCCATTGCCATGGAATGGATTTTCTTGAGCTTGGTGAGCTTGATGATGATCACGTCGAGGAGGGCGAGCTCGTGGTGGACTTGCATCATAAGAGGAGTAGTCCAAAGATTGCCGACTTGTACGGTGACTTGAGTGGCGCCATCTTGAAGAAGCCGAAGAGGAAGACGGGCGTCGAACGATCATGTTGCAGAGCTCTTCCATTTGTGTGTTGAATTTGTCGTCGATGTTTTGATGAAGGTCGGAGGCGAGTTGTTCGAAGCATTGACCCAATGCGATGTTTTCTTGATGAAGCGCTCATTGCGCGATAAAGAAGTGCTTCTTGGAGACATATCCGGAATCATCACCTTGCTCCTCGAAAAGTGGATTCGACGACGCGCTTGGCCTATCCATCATAACCAAGTGGGTGAGTAGGAAAGTGAGAGAACAATACCAAAGTTACCTTCTCCAAGGATTGAAAATGTAACAAGTGTCACTCAATGTAATGCCATAATAGGAGAATTGGAACCGGGTTTGTTTCTCACACCTACAAGTAAGAGTCTTATGGAGTAGCTCGGTTAGGATGGTGGCAAAAATTTCAAGCAAATGTTAGTCAAGATATCGATAAGGTTGAGAAGGTTCACAAAAATTCAAGTAAAGCAAATAGATCAAACCCCAACGGTATCACTAGGTACACACGCATGGAAGATAGATGGGATCCGCACAACCAAGGGGTGAGCTCAAAATGTGTAACCACGGAAAATGCTCTTGTTGTGCGAATGCTCGAGAGACACTAGCTCGATTGCTCAAATGGGCAAGATACGCTTGTGCACCTACCTATGAGAGAATCGTGTCGTCTTCAATCCCAACTATGGTAGGTATGCGATGACCAAGATGATATAGGTATGAAAATGGCTCACTCTATTGCTTACAAGCTCTTTGTTGATCCTCTTTTGCTTAAAAGCTTTTCTTCTCTTTTTTTTCTCTATGCTTGATGCTCGAGCCGAGTAAGATATGAGACAAGTATGTATGATATGCACGGGAGAGACTTATGGCACTAAGATGATAACACGATCACTACGGTGCACAATAGCGTGGCCCGGCAATTCTCAACTTGCTAGTCTCAATGGGTAAGCGATGCAAAGTGGCTCGGGCTATCAATGCAAAAGCAAGGTAAGGAGTAAGTGTCGTCGAGTTTACCTTCCTTTCTTACGGTTAGTGATGAAGATGACTCCGAGTCGATGATGGTGACGAAGATGTCACACGCTCCTAAGTAGCCGAAACACCTTAGGAAACGCAAAAGGCAACACAAAATCGGTCAAATGTGGAAGGTGGGTGTATTTGTGATGATTTTTTGAATGGGGGTTAATGGTGGTGGTAGTGGGATGAGTGGATGGGGGATGTCAAGGGCTTCTAAACGAGCTAAAGAACACGAAAAACGGGCTTGGGAGGCGGAAGTTATGGCCAAAATGGTGTTGGTAGTGGGCTGATTTCGGGGGTGCGGGCACCCGGGGGTGTGAGGTGCGGGTGCCTGGGGGTAGCTAGGCGCGGTGCGGGTGCCCGGTGGTTCGAGGTGCGGGCACCCGGTGGTGGCCGATTTGGGCGGAAATTTTGGGGGAAAGGCCAAATTTGGTGGATTTCGTGGTGGGAAGGGTGGGGATTGTTGGGGAGGGGCTAGATCCACTTGCCAAACATCAAATCCATGGACCAAAACAACCAAATCTCACAAGATCCAACAAATTGCAAGAAATGTTTTTGGGGCTATTTCTGTGGGGATTTTCGGATTTGGACGAAAAACAACAAAATCAAGCTAGCAAATGGGGGGATGGGACTCCAAGATGTGAATAAACCTTGCTCATGATACCAAGATGTTGTAGGGTCAAACCCTAGGAAGGATCTTTTCACTCTTGGAGGGGGGGAAAAGGAGGAAAACTCAAGAACACCAAGAACACCAAGAACAAAATCTCTCAAACAAACCAAGTATCACATCCACTAGAGTAGCACACATAAGATCCACATGATTACAAGATCAATACAAGGAGAGTAGCACTTGGTAAATTCTTCCCACTATGTGAGGTCTTGATGATCTTCTCCAAGAGGAGGCCTTGATAATCCTATGGATTCTTCCCAAGGTGGGGGCTTGAGCTCCTAAAAGGAGGGGATACAAGGAGCAAAGGCTCACAAATGTTTAGTCTAATCTTTGCTACCTCACAAATGACCTAGGAGTTCCACTTATATAGTCTAGGGACGAAATATTAGGGAGAGGGGATACAAAGGACCAAAAAGTCCCTAAAAACGCGTAACCACGGGGAAGGGTCCGGGCACCCGGACCGGTCAGGGGGCTGCGCCCAGGCGGGGCCGGGCACCCGGCCAAGACCGGAGCAGGCGGGCGAGGGGCCAGGCACCCGGGGCGCCAAGCCCAGGCACCCGGGGTAGCTCCCAGCGGCCGGCTGGGAAATGGCCGGGCACCCGGGGCCGGTTGGCCGGGCACCCGGGGCCGGCTGGGCTGAGCCTAGGAGAGGGGCCGGGCACCCGGGGCCTTGGGGCCGGGCACCCGGGGCCGCTCTGGGGCATGGCCCAGGTAGAGGTCGGGCACCCGGGATGTCCAAGGGTTTTTGCCCCCTCTCCTCCTTCTTCCTTCTTCTCGTTCTCTCCTTCCTTCTCTTATTTCCCTTGCTTCGTGGTCACTTGAGTCTCCGTCTTCTGCTTCTCATTATCATCTCCTTGGTACCTAAGCATGCACAATGTTTCCAATGATGGTAGAATCCAACTCTCATGTGAAACTGAGTGAAACTCAAAGAGGAGAGAATCAACCTCGTTCTCGATGGCGTGTGCATGTGCTCGTGTCATTTGTCCACTTGGAGCTTGCGTTGGTGATGGAGTGTCGGTGCGAGTAGTCGAGGGATGCTCCGCATCAATATACACATATATATATATATGTATGCAATATTTTTGGTCGTATCCAAGGTAGTCATGTCCTCATCATCCTCCGCTTCTTGAAAACAAAGCCGTCCTCGGCGTTGCTTAATCTGAAATGTGGCTAACAAAAGAGACAAGGTGTACATGTTGTATATGTATATGTCATCCATTTTTACTTCCCTTGATTTTTGCACGTATGACACATGTATATATGAGTAACTTTCATAGTTCATAAAATCTAAAGCCAAAAAATTATCACAAGAAGTAGAAGGCATTAAAATATTGCAACTCAGTTTGCACATATAAGTGAAGCTCTTATTCATTTCAAAAGATTGGCAATGTTCATCATGAAACCATCCTAGCATTGGTGAATAAACCTTACTTGCATCAAATTTACATGCTACAACATGCTTAAATAAGCAAACATGCAATAAGTCATTGGACACAGAATCATCACCAAGATGAGAGGTCATATCAAAATGATTAAACATTGGTTCTTTTGCATCAACAGTTAATTCAGTGGGTGCACTCAAAATTGTTGGTATTTCAGTTGTTTGATCACATGACAAAGTCAAATTATCAACATAGTCCTCTAAAATAGGTGGTGTGATCAAAGTAGTGGGTAGCTCATCAAATGATGCATTCAAATTGACAAGGCATTCATCATTCTCATGTAGAGATGGAAGATCAGTACCTTTGTCATTACCTCTTATGATCAACTCAGATGATGTAGCCACTCTTGGGGGCGATGCGTCACATGGTGGAGGTGAAGTAGTCCTCACAACAACGGATGTGGTTGTCATAGTATGCCTAGTAGTTGAAGGAACAATCATATCAACTCTTGGAATGTGCACCGTGTGCTTGTTCTCCTTGTGGCCAACACGTTGTTTTATTTCCTGTTCAGCTTTGCAAGCAAGATGAAACAAATGGTCCATAGGATAACACTCTTCATGAATTACTATCTCTTGAATATCGCGGTTTAATCCTCCCCAAAATCTATCCATGAAATCATCTTCACTTTCTTCTAAAGAGGAATGCAACAAGGTAGTTTGTAAATCATCATAATATTTTGTTACAGTGTCACTACCTTGTTTTAAATGTTGCAACTTCTTAATCATGTCACGAGTATAATAAGCAGGGATGAAAGTATGTCGCATGGCAAGTTTCAAATCATCCCAAGTAGTAGGTATATAATCAGGGTGTAACCGACAATATTCACTCCACCAAACCAAAGCATAACCAGTGAAAGAACCAACCGCAACCTTAACCTTTTTATGTTCATCAAAATTATGGGAAGCAAATATATTTTTTATGTCGAACTCCCATTCAGTATATAAAGCAGGTCTAAAACGGCCATTAAATGGTCGTATAGATACATTAACCTGATCATGTGCATTTGGATGTTTGTGCACCTCTCATGACGGTTGTGGTATTTGCAAAGGTGGTGGCACGTCTCCCACGATCGACAAAGCCCATAAATTGACTCTGGATCCTGTCATGATTAGTAGAAACAAGAAACAGAATCCAAAAAAAAGTTCCTATGAACTACTTGGAAGTGGTGGTAAAACGCTCACAGTATAGCAAATCTCAATATCTTACAAGTTCTTACCATGCAACAGGTGGTGGTTGGCAACCAGCGGTGTCAAATAACTCTGAAGATTGAGTAAAGCAATTTCCAGGGGAAAGTGCATAAAGACGGTGTAGAAATATGTGGAGCTTGGAAGGCTTAAGTATATGGTAGCAAAAGATTAGCAATAATCAATTCAGAGATGCAATGTTGAAGAAACGCTCGACGATGATACTATGCTGGTCCTAGGCTAGATTGTACTAGAGACGCGAGCCTAGAACACTAATGAGGTCACGACGTAGCACAACTAGCATCAATAAAGGATATGAAATAGCTCTGGACAGCAAGATATAAGTGAAAATCACAATATCAGTAAAGATAATGATGAGAAACAACAGCCAAGCTGGATATATCAACAACTTTCTCTCCAACTTTTCTATGGAAAAGTTTGTGAAAATTTTCTAACAATTGTCCTCAAGAATAGCACTGACTCAAGCTTCCAAATGCAAAAAGAATCACTCAATTCCGAGTTGATATGAGGAGTCAAAAAATTCTAAAACTGGCTTGAAAAACTGGAATAAGCTGTGTTCGCGAACTTCGAAGGGCAAAAAGACCAATTTAGAAGTTGTTTTTGAGGTTCCAAATATTGAAGAAGCTTCTGCAACTATTTAGATGCGGATCGTCGCTAGCTTTCATTTGAGTACTCGCGGAGCCAAAAAAGACTTCGTATGAAGAAGTTATACATGTTTTACTGAACAGTGCGCAAAACAGATTCCAATCCGAATACAACTACGAGATTGAGTCTAAATAGATCCGAATTTTGTTTTTTTCTCTTTTTTTCCTCACACTTTTTTTCTTTTTCTTTCTCTTTTTTTCTCTGACTTTTTTTTACTCTTTTTTTCTCTTTTTTTCTCCCTCTTTTTTTCTCTCTCTTTCCAAAACAAACTAGATAAGATACAGATTGGATCAAGCGAAGATGTGAACGATCTCAACTATGATTATGACAATGAACGGTGGGTAGCATGTGGTGGAAATTGATGGATGGGTGGTGGACAGCGGAAGGGATAACGATGCAGCGGCAGCGTGACTACTGTGAACAGAACTCGAAACTCTAAACGAACTAGACACTAAGACCAGCAACTCGACACGACGATGCAATTGATAATTTAATAATGCAAACAATAAAAAGAAAATTGCAAAGGCTCAGACTGGCTTGGACAAAGGATGAATAGATCTAATTTTTTTGTGTGGATTTTTCTTGGACAATAGGCAAGAAAATAAATCTAATCTAGGAAAAACTGAAAATTCTCACCGAGCAACCTGAAAACTGATACCACTTGATAGAGGCGGGGTGTCCCAATCTTTCGATGAGATGATAACTATCGATTTGGTGGAGTCGACTTTGACGATCCGACTACAAACGTGCACGATTTTGCGCCTTAGCAATCGCTAGACCAACTCCGAGAGGTTATTGACCACGCCGGAGTACAATCAACCTGACCACAAAGGTCTATTCCTGCAAGCAATCAAAGAACAAGCAAGAATATGATAAAAGAAATATGAATATTGCGAGTATATATGAAGTATTGATAAAGGTGGGGATCCATAAGCGGTCTTGACCTGGTGGTTGGACACAAACGAAGTACACGAAGTTGCAATGGCTAACTTTTAACTAAACAAATCCCAAGGAAAAAGCTACTAGATGGATCTACTTATATAGGAGCAATGGGTGGCGGCCAAGGAGGTGGGAGAATGTCCCAAGGCAGCCTAAAACCAACCCTAGGACGTACAAGGCTCATGGGCCCAAGTGAAGGTGATGCAACACCTTTGGACTTGTAGTTTGACTCGAATTCTGGTGCAACGTCAGATTGTTTTGTCCATAACTCAACACTCCACATGAATTTGAAGGTGGATCCAATTGTGTTGGAAAGTGCACGAAATCTACTTTCCAACAAAAAAAGAATCACCCAATTTGGAGTCTGTATGAAAGAGTTATTGGCGTTTTGAGTTAGGTATGTCTGTGTAGTCCGAATCTGAATCCAGAATGTGAGAGACTTGGACTCTATCTTCTCTTGGCCCAAGTGACGTGAGAGGACTTTTTGAACAGCACATAAACTTCTTTTTTTCCCTTATCTTCCTATGTGGATTGAACAAATGTCCCATACACCTACAATTAGAAATGGCACAAAAGTATGTGAAGTATTTTTGTCCTAGATGACATAAACAAATTATTGCATAGTTTGCATTAGAAATCACCTCACAAATATATATGTATGCTCTTTCTTTTTCAGATACTCGCATTAATAATTTCTTAAATAATGTTGGTGTATTTATGGGAAAGAACGATAAAGAAGTTAAACTATCGGTTGGGGCACTTAAACACATGGAGATTGACTGTTTAAAAGTTTCTCCGAAGTGTAATAACACCCTATCTAACCCCGAAACCGAGGAGGATGATGAAGCGGATGCCAAATATGATGGTCCGCTAGTCTCCCACTTGGTTGGTGATATTACCGAGGTTGGTTTGGATGACGCAAGATCTGGGTCCATGTTTTGTGACTTCGCAACTTCTTTGCGAAAATCTAAATCACAATCCTCTAAAAAGAAACAAAAACCGCCCAAGAAGGCGAAAATTTCCACGCCAATCCGAGTTTCCACATGAGAGGCATGTTTTGGAATAGTAGAGGTCTCTCGGACTTGGCTAAACATAAGGACGTCAGTGATTGTGTGCGAGAATACGAATTGGATTTTGCGGCAATTTCTGAGGCAGGTAAATGTGACTTCCGGCCGCACGTCCTCGATCATCTATCTGGTGGTTTTGACTACACATGGCATAGTCTACCAGCTCGTGGAAGGTCCGGAGGAATCCTTCTTGGGATACAGACCACGACAATGGACTTGTTGGCCTTTTTGACCGGTGAATTTCATATCAAATTTCACCTACAAAACAGGGCTGATAATTTTACATGGAGCCTGGTCGCAGTGTATGGGGCTGCCCAAGATGAGCATAAATCCGCTTTCCTTCGTGAACTGGTGAATCTGGTAAGGCTAACCCGTACCCAATGCTTATTGGAGGGGATTTCAATATCCTTAGGTACCAGGAGGAAAAAAATAATGACCGCTTCGACGCTCACTGGCCTTTCCTATTCAATGATGTGATTGATAGTTTGGACCTTTGGGAGGCTTGTATGTCGGGGCGGCAGTTCACTTGGGCTAATACCCGTTCTGTGCCAACGTACGAGAAGCTCGATAGGGTACTCATGGATACCAAATGGGAGCTAAAATTTCCTATGGTAACCATACGAGCCCTAGAGAGAATCGAGGCATTATCGGATCATGCACCAATCATTCTTGATTCTAATTCTATGAGCCATTCTTCCCGCCACCCTTTCAAATTTGAATTGGCATGGCTGCACCGGGAAGGTTTTGTAGAAATAATCAAGAAAGTTTGGGAGAGGCCAGCCATTGGTCGTACACCGATTCAGAGATGGAATAATAAAATAAGGGCCATGAGGCAACACCTCTCTGGATGGGCGAAACACATCAATGGGTTATATAAAAAAGAAAAGCAGCGCCTTTGTACCATCATTAATGACCTCGACAAAATTGCAGAGACCCGCACCTTATCTCAACATGAGATTGAATTGAAAAATCAATCTAATGAGAAGGTTGCCCATCTTCTGCGAGAAGAGGAGATCAAATACTACCAGAGGTCCAAAGTTGACTTCATTCTAATGGGAGATAGTAATACAAGATACTTCCAATTGCTCGCCAATGGTCGACATAGGAAGAAATGTATTCATAGTCTCCAACAGGATGAGGTGCGGATCAAAGGTCAAAGGGAGCTCAAAAACTATATCACCAGCTACTACAAATCTCTGTTTGGAGCGTAGGATGAAGGAAATGTCACCCTTGACGAGACCCGAACAGATGATATTCCACAAGTCACAGCAGAAGAGAATGATATCCTCACGGCACCTTTCTCAGAGGAGGAGGTGAGAGCGGCGGTGTTTCAAATGGAACACAACAAAGCTTCAGGCCCTGATGGTTTCCCCGCAGAATTCTATCAGAATTTCTTGGATATCATCAAGGCTGACCTTTTGAAGTTGTTCAATTGTCTTCATGCCAATCGACTTGATCTATTCAGAATAAATTTTGGTGAGATTGTTTTGTTGCCGAAGATTAAGGAGGCTGAACGGATTCAGCAGTTCAGACCCATATGTCTCCTTAATGTTAGCTTCAAGATTTTCACCAAAGTGGCTACGAATAGGTTAAACTTGATAGCTGACCGTGTTGTCCGTCCATCTCACACGGCCTTTATGCAAGGACGAAATATACTAGATGGTGTAGTAATCCTGCATGAGACCGTCCACGAGATGCATCAAAAAAACATGAGTGGAGTGATATTCAAAATTGACTTTGAAAAGGCATATGACAAGGTCAAGTGGTCTTTCCTTCAACAGGCCCTAAGTATGAAAGGTTTCTCCGATAAATGGCGCCAGTGGATCCACAATTTTGTAACTGGAGGTAGTGCGGCCATCAAAGTCAATGATGATGTATGTCATTATTTTCAGACAAAAAAAGGACTACGACAGGGTGACTCTATGTCCCCAATGTTATTTAACATTGTCGCTGACATGTTGGCGATTCTGATTGAGCGCGCCAAGCAGGACGGCCAGATTCCAGGAGGTGCCGCACCTTGTGGATGGTGACCTCTCTATTTTACAATATGCCAATGACACAATTCTTTTTATGGAACATGATCTGGACAAGGCTCGAAACCTGAAACTCTTGCTTTCAGCGATTGAACAAATGTCGGGTCTCAAAATAAACTTCCATAAAAGTGAATTGTTCTGCTTTGGAGAAGCCGTTGAGGCGGCCGATTATGCTAACCTATTTGGTTGCGCACATGGCCAATTCCCGATTAAATATCTGGGAATGCCGATTCATTATCGATTCCTCACCATTGCAGAGTGGAAGCATGTAGAGGAGTGTCTAGAGAAACGGTTGAGTAGTTGGAAAGGAAAACTACTCTCAATTGGAGAAACGGTCAAGTGTTAAACCGTGATATTCAAGAGATACTAATTCATGAAGAGTGTTATCCTATGGACCATTTGTTTCGTCTTGCTTGCAAAGCTGAACAGGAAATAAAACAACGTGTTGGCCACAAGGAGAACAAGCGCATGGTGCACATTCCAAGAGTTGATATGATTGTTCCTTCAACTACTAGGCATACTATGACAACCACATCCGTTGTTGTGAGGACTACTTCACCTCCACCATGTGACACATCGCCCCCAAGAGTGGCTACATCATCTGAGTTGATCATAAGAGGTAATGACAAAGGTACTGATCTTCCATCTCTACATGAGAATGATGAATGCCTTGTCAATTTGAATGCATCATCTGATGAGCTACCCACTACTTTGATCACACCACCTATTTTAGAGGACTATGTTGATAATTTGACTTTGTCATGTGATCAAACAACTGAAATACCAACAATTTTGAGTGCACCCACTGAATTAACTGTTGATGCAAAAGAACCAATGTTTAATCATTTTGATATGACCTCTAATCTTGGTGATGATTCTGTGTCCAATGACTTATTGCATGTATGCTTATTTAAGCATGTTGTAGCATGTAAATTTGATGCAAGTAAGGTTTATTCACCAATGTTGGGATGGTTTCATGATGACCATTGCCAATCTTTTGAAATGAATAAGAGCTTCACTTATATGTGCAAACTGAGTTGCAATATTTTAATGCCTTCTACTTCTTGTGATATTTTTTTGGCTTTAGATTTTATGAACTATGAAAGTTACTCATATATACATGTGTCATACGTGCAAAATCAAGGGAAGTAAAAATGGATGACATATACATATACAACATGTACACCTTGTCTCTTTTGTTAGCCACATTTCAGATTAAGCAACGCGGAGGACAGCTTTGTTTTCAAGAAGGGGAGAATGATGAGGACATGACTACCTTGGATACGACCAAAAATATTGCATACATATATATATATATATATATATATATATATATATATATATATATATATTGATGCGGAGCATCCCTCGACTACTCGCACCGACACTCCATCACCAACGCAAGCTCCAAGTGGACAAATGACACGAGCACGTGCACGCGCCATCGAGAACGAGGTTGATTCTCTCCTCTTTGAGTTTCGCTCGGTTTCACATGAGAGTTGGATTCTACCGTCATCGGAAACATTGTGCATGCTTAGGTACCAAGGAGATGATAATGAGAAGGAGAAGACGGAGACTCAAGTGACCACGAAGCAAGGGAAATAAGAGAAGGAAGGAGAGAACGAGAAGAAGGAAGAAGGAGGAGAGAGGGCAAAAACCCTTGGACATCCCGGGTGCCCGACCTCTACCTGGGCCATGCCCCAGCCGGCCCTGGGTGCCCGGCCCCTCTCCTGGGCTCAGCCCAGCCGGCCCCGTGTGCCCGGCCAACCGGCCCCGGGTGCCCGACCATTTCCCAGCCGGCCGCTGGGAGCTAACCCAGGTGCCCGGGCTTGGCGCCTCGGGTGCCCGGCCCCTCGCCCGCCTGCTCCGGTCTTGGCCGGGTGCCCGGCCACTTCCCCTTCGGGTGCCCGGCCGGTTCCACCCCGGGTGCCCGGACCCTTCCCCGTGGTTACACGTCTTTAGGGACTTTTTGGTCCTTTGTATCCCCTCTCCCTAATATTTCGTCCCTAGACTATATAAGTGGAACTCCTAGGTCATTTGTGAGGTAGCAAAGATTAGACTAAACATTTGTGAGCCTTTGCTCCTTGTATCCCCTCCTTTTAGGAGCTCAAGCCCCCACCTTGGGAAGAATCCATAGGATTATCATGGCCTCCTCTTGGAGAAGATCATCAAGACCTCACATAGTGGGAAGAATTTACCAAGTGCTACTCTCCTTGTATTGATCTTGTAATCATGTGGATCTTATGTGTGCTACTCTAGTGGATGTGATACTTGGTTTGTTTGAGAGATTTTGTTCTTGGTGTTCTTGGTGTTCTTGAGTTTTCCTCCTTTTCCCCCCTCCAAGAGTGAAAAGATCCTTCCTAGGGTTTGACCCTACAACATCTTGGTATCATGAGCAAGGTTTATTCACATCTTGGAGTCCCATCCCCCCATTTGCTAGCTTGATTTTGTTGTTTTTCGTCCAAATCCGAAAATCCCCACAAAAATAGCCCCAAAAAAAATTTCTTGCAATTTGTTGGATCTTGTGAGATTTGGTTGTTTTGGTCCATGGATTTGATGTTTGGCAAGTGGATCTAGACCCTCCCCAACAATCCCCACCCTTCCCACCACGAAATCCACCAAATTTGGCCTTTCCCCCAAAATTTCCGCCCAAATCGGCCACCACCGGGTGCCCGCACCTCGAACCACCGGACACCCGCACCGCGCCTAGCTACCCCCGGGCACCCGCAACTCACACCCCCGGGTGCCCGCACCCCCGAAATCAGCCCACTACCAACACCATTTTGGCCATAACTTCCACCTCCCAAGCCCGTTTTTCGTGTTCTTTAGCTCATTTAGAAGCCCTTGACATCCCCCATCCACTCATCCCACTACCACCACCATTAACCCCCATTCAAAAAATCATCACAAATACACCCACCTTCCACATTTGACCGATTTTGTGTTGCCTTTTGTGTTTCCTAAGGTGTTTTGGCTACTTAGGAGCGTGTGACATCTTCGTCACCATCATCGACTCGGAGTCATCTTCATCACTAACCGTAAGAAAGGAAGGTAACCTCGATGACACTTACTCCTTACCTTGCTTTTGCATTGATAGCCCGAGCCACTTTGCATCACTTACCCATTGAGACTAGCAAGTTAAGAATTGCCGGGCCATGCTATTGTGCACCGTAGTGATCGTGTTATCATATTAGTGCCATAAGTCTCTCCCGTGCATATCATACATACTTGTCTCATATCTTACTCGGCTCGAGCATCAAGCATAGAGAAAAAAAGAGAAGAAAAGCTTTTAAGCAAAAGAGGATCAACAAAGAGCTTGTAAGCAATAGAGTGAGCCATTTGCATACCTATATCATCTTGGTCATCGCATGCCTACCATAGTTGGGATTGAAGACGACATGATTCTCTCATAGGTAGGTGCACAAGCGTATCTTGCCCATTTGAGCAATCGAGCTAGTGTCTCTCGAGCATTCGCACAACAAGAGCATTTTCCGTGGTTCCACATTTTGAGCTCACCCCTTGGTTGTGCGGATCCCATCTATCTTCCATGCGTGTGTACCTAGTGATACTGTTGGGGTTTGATCTATTTGCTTTACTTGCATTTTTGTGAACCTTCTCAACCTTATCAATATCTTGACTAACATTTGCTTAAAATTTTTGCCACCATCCTAACCGAGCTACTCCATAAGACTCTTACTTGTAGGTGTGAGAAACAAACCCGGTTCCAATTCTCCTATTGTGGCATTACATTGAGTGACACTTGTTACATTTTCAATCCTTGGAGAAGGTAACTTTGGTATTGTTCTCTCACTTTCCTACTCACCCCACTTGGTTATGATGGATATGCCAAGCGCGTCGTCGAACCCATTTTTCAACGAGCAAGGTGATGATTCTGGATATGTCTCCAAGAAGCACTTCTTCATCGCGCAACGAGCGCTTCATCAAGAAAACGTCGCATTGGGTCAACGCTTCGAACAACTCGCCTCCGACCTTCATCAAAACATCGACGACAAATTCAACACACAAATGGAAGAGCTCCGCAACATGATCGTTCGACGCCCGTCTTCCTCTTCGGCTTCTTCAAGATGGCGCCACTCAAGTCACCGTACAAGTCGGCAATCTTTGGACTACTCCTCTTATGATGCAAGTCCACCACGAGCTCGCCCTCCTCGACGTGATCATCATCAAGCTCACCAAGCTCAAGAAAATCCATTCCATGGCAATGGATTACAAGACCGAGTTTGAGCACGTGAATGGATGCGACACCAAGTCCCTCATGAAGCAATGGAGCAAGAGCAAATACCTCCACAAGTACCACTTCAAGCCCCTCAAGACGGTGATGCACTTCGACAAGCACAAGAACAACGTGAAGCACAAGCCCTCGACCGTGAAGCTCAAGCACTTGAAGCACAACAAGCTCTACACGAGGCCACTAGAGCCGTTGAAGTACGCAACCGCCAAGTGCGAGAATAAGAGGAAGCTCTTCGTCGCGAGATACAAGAGGAAGCCGCCCGACACGAAGAACAACAAGAAAGGCGCAACCAAGCGCACATTCCTCGCCCTCCTCCAAGACAAGAGCGACACCAAGTGGAACAAGTGCTTCAAGACCCTCCTCCATGCCAAGAGCGACATCACGAGGAACGAGCATTTGAGGACTTTCCAAGGCAAGAGCGATATCACAACCGCTATCAAGATGAAGAACTCCGCTATGGCAAGCTCAAGTTCACCATGCCAAAGTTCTCCAGAAGCAATGATCCCGAAGAATATCTCTCTTGGGCATTGAAGGTGGACAAGATTTTTCGCCTCCACAACTACGATGAAGAAAAGAACATAGCCATGGCCTCCCTCGAGTTCCAAGACTACGTCCTCATTTGGTGGAAACAAGTGATTGAGCGACGGAAAACAAGAGGCGAACCACCAATTACAACTTGGGAAGCTATGAAGGAAGTCATGAGAGCCCGCTTTGTGCCTACTCACTACACTCGAGATCTTTTCAAGAAGTTGCAACTCCTCAAGCAAGGCACCAAGACGGTGGAAGAATACTACCAAGAAATGGAGATTGCCATGATACGAGCCAATGTCAAGGAAGATGACGAGCAAACAATGGCACGCTTCTTGAACGGCCTCAACCACCCAATCAAGCGAATCGCCGACTTCCAACCATACTCCAACCTTCTTGAGCTAGTTCATCAAGCAACCAAGGTCGAGCGACAAGTACAAGATGACTTCAAATACGCCAAGTACTCGTCCAAGACCTACGGCTCCTACTCTCAAGCTCCCGCGACTTCGGCACCTCCTACATCAACTCGAGCATCACCAAGTACTGGCGACAAGTCAAGTTCCAAGCAAGTGGCACCTTCCTCGACTCGTCCTCCGGCAAGCACCTACAAATCCAAGACTCCTTCATCTTCGGCGCCTCCCGATGATCCCGTCAAGACAAGTTCAATCAAGTGCTTCACATGTGGCAGCCGAGGCCACAAGTCCTTCCAATGCACCAACAAGCAAACAATGATCTTCAACGATGACGACACATATGACTCAATGAGTGAAGAAGAAATGGAAGCCATTGAGCACGTGACCATGGACCGGCGCGTGAATGAAGATGAAGATGACCAAGTCTTTTGTGACAATGATTCAAGTCCCTCTCTCGTGGTCTCCAAGGTCTTGACGCTCCAACACCACCAAGAAGAAGACCAACGGTGCCACATCTTCCACACCAAGGCCGGCATCAATGGAAGGTCCGTCATGGTCATCATCGATGGAGGTAGTTGCCACAATTTGGCGAGTGAAGAATTATGCTCCAAGCTTCAATTGGTCAAGAGGAAGCATCCGCACCCTTACAAGGTTCAATGGCTAAGTGACTCCAGCACTATCCGAGTTGAGCATACGGTCCAAGTCTCTTTCAAAACTGGTGCATATGAGGACACTTTGGAGTGCGATGTGGTCCCAATGACCGTTTGCCACCTCCTTCTTGGTCGACCGTTTGCCATTATTCGCTTTTCTATCAATTGCTCGACAGTAATTTGTTCACCCACCGTAATACTTATGCTATCTTTAGAGAAGTCACTAGTGAAACCTATGGCCCCCGGGTCTATCTCTAATCATATAAGCTTTCAATCTACTTTTATATGTATCTTTACTTTTCCAATCTATATCATAAAAATACCAAAAATATTTATCTGATCATATTATCTCTATCAGATCTCACTTTCGCAAGTGGCCGTGAAGGGATTGACAACCCCTTTATTGCGTTGGTTGCGAGTTCTTGTTTGTTTGTGTAGGTGCGTGGGAGTTTTGAGGAGCCTCCTACTGGATTGATACCTTGGTTCTCAAAAACTGAGGGAAATACTTACGCTACTTTGCTGCATCACCCTTTCCTCTTCAAGGAAAACCAACGCAAGCTCAAGACGTAGCAAGAGGGATTTCTGGCGCCGTTGCCGGGGAGGTCTTCGCTCAAGTCAAGACATACCAAGTACCCATCACGAACTCATCTCCCTCGCATTACATCATTTGCCATTTGCCTCTCGTTTTCCTCTCCCCCACTTCACCCTTGTCGTTTTATTTGCCCTCTCTTTCCCAATCTCCTCTCTCTCTTTTGCTTGCCTTTTGTTTTGCTTGTATGTTTGATTGCTTGTCGCGATGGCGCAAGACAATAACAACTTGTGTGATTTTTCCAATACCAGTAATAATGATTTCCTTAGTACTCTGATTACTCCTCTTAAATATGTTGAGTCTTGTGAAATCAATGCTGATTTGCTGAATCTTGTTATGAAAGATCAGTTCTCCGGCCTTCCTAGTGAAGATGCCGCTACCCATCTAAACAACTTTGTTGATTTGTGTGAGATGCAAAAGAAGAAAGATACAGATAATGATATTGTTAGATTGAAGTTATTTCTGTTTTCACTTAGAGATCGTGCTAAAGTTTGGTTTTCGTATTTGCCTAAGAATAGTATTGATTCGTGGAATAAGTGCAAAGATGCTTTTATCTCTAAGTATTTTCCTCTCGCTAAGATCATCTCTCTTAGGAACGATATTATGAATTTTAATTAACTTGATCATGAGCATGTTGCCCAATCTTGGGAAAGAATGAAATTGATGATTCGCAATTGCCCTACTCATGGCTTGAATTTATGGATGATCATACAAAAAATTTATGTCGGATTGAATTTTCCTTCTAGAAATCTTTTAGATTTGGCCACGGGAGGCACGTTTATGGAAATCACCTTAGGAGAAGCTACCAAACTCCTTGATAACATTATGGCTAATTATTCTCAATGGCACACCAAAAGATCTACTAGTAAAAAAGTGCATGCTATAGAAGAAATTAATGTTTTGAGTGGAAAGATGGATGAACTGATGAAGTTGTTTGCCTTTGTCTACTTTGATTGAGAATAATTATGAATCTATGGATGTGAATTTTGTTGGTAGGAATAATTTTGGTAACAATGCTTATAGAGAAAACTTTAATCTTAGACCGTTCCCTAGTAATTCCTCTAATAATTATGGAAATTCCTACAATAATTATTATGGTAATTTTAATAAGATGCCCTCTAATTTTGAGAATAGCTTTAAAGAATTTATGATCTCTCAAAAGAATTTCAATGCTTTGCTTGAAGAAAAATTGCTCAAAGTTGATTATTTGGCTAGGAACATTGATAGACTTTCGCTTGATGTTGATTCTTTGAAACTTAGATCTACTCCTCCTATGCATGATATCAATGAGTCTCTCAAAACTATGAGAATTTCCATTGATGAGTGCAAAGAAAGAACCGCTAGATTGCGTGCTAAGAAACATTGCTTTGTAAAGGCGTGTTCTTCTAGTTTCCATGAAAATGATGATGAGGATCTAAAAGTTATTGATGTGTCCCCTATTAAATCTTTGTTTTGCAATATGAATCTTAATAATGATGGGACTGGAGATGAGTCAACTTTAGTTAAAAGGCGTCCCAATGATTCAGAGTTCTTAGATCTTGATGCTAAATATGGTAAAGGTGGGATTGGAGAGGTCAAGACTTTAAATAGCATTGAACCCACTATCTTGGATTTCAAGGAATTTAATTATGATAATTGTACTTTAGTAGATTGTATTTCCTTGTCGCAATTCGTGTTGAATTCTCCTCATGCTTATAGTCAAAATAAAGCCTTTACCAAACATATTGTTGATGCCTTGATGCAATCTTATGATGAAAAACTTAATTTGGAAGTTTCTATACCTAGAAAACTTAATGACGAGTGGGAACCTACTATAAAGATTAAAATTAAAGATCATGAGTGTTATGCTTTATGTGATTTGGGTGCTAGTGTTTCCATGATCCCGAAAACTTTATGTGATATTCTAGGTTTCCATGATCTTGATGATTGCTCTTTAAATTTGCAACTTGAGGATTCCACCATTAAAAAGCCTATGGGAAGGATTAATGATGTTCTTATTGTTGCAAATAGGAATTATGTACCCATAGATTTTATCGTTCTTGACATAGATTGCAATCTTTCATGTCCTATAATTCTTGGTAGACCTTTCCTTAGAACGATTGGTGCAATTATTGATATGAAGGAAGGAAAATTAGATTCCAATTTCCATTAAGGAAAGGCATGGAGAACTTTCCAAGAAAGAAATTCAAATTACCTTATGAATCTATCATGCGGGCTACTTATGAATTGAGTGCCAAAGATGGCACTACTTAGATCTATCCTCGCTTTTATGCCTAGCTAGGGGCGTTAAACGATAGCGCTAGTTGGGAGGCAACCCAATTTTATTTTTGTTTTTTGTTTTTGCTTCTGTTTAGAAATAAAGTTTTCATCTACCTTCTGTTTAGATGTGTTTTCATGTTTTACTTAGTGTTTGTGCCAAGTAGAACATGTAGGATAACCTATGGTGATAGTTAATTTGATTCTGCTGAAAAACAGAAACTTTACACGCACGAAAATAATTTTAGTAATTCACAGAAACGTGATTTTGCGTTGATTATTTTTTCTGTAGATCAATAGACAAATTTCCCAAGACTTCCTATTTTGGTATGATTCTTAGAGTTCCATAAGTATTCGAGAGTTACAGATTGCTACAGACTGTTCTGTTTTTGACAGATTCTGTTTTTCGTGTGTTGTTTGCTTATTTTGATGCATCTATGGCTAGTATGTAGGGTATGAACCATAGAGAACTTGGAATACAGTAGGTTTAAAACCAATATAAATAAATAATGAGTTCATTACAGTACCTTATGTGGTGGTTTTTCTTTCTTGCACTAACGGAGCTTATGAGATTTCCTGTTGAGTTTTGTGTTGTGAAGTTTTCATGTTTTGGGTAAAGATTTGATGGACTATGGAATAAGGAGTGGCAAGAGCCTATGCTTGGGGATGCCCATGGCACCCCAAGATATTCACCAAAAGCCTAAGCTTGGGGATGCCCCGGAAGGCATCCCCTCTTTCGTCTTCGTCTATCGGTAACTTTACTTGGAGCTATATTTTTATTCGCCACATGGTATGTGTTTTGCTTGGAGCATCTTGTATGATATTAGTCTTTGCTTTTTATATTACCACAATCATCCTTGCTGTACACACCTTTTGGGAGAAGACCACCTGATTTGAATTTATTAGAATACTCTATGTGCTTCACTTATATCTTTTGAGCTAGATACTTTTGCTCTAGTGCTTCACTTATATCTTTTAGAGCACGGCGGTGGCTTAATTTTGTATAAATTGTTGATCTCTCATGCTTCACTTATATTATTTTGAGAGTCTCTTAGAACATCAAGGTATTTGCTATGGTTATAAAATTGGTCCTAGAATGATGGGCATCCAAGTTGGGTATAATAAAAACTATCATAGAAAGTGAATTGGATGCTACGATCAATTTGATGCTTGATAACTGTTTTGAGATATAGAGGTGGTGATGTTAGAGTCATGATACTTGGGTGATTATGAATTTAAAGAATACTTGTGTTGAAGTTTGTGATTCCCGTAGCATGCACGTATGGTGAACCTCTTTGTGATGAAGTTGGAGCACAATTTTATTTATTGATTGTCTTCCTTTTGAGTGGCGGTCAGGGACGAGCGATGGTCTTTTCCTACCAATCTATCCCCCTAGGAGCATGCGCATAGTACTTTGTTTTCAATGACTTCTAGATTTTTGCAATAAGTATATGAGTTCTCTATGACTAATGTTGAGTCCATGGATTATACGCACTCTCACCCTTCCGCCATTGCTAGCCTCTCTTGTGCCGCGCAACTTTCGCCGGTACCATACACCCACCATATACCTTCCTCAAAACAGCCACCATACCTACCTATTATGGCATTTCCAAAGCTATTCCGAGATAAATTGCCATGCAACTTTCCACCATTCCCTTTATATGACACGCATCATCATTGTCATATTGCTTTTGCATGATCATGTAGTTGATATTGTATTTGTGGCAAGGCCACCTTCATAATTTTCATAAATGTCACTCTTGATTCATTGCATATCTCGGTACACCGCCGGAGGCATTCATATAGAGTCATATCTTGTTCTAAGTATTGAGTTGTAATCTTGCGTTGTAAGTAAATAAAAGTGTGATGATCTTCATTATTAGAGCATTGTCCCAGTGAGGAAAGGATGATGGAGACTATGATTCCCCCACCATAATACTTATGCTATCTTGAGAGAAGTCACTAGTGAAACCTATAGCCCCCGGGTCTATCTCTTATCATATAAGCTTTTAATCTACTTTTATTTGTATCTTTACTTTTCCAATCTATATCATAAAAATACCAAAAATATTTATCTTATCATATTATCTCTATCAGATCTCACTTTGCAAGTGGTCGTGAAGGGATTGACAACCCCTTTATTGCGTTGGTTGCGAGTTCTTGTTTGTTTGTGTAGGTGCGTGAGACTTTTGAGGAGCCTCCTACTGGATTGATTCCTTGGTTCTCAAAAACTGAGGGAAATACTTACACTACTTTGCTGCATCACCCTTTCCTCTTCAAGGAAAACCAACGCATGCTCAAGACGTAGCAGGCGTCTCCTTGCCCTGCACCGACGTGGCCCTGCTCACCAAAAGGTTGAGGGAGCTAGGCAGCTCCAGCGGCCCCAGCCCCTGTCCCAACTGCGGTGGCGGCGACAGCAGCACTGTCCCCGGTGGTCACGCCACTCATGGTACCTACTCCGCTTGTCGTGGCTACGGCGCTCGTGGCGCCCACAGCCGCAAGTGAAGGGGCCTTCAAAGCGGCAGGGTGTGCCGTCGCACCGCTCTTCTTATTGGGTGGTGATGTAGAAGACGATGAAGATCGACGCGCTCACTGTTGCTTCACATTTGCACAAGCGATCTCCCCTGCCTGGTGTGCCAAAGATGTCTTGGAGGGGTACGATCACCTATGGGACCAAGAGGCCCCTTTGTGGCTTGGCGGGGGGATGATCACATTGCACAAAGAGCAGCGCAGGGAGGACAACTCTCTTTTATCTAGGTTTGGGGCGCTGAGTAGCATAATACCCTACTCCTGCTTTGGTGGATTGATCTATAGGAAAACGAAGACACGGAGTGCACAAGCACGGCAAGGGGGCCTCGGGGAGAGAATCTATGTGCGTACAAGTGCTAGGGGATCAAAAGTTCGAACCCTTTGCTAGGTTGCCTCGGGCCCCCTTTTATAGCTTAAGGGGCGACCACAGTGGCAAAAGAGTCATTATAGTATGATTAGAGAGCTAACATTGTTATCATACCTAACACTGGTAGTTAGGACAAAGTGCATTAAATGCATCGCTAGGTGACATGTGGAGAGGTAGCCCCAGCAAGGTTTCTCCACCGCTTGCCTAACTACCTCTTATTTGCATGACATGCCTTTGGGATGGGTGTCATTAAAGGTAATATCTCTCCAGGAGGGTGCCACGTGCACGATAGGATCCACCTAGCCGCTCGAGAGCTTGACACCGCACTGATTAGTGACTGGTATTTGATGAGGTGGAGCGGTGGAGTCTTGGCGGAGGTTTGCCGGCACGGAACCTGCCGGATCCTTTAGCTTGGGGTTTTGTCTTGGCCTTGGCGGCCTTGGAAACTTGCCGGGGTGGCCTCGCCTTGGTCCCAGGCATAGTCTCGACCCTTTCGGCCCTGTTTGCCCGGCAAGGAAGGCCTTTCTGGGAACCTTTGACTTGGTCTTGAGCTTGGGATCCCCGGCAAGATCTGTCTATCTCGATGGCCACAGTGGTCTGTGCACAAGTCATGGGAAACAAATACCCCTATTTGTGTACATCGACAATATTTCAAAAGGTAATTTTGCAAATGATACACATCAATCAGTATGGTTTCCTCAAAGACAGAGTCACCCAAGATTGCTTAGGATGGTCCTATGAATTCATACATCAATGCCTCAAATCCAAGGAAGAAATATTAGTGCCCAAACTAGATTTCAAGAAGGATTTTGACACGGTAGAACACCAAGCAATTATAGATATTCTCAGAGATAAAATATTTGGAGAAAAATTGATCTCTCGGATATAAATTCTCTTTTGTTCTGCCTCCTCTGTTGTTCTACTTAATGGGGTACCTAGGAAAAAATTACTTCAGAAGAGGTGTCAGATAGGGAGACCCACTCCCCTTTTTGTCCTTGCTACAAACCTTCTTCAATCTGTGTTGAACAAAGCAATGTCACATGGATTGCTACACCCACCTTTGCAAATGCATTACTGCCCTAATTTCCCTATTATCCAATCTGCTGATTATGCAAGCAGACATCAGGCAATTTATTTGCTTAAAATCCCTTCTGAATACTTTTGCCCCTGCAAATGGCCTCAAAGTAAAAAAATCATAAATCAATTTTGGTTTCTATAAACATTCAAGAGGAGAGAGCTCAAAATTTCGAAGGAACAATCAACTACCAAAAGGGCCAGTTCCCTTTCACATATCTTGGGCTTCCATTAGGGCTCTACAAACCCACAGTGGAACAATGTTTTCCAATGGTAAACAGAATTGTAAGAATACTTGCTGGAATGGCTACTTCCATGACATATGCAGGAAGGTTACTCGTGGTAAAATCTATTCTGGCATCTCTCCCAATTTTTTTCATGGGCTGCCTAGATATGCATGTTACTATCAAAAAACAGGTAATTAAATACTTGAGGCATTTTCTACGGAGAAGCCAAGATATGGAAGAACACAGACCTGCTCTAGTTGCTTGGACCACAATCTGCAGAGCAAAGAATCAAAGTGCCCTCGGGGTGATGGACATATTCACTAAAAACAAAGCCCTTGTAAGGAAAAATCTTCACAAGTTTTATAATAGACATGAGGTACCATGGGTAAAATTGATTTGGGAGACATACTACCAAGGGAACCATCTTCCAGGAGATGAACTTGTGGGCTCTTTTTGGTAGAAGGCAAATCTACTATTAGTTGATCAATATAAAACTTTGTCTAGATGTAACTTGGGATATGGAAGAAGTGTATTTTTTGAGTGACCTCTGGAGTGATTTTATCATGCAACACAAATTCCCTCATCTCTATTCCTTTGTGATCAATGCAACTATGACTGATCAACAAGTGGTTCACAATGAATATTTGGATGTCCTTTTCCACCTGCCACTGTCTATTGAAGCCCATCAATAGTTCTTACAAATGAAAGATCTATGTTTCACACTAAGTCACTCTGAATTTCAAAACACGACTGACACATGGAACTACATTTGGGGTAATGCAAATTATTCATCTGCCAAGGCTTATAAGGTGATGATTGGTTTCAAGCAAGTCCTCCTCATTTCACATGAATCTGGAACTCCTCTTGTCAGACTAGGCATAAGATGTTCTTCGAAATGCTTCTACATGACAGATTGAACACCAGAAGCCTTTTGAGAAGGAAAACTTTTGTGCTGGGGGAATATAATTGTGCAGTCAGGGTTTGTCCATAGGAAGAAACATTTTACCATTTGTTTGGGGGTTTCCTGTCGGGACCCCGATCCTAAGTCATATCGATCTAGCATGTAACATGTCATATCACATTGCGGCCTCATGCACGGTATTCCCAGGGCTGCAGCCTTACCATAGCCGGGACCGTTTGCACCTTTTGGCTCATGTATATGACTGTGTCGCTAGCATCCATATCACAAAGAACCCGGGCCGACATAACCAGTCGTAAACCCAAGGGGCACAAACTTACAGGGACATGCATACATGACCCAGCAATGCACGTGCCGGCCAGCTGCGAGTGTAATTGGGCTGTAGCAAGCTATCAGAACTCCGGTAAACACCGTGTGACATTTCCCTGAAGTGACAGACACAGGAGAAAAGAAGGACACATGCAGGTCAACCCATGTGTTTCCAGAGCAGTAGCGAACTACCATGGCTCAGTGGAAGCACTAGTAGACATTTCCCCATAAGGAAAGCTACCAAGAATAAACAACTAGGTGTCGGATCCCACACATAACAAGCATTTCAATAACATACACACAATATGCTCGATACGTGTAAATACAACATGGCATTACAACAAAACTATACTACTCAAAGTATTTATTTAGAAGGCTTTGAAGAGCCACACATAGCATGATATTACATACATGGGTCTCATGACCCAACATACAAGTCATACAAGCAACAAGCGGAAGCATAAACATGTATGAGTACAGACATGTGAAAAGAAGAAGGCTAGAAAGCCTGACTATCTACAAGACCCTCCATAGGAACCAGACCTCTTTCTAGGATTCCCAAGCTAATGTCAAAGCCCACGTGCAACTACTAGTGAGACCGGAGTCTCCTCTGCAAAACATAAATTAACCAAATGTGAGTACAAATTTACTCTGCAAGACTTACATCGGAACTATTTACTTATGCGTTAGTATCAACAAAGGGGGTTGTTGAGTTTAACTACAGCAAGCTAGCTTTGACTCAGTGGCTATCATGTACTACAATTACCAGTATTTTCTTTGGGGCGAGAAAGCGCACACCAGTCCACATATTCACCATATTAATACACTACTATGGATTCTCTCCCGTCTCCCTATGAGAAACATCCATAGCACTCACACTTATCTTGTGCATTTTAGAGTATCCATTTTAGTTATCTATGAACAATGAAGGCTTTCCAAGTAGTCCATATCCACGACGCGACTATTCGAATAAATCATTAACCCTATAGGGGTGTACTTCTTCACACACGCTCTCGCCACTTACCGCCATGTACACGTCATGTATATCGCAACCTTCAAGCAGAAGCCTGGTGAGGGTGTCGACCATGACCTGAATAACCACAAAAGACTCTAGTCCAGGTTTATCGCCTATCTGAGGCTGAACCCGCAAAGGAAGTCCAGCCCAAGTTTCCATCACGACCCCAAACGATGGGAGCAGGGTTCCCAAGCCTACCATCTGGTTGCCACTTGGTACACCATGGCACTGTGCCTAGTCTTTCCCAAGCCCACCTGTACCGGGTGCCACTTGGTAGACAAATAGCACTACCTACAAACACCAGAAACTAGTTTCAACTCCTGGATAGAGACAAGGCGATTAATAAGTCGAGAGGGGCACTTAAGCATTCCAATGTGTGGTAGTAGCTAGTCTTGGATCACGAACACAGAACTCAGTTCCTCAGGACGGTTTCAACAAGACAGCCCACCATGTAGTCCTACATGGCCTCTCATCGCTACCTTTGCCAAATCGTGTTCACACACTTAGCTCTCAGCGGTAGGACATGTTCACACCATCCCAATCAAACCTAGATGAATCAGACCTGACACAAACTCTAAGCATAGCAGGCATAACAAGTAAGCATAAATGAGTAGGCACATCATGGCTCAAACAACTCCTACTCATGCTAGTGGGTTTTAACTATTTAATGTGGCAAAGACATGTCATGCAGAGGAATGGGTTCAACTATCGCAACATATAACACTTGAATCATTGTTGTCCTAATGCAGTGAAGGAGAGCAGAAGCGAGAGAGTGGGATTGTATTGAAATGCTCAAAGGGGGGTTGCTTGCCTGGCACATCTAAAGATAGCATAACTCTTCATCGATGTCAATGATCGCAGCATCGGAAACGTCGGCTATCAAGAACGAACAACACCGACTAGTAGAGAAGGAACACAAATCAATGCAATGCACAACCAAATCAATGGCATGACATGTTAAGGTACTGAATTGACCTAATGCGATGGTTAGCCATATTAGTTGAAGTGGAATTCAAATATATAGCAAATTCCAACTCCAAATCTATTTATCATAATTGCCCTAAACATGAATTGTCCTATTTAGTGACGTTAACCTGCTCAAACATGCATGAAAGTGCCATAATCAGATTCTTCATATTTTTCTGATAATTTTTCATATATAAATTATTTCCATCTGTGTCGGTGCAACAAACTTTCGTGTATGTTGACTAGACTGTACACAGGCACGAAGGCAAGGATGCAAGAACACCAAGCAACCAAGTCAAGCCCAAGTCAGAGAGATAGCTCTTTGGGAAATCAAAGGGCAGATCAAGAATACCAAGACAAGCCAAAGGAACAAGATGTCACTAAGAAGATACCTCCCTTACCGGGAAGGCGAGCCCAATCGGGTCGAGGCCCCACCAAGGACAAGTCCCAAGATTCCCCCTGCAGGCTTGCCGGTGCCGCTAGGGCAATTCTCCCCGCCAAGACTCCACACTCCACCGCACAGTGACACAAGTCATTATCAGTGTGGTGTCGAGCCCCCAAGTGATTAAGTGGCTGTGATTTGGCATGTGGCAGCCATGTGGGAGGAAGATTCTCTCTATATGACACCCGTCTAGAGGCATGTCATGCGAACAGGAAGAGGGTGGTTAAGCGGTGCGGCAGGCTTGCTGGGCTGCATCCGCAGCGTGACACCTAGCAGTGAATTTAATGCACTTTGTCATAACTGCCAGAGTTAGGTATGATAGCAATGTTGGCTATCTAATGAGTAGATAATGACACTTGTACACTCTTACGCGTGTAGCTGCTCTCCCCTAGGCGACCTTGCCGGGCTTGAACGCCTCGTGTTCGTCGTGGTCCTCCCTTGAGTCCACCAAAGCAGGAGTAGGGTATTACGCTTCCCAGCGGCCCAAACCTGGGTAAAAACCACCAGCATCACCATTGTCGTGCTACCCCTTGGCCTCCACTCTATGTGCAACATGCCCTTCCCCCTTGACGAACCACAAGGGGCTGATGACCCCATAGGTGTTCGTGTTCCACCACGACATCTTTGGCGCGCCAGGTAGGGGGATGCTCTTGCGCAAACCCAGGTCGTGAACAGTGCGTCAATCTTCATCATCGTCTTCTTCATCAGTTGCATCGTCCATGGTGCCCAAGAAAAAATCCGGTGCAACGGCTCACCCTTCCACCTCGAGGGCCCCCTCACATGCTGCCACTAATACAACGGGTGTTGCGGCGGCGTTGGGAGACGCTAGTGCCATAGGGGACGCGTCCCGTGCAGGCGGCGTCGTCGCCGTTCCCCCGGCGGCCGAAGCAGGAGCTGAAAACACCAGGGAAGGACAACATCATCAGCATCCCAACGGCCGTGTTTTACAAGGCACGGGTGGTAGAATATCTAGTCTCCACCTCCCCACCGTGCTGGAGGGCGCAGCCGCAACGACGATGCCCGCTCTAGTGCGAATCGTGACCCCCTAGTTGTCCCTATTATGGGAGGGGCTACAGGTCACACGCCTTCCCCAGGAAAAGGCAACCAAGATGAAGCACCGAACGGGGTCGTCAACACCCAGGCACATCCTTCTCGCCACCTCACCGCCATGACCACTGGTTCGCGGCGACGAGATCACGGTGCTGCCATGTGACACCCGGATAATTAGACTACAGTAATCCCAAGCTAATGATGCCACGTCACCTCCATTTCTGTGATTAAACTCACGTTGATTCGAACCCGATTCAAATTCAAATTTAAAACATAGGCAAACAACAAAAGTTTCCAACTTTAAAGCTAAAATGTTCGGAGTGAACTAAATAATGCAGCGGTAATTATGGTGGAGAAACCAAACTTTGATAAAGTGTTTAAAGGCTCTAAGATAATTAAAACAGTAGTTAAAACAGTTAAATACATGCCTATTGAATTTTATAAAATATTAAACTATTTTATTTTCGGTTGAGAATTAAGGTGGCAGTAGTATATCTATAAATACAAATCTAGGTGCTAGTGTTTTTATAAAACTATAATAAAAGGGAACTTAAAATAAAACAGAAGAGAAAATACAAAAGAGAAAAACTAAACAGACAAAAAAAAGAAAAGGGAAAAGGACCCCCCCTAGCTGGGCCTTGGCCCAGCAGGCTACTGGGCCGCCAGGCCGGCCCAACCGCGCCCGCTACTACTCCCCACCGGGAGCCAGAAACCCTAGCCCCTCTCCCCCACTACCCCGACCCCCCACTCTCGCTCGCTCCCCCACTCCCCCCGATTTCTAGATCGGGGCTAACCACCCCCTCCCCCAATCGGCCCGCTCGTTCCACTCCCCCTCTTCAGGATCGGGGCGTTCGCCGCCGCCGCCGCCCGAGACCGCGTCGCCGGAGCCGCCATCGTCGCTCTCCACCT
>NC_041389.1:178738479-178740442 GCF_002162155.2 Triticum dicoccoides | reverse complement strand
TTGAGTACCGATGCTCACGTCAGATCCCTTGTGGACCATCAGATCCTTTGTTGGATTTTATCTGACAACGCCCTTCATATTCAATAACCTTGTGAGCCTTTTCCTCTGATACATAATGCCTTTGGTAAATTGTATCCTCTGCTTTCTTAACCATGCTCTGTCTTTGAGCTTGAGTTAATTACTTCTAAAGATTCTGGTATATGATTCTAAGATGCCCCGATGGGTTGAACCTATGCCTTCCTTAATAGGTGTGAACTCGAAAGTTTTCACGAGTCGTACTCTTCTGGTATTTTGCCAGATAAAATTTCAAAACTACAACTTCATTGAGCGCGAGAAGTGAATGAAAGGTTGTGCATTGGAGAAGTGGGAGTCGACCTTGAATTTTGCGTTCATGCCCATGGACATGATGTACATCTTCTCATCGAAGCTTCTTTTAAAATCAATTATTCCCTTGGTATAAGTTCATCTTATATCTGAGATCTGGCCTTTTTGCAATCGTGGTTCTGACCATGTTCTCCTTTAAATATCATGTCCTGTGCAAGTTTAAGCACTTGTCTTCTATAGAGCAATACCCCAGTTCAACTTCTAGTTTGATCTGTCCTCGAGTATTACCACCTGGTATCTCGAGATTATCTTGGAACTGCATAATTTCTTATGAGTTCTTCATCAAGTACTACATACTCACCGATTACAATTTTTCATGGGCTCGGAGTTATTGAACACTCAAAGACACCAATAACTGAACCGAGTCCGCTCTACGGTTCAACAACTCTTCAGTAAGCTTCTATAAGTACGAGTTTGTACCCGATCACGCCATTCCTAGCTTGTTTGGCTATATCATTGTCGTGACGATTCTAACGGTGCTACCTGGTCCTTATTCTCGGAGCACCAATTTTCGACGATGAACTAACCTTACGTCGATTCTCCTCGTCATACCCTTTCACCTTAAACAACAAGCTTGAGTTCGAGTTTGTGTCGTACCCATGGTTCCAATGACTTTTGGCTTCATCATTCCTTTGACTTGATGTCGTCGCTGATTGATTACTTCTTCATGAAATCGGTCGACAAATGTGTCGTGATCCTCATCAACCTTATGAGTTCTTCCAGGATATCAATTGAATTCATGATGAGAAATACCATCCTTTTCCCTCGATGTTTTGAGTTATCATCGGCAACATTCTTGCCTTCCCCCCCCCCAACACAAACTTGTTCACAATTTGTGTTGTACCTTGGTTTCCTTGCTATCCAGCAATTGTTCTTCTTTACCTTGGAGTATTACCGTCCTTTATGTCAAGAATGTTCTGAGATTTGTTCCACCTCTTGAGAATTCTTGACATAGAAATACTTCTCGCCATCACCATTCTTTCTTGGTCCCTGTGTTAATTCCAACAAGTGAACGGTGTTGTTTGGATTCTTGCCTTCTAGCAACCCTATCTCTTTGAAGTTAATGGTCGCAAGTTCATTCTTAGGCTATTGATTATTACATCACCATTCTGACATTGGTCGTGCAACCCAACCCATATTTCGAGCGCACCTTTCAACCAATGTTTAATTGTGTATGTTTTCCTCGAGCATACTTCCTTATATCATTTGATCTGACAAATGTTATCTCCTTGTTCACTTAATTGTGGACATCCATCTTTTGGGAATCTCGGTGAATTGCCGTTGAGTTCACCAGACACCTCCTTGTCCTCTCCTTGGTTTAATGATGAACTATTGCTTCAGAAACCCGCTCCCATAGTTCATTTCTCGAGGATCTTGCAATGTCATTTCGATGATTTGTGTTGCACCTTTTTCCTCTCGGACCCCCTGAGTCTGAGGTTTCATGACACCAATTGGATATGAATCTCGGTCAGATATGATGGTTGGGACAACTTTCCAAGAGTTATGATGTTGATCCTTTGATGACCCGGTAACATGATGTCATGCCTAGCACCCCCCCCCCCCGGCTGGAGAACCTATC
>NC_041389.1:178736079-178737706 GCF_002162155.2 Triticum dicoccoides | reverse complement strand
CCCCCCCGGCTGGAGGACCTATCATTATAGATTCCTTTTCAGCAAGGTTATCCATTCATCCATGAGGAAATTGTAAGACTTATTCTACAAGTTATTTCTAATAGACCCTTTGTGTTTCCAAAGTCTGATATTCACCTGTTGACCATGTCCATGCTATCTTGAAGCATGTCTGTGGTACTTCGATTTTGAACAGGAACAATTGTAGCCCAATGTTAAATGTTTCCTGCTCAATTATCCAAACACCGCTGTATGGATAATGTCATGAAAATTCTCTCCCCTACCTAAAGAGTTTTCTACGTTATATCCTGACATGGATATCATGCTCTGCTTGTCCTTGGGAAGGATATACCCTTGAAATGTGTGTTTAAACATAATTTCCTTTCCATTGTTCTGTTTAATCTGATGATCATATTTTCCTTCCATTGTTGGTTTAACCTTGCTTGTGAACTATATGATCTGAGCAGTAATATTCTCCTGCTTATGTAAACACGTCGTTGTACAATTCTGTCAGTAAGACCCTGTTACTTTTGTTGATGACATTCCGGTAACCACCGATGGACAAGAACTTCGCCTACTGGTCTGCCTCGTTCAACGAGCAGGAAAATGGTTCTCTTCGTCCCTCGCCCTTGGTACCGACATTGTTGCCGACATAACTGACATGCTACTCTCTGACATGCCTTGCTATCGTGATCGTACAAGATGTCAGCCCCCCCTTTCTACTTTTAACCCACATGGTGGGCCCATAACCCACAGGTCCCAAGAACGAAACCTGACTCTCCTGTACAACCTGTTGTCAAAGTTATTCCTCGTGCTTGACTTTGTATGTAATTCACGGGCCACTTGCCTGTTGATCTATTCTGGTATCGGACACAATACTTATTCCCGTTGCTCAGAACCCCTTTCGCACTCTGCTTCAGGCAATGAACGATTGCCTATCCGCTTGAAACTTCTTATTGCATCGTCTTACTTTGCTCTCGATAGGTGTAATTTGTTCAACTCGAGAGATACTCATATGTTCATTCTTGGGATACCCCCAGATGAATTTCCCTTATAACCTCCTATCATTGTAGAGATGCCCCTTACCTATTCGTAAGTACGATGGAGTTCCCCGAAGAAAGGACGACAACTTCATCATGATGCTTTCGAATAAAGAATTGAAGACATCAACGAAAGGGATTAACTTCTTCAAGAAGATCCATTAGAATAACCAGAACCCCCCCCCCCCTTTACTCCCCTCTTAAATCTCGGGACGAGATTTCTTGTAGTGGAGGAGAATTGTGACACCCGGATAATTAGACTACAGTAATCCCAAGCTAATGATGCCACGTCACCTCCATTTCTGTGATTAAACTCACGTTGATTCGAACCCGATTCAAATTCAAATTTAAAACATAGGCAAACAACAAAAGTTTCCAACTTTAAAGCTAAAATGTTCGGAGTGAACTAAATAATGCAGCGGTAATTATGGTGGAGAAACCAAACTTTGATAAAGTGTTTAAAGGCTCTAAGATAATTAAAACAGTAGTTAAAACAGTTAAATACATGCCTATTGAATTTTATAAAATATTAAACTATTTTATTTTCGGTTGAGAATTAAGGTGGCAGTAGTATATCTATAAATACAAAT
>NC_041389.1:178592596-178732317 GCF_002162155.2 Triticum dicoccoides | reverse complement strand
TCCTTGCTTGCGAGTACTTTGGATGAGTACTCACGGTTGCTTTCTCCCCCTTTTTCCCCCTTTCCTTTCTTTCTGGTTGTCGCAACCAGATGCTGGAGTCCAGGAGCCAGACGCCACCGTCGACGACGACCCCTACTACACCGGAGGTGCCTACTACTACGTGCAGCCCGCTGACGACGACCAGGAGTAGTTAGGAGGATCCCAGGCAGGAGGCCTGCGCCTCTTTCGATCTGTATCCCAGTTTGTGCTAGCCTTCTTAAGGCAAACTTGTTTAACTTATGTCTGTACTCAGATATTGTTGCTTCCGCTGACTCGTCTATGATCGAGCACTTGTATTCGAGCCCTCGAGGCCCCTGGCTTGTATTATGATGCTTGTATGACTTATTTTATTTGTAGAGTTGTGTTGTGATATCTTCCCGTGAGTCCCTGATCTTGATCGTACACATTTGCGTGCATGATTAGTGTACGATTAAATCGGGGGCGTCACATGCCACTACTAATACCATCAGAAGTCGAGCGGCATTACGGTCTGCATTGTCATCCATGCCAAGCACTGCTTCGGAAGCCTGGTGCGAGCCCAACTCCTGCTGAGATTCCCGCCAGTGGCCGATCAAATGGATGAGTGGAGAGCCACCATTCAAAGTTTGATTAGTTTTGCAGAGGTGGGAGGATCACAGCAGGGAGTACCACCACGGCACCCGCAAGCAACAACTACGGCCCGAGCTGCTGACCGTGTTGAGGGGGCCATTCCGACGGTGCAGTCCCCTCCATGACAGCTGGCGCGGAGGCTGCAGTCCGATCCATGCGACCAGGAACCCGGTGAGGCATCAATAGCTTCATCTGATCCTCGGGCCCATCAAGATCAGCGGCAGAACCTGGAAGACCGATGACAGGAAGATGCGCGCATCACCATAGAACGGCGCCGCAAAACCCGCCACCAGTCTGACAGGCGCAATGGCCCAGACGTCGATGAACCCGCGCCCAGTGAAGGCGGACACTTGTCTTTCGAGGTTGGGTATTGATGTAGGGCGGATCCCTAAGGGGCCGATCTTTCACGTTTGGAGTGGATCCTATGGGGGAAACATGAAGAACGCGCGGAAATCACAAGGGAAAACACGGGGAGAAACGAGAGAATCACTCAACCGACAAGTAATCAATCACACAAGGGCTAGATCACCGAAAGCATAAGGTAACACACGATCCAAAATCAATAAAGGAAGGATACAAAGGGAACCATTATTCTCCGTGAGGAGGTCTTGATTGTCTTCTTTGGATGGAGGCCTTCAATCCGAACGGATCTTCACCGAAGAGGCACGATCCCTCATGTGGAGTAGATCCGGTATGAATGAGCAGAGCTCTATCTCTAAATGAGCTATCACAATTCTAAGTCTCGAAGTGCGGAGGAGGAGTCCTATATATAGGCTAGGGGCGAAGGGGTACATGGGCTCAGCCCAACACGCGCGCGTAGGCGCTTGGAAGGCCGGATGTCCGGGCATCGGGACGGATGTCCGGTGGCTCGCGAGGGGCCGGATGTCCGGGCTGAGGGGCCAGATGTCCAGGCTGGTGCAGATGGTTGTACTGCTCTCTGGATGGGCGACGCCGGATGTCCGCTTGGAGGGGCCGGATGTTCGCTGCTTCGGGAGGCGCCGGATATCCCGAGTGAGCGCCGGATGTCTGGGCTGACGGGGCAAGCTTCTGTGCTCCCTGGACGCCGGTGCCGGATGTCCGGGATTTTTGCCGGATTTCCGGTGGGGGGCGGATGTCCGGGCTGGACGCTGGATGTTCGGTGGCTGTAGTTTCTTCTGTAGAGGGTTGGCCGTGTAGATCACCAGGGGCCGGATGTCCGGGGTCCTGGCCGAATGTCCGGTGCCTGGAGGTTGTTCTTGCCTTCTTCCATTGTTTCTCTTCTTCCATGGACTTGGGGTCTTGACCATCTTCATGTGCATCCCAGGAGGGTCCTCTTGGTACCTAATCATGCACAACATTCCGGATTGAGGTAGTAGCCATGTCTCGAGAGGATCATATGAGATATCACTAAGGAGAGAAGTCACCTCGGTCTCGAGAGCTCTAACTCGTGCTCTAGTCATGGGTCCTCTTGGTGCTTGGTGAGGCGTTGGAAGGTCCATGGGGATGACCGAAGGATGCTCCGCATCATCTCCCCCCCCTTGGGAAAGATCCGACCTTGGATCGAAATCCTCATCACCATGGTACGGGGAGAGATCGGAGATGTTGAAGATGTCGCTCACATTGTACTTGTCGCGTGGGAGATCGATCTTGTAAGCATTGTGATGAGGACATGACTACCTTGGATAAGACCAAAAATATTGCATACATGCATATTTGTCAGGTGATTTCTAGTGCAAACTATTCAATAATATATTTATGTTATCCAGAACAAAAATAGTTCACATACTTTTGTGTTTTGTCTAATTGCAGGTGTATGGGACATTTGTACAATCCACATATGAAGATAAGGGAAAAGGAGAAGTTTAGGTGCTGTTCAAAAAGTCTTCTCACGTCACTTTTGGGCCAAGAGAAGATAGAGTCCAAGTCTCTCACGTTCTGGATTCCGATTCGGACTACACAGAGATACCTGACTCAAAACGCCAACAACTTTTTCATACGGACTCCGAATTGGGTGATTCTTTTTTTGTTGGAAAGTAGATTTCATGCTCTTTCCAGCACAATTGGAATCATCTTAAAATTCGTCGGAGCGTTGAGTTATGGACGAAACAATCTGATGCTGCAGCAGAATCCGAGTCAAACTACAAGTCCAAAGGTGTTACGTCACCTCCACTTGGGCCCATTGGCCTTGTACGACCTATGGTTAGTTTTAGGCTGCCTTGGGACGTTCTCCCACCTCCTTGGCCGCCATCCCTTGCTCCTATATAAGTAGATCCATCTAGTAGCTTTTTGCTTGGGTTTTGTTTAGTTAAAAGTTAGCCATTGCAACTTCGTATACTTTGTTTGTGTCCAACGACCAGACCAAGACCACTTACGAATCCCCACCTTTATCAATACTTCATATATACTCGCAATATTCAGATTGCTTTTATCAGATTCTTGCTTGTTCTTCGATTGCTTGCAGGAATAGACCTTCGTGGTCAGGTTGATTGTGCTCCGGCGTGGTCAATAACCTCTCGGAGTTGGTTTAGCGATTGCTAAGGCGCAACGTCGTGCATGTTTGTAGTCGGATCGTCAAAGTCATCTTCACCAAATCGATAGTTATCATCTCATCGAAAGATCAGGACACCTCCGCCTCTATCAAGTGGTATCAGAGCCAGGTTGCTTGGTGAGATTTTACAGTTTTTCATAGTTTAGATCGCATCTGTCATTCATACCTACGATCCATGAAAAAGCCACAAAAAAAGTTAGATCTGTTCATCCTTTATCCAAGCCAGTATGAGCCTTTGCAATTTTCTATTTGTTGCTTGCATAGTTGAATTATCGGTTGCATCGTCGTGTCAGTTGCTGGTCTTAGTGTTTAGTTCCTTTAGAGTTTGGAGTTCTGTTCACATTAGTCACGCTGTCGCTGCATCATTATCCCTTCCGCTGTCCACCATCCCATCTATTAATTTCTACCACGTGCTACGCGTTGTTCATTGTCATAATCATAGTTGAGGTCATTCACATCTTCGCCTGATCCAATCTGCATCTTATCTAGTTTGTCTTGGAAAGAGGGAGAAAAAAAAGAGAGAAAAAAAAGAGAGAGAAAAAAGAGAGAAAAAAATAAAAAGAGAGAGAAGAAAAAGAAAAAAAGCGTGAGGAAAAAAAGAGAGAAGAAAAAAAATCGGAACTATCTAGAATCAATCTCGTACCTGAATTCGGATTAGAATCTGTTTTGTGCACTGTTCAGTAAAACATGTGTATCTTCCTCATACCAAGTCCGTTTTGGCTCCGTGAGTACTCAAATTGAAGCTAGCGACGAGCCGCATGTAAATAGTTGCAGAAGCTTGTTCAATATTTGACACCTCAAAATCGGCTTTTAAATAGGTCTTTTTGCCCTCCGAAGTTCGTGAACACAGCTTGTTCCAATTTTTCAGGCCAGTTTTAGAATTCTTTGACTCCTCATATCAACTCGGAATTGAGTGATTCTTTTTGCATTGGAAAGCTTGAGTTAGTAGCATTCTTTGCAAGAATTTATCAGAAAATTGGCTCAAACTTTTCAAGAGGAAAGTTGGAGAGAGAGTTGTTGTATATCCTGCTTGGCAGTTGTTTTTTTCATCATTATCTTCACTTATATCTTGCTGTCAAGAGCTACTTAGTATCCTTCATTGATGCTAGTTGTGCTACGCCGTGACCTCATTAGTGTTCTAGGCTCACGTCTCTAGTCCGGTCTAGCCTAGGACCAGCACAGTACCGTCGTTGAGCGTTTATTCAACATTGCATCTTTGAATTGATTATTGCTAATCTTTTGCTACCATATATAGCCAACCCAGCTTCACATATTTCTATACCGTGTATACATACGCTCCCCTGGCAATCGCTTTACTCAATATTCGGAGTTACTTGACACAGCTGGTTGCCGATCACCGCCTGCTGCATGGTAAGAACTTGTAAGACATTGATATTTGCTTTACTGTGAGCGTTTTACCACCACATCCTAGTAGTTATAGGAACATTATTTTTGGATTTTGTTTCTTGTTCTACTAATCATGACAGGATCCAGAGTCAATTCATGGGCTTTGTCCATCGCGGGAGACATGCCACCACCTATGCAAATACCACAACCGTCACGAGAGGTGCACAAACATCCAAATGCACATGATCAGGTTCATGTTTCTATACCACCATTTAATGGCCGTTTTAGACCTGCTTTATATATTGAATGGGAGTTAGACATAAATAATATATTTGCTTCCCATAATTTTGATGAACGTAAAAAAGTTACGGTTGCGGTTGGTTCTTTCACTGGTTATGCTCTAGTTTGGTGGAGTGAATATTGTCGGTTACACCCTGATTATGTACCTAATACTTGGGATGATTTAAAACATGTCATGAGAGATAGATTCGTCGATGTTTATTATACTCGTGGCATGATTAAAAAACTGGAACATTTAAAACAAGGTAGTGACACCGTAACAAAATATTATGATGATTTACAAACTACCTTGCTGCACTCATTTTTAGAAGAAAGTGAAGAAGATTTTATTGATAGATTTTGGGGAGGATTAAACCATAATATTCAGGAGATACTAATTCATGAAGAGTGTTATCCTATGGACCATTTGTTTCGTCTTGCTTGCAAAGCTGAACAGGAAATAAAACGACATGTTGCCCACAAGGAGAACAAGCGCACGGTGCACATTCCAGCTGTTGATACAGATGTTTATTCAACTACTAGGCGTACTATGACAACCACATCCGTTGTTGCGAGGACTACATCATCTCCACCATGTGACACATCACCATCGAGAGTGCCTGCATCATCTGAGTTGACTATAAGAGGTAATGACAAAGGTACAGATTTTCCACTTTTACATGAGAATGATGCATGCCTAGTTAACTTGAATACATCATGTGTTGAGCTACCCACTACTTTGATCACACCACCTATTTTAGAGGATTATGTTGATAATTTGACTTTGCCATGTGATCAAACAACTGAAATACCAATAATTTTGAGAGCACCCATTGAATTAATTGTTGATGCAAAAGAATCAATGTTTAATCATTTTGATATGACCTCTAATCTTGGTGATGATTCTGTGTCGAATGACTCATTGCATGTTTGCTTATCTAAGCATGTTGTAGCATGTAAATTTGATTCAAATAAGGTTTATTCATCAATGTTGGGATGGTTTAATGATGAACATTGTCAATCTTTTGAAATAAATAAGAGCTTCACTTATATGTGCAAACTGAGTTGCAATATTTTCATGCCTTCTAGTTCTTGTGCTAATTTGTTGGCTTTAGATTTTATGAACTATGCAAGTTACTCATCTATTCATATGTCATATATGCAAAAATCAAGGGAAGTAAAAATGGATGACGTATACATATACAACATGTACACCTTGTCTCTTTTGTTAGCCACATTTCAGATTAAGCAACGCCGAGGACGGTTTTGTTTTCAAGAAGGGGAGGATGATGAGGACATGACTACCTTGGATAAGACCAAAACTATTGCATACATGCATATTTGTCAGGTGATTTCTAGTGCAAACTATTCAATAATATATTTATGTTATCCAGAACAAAAATACTTCACATACTTTTGTGTTTTGTCTAATTGCAGGTGTATGGGACATTTGTACAATCCACATATGAAGATAAGGGAAAAGGAGAAGTTTAGGTGTTGTTCAAAAAGTCTTCTCACGTCACTTTTGGGCCAAGAGAAGATAGAGTCCAAGTCTCTCGCGTTCTGGATTCAGATTCGGACTGCACAGACATACCTGATTCAAAACGCCAACAACTTTTTCATACGGACTCCGAATTGGGTGATTCTTTTTTTGTTGGAAAGTAGATTTCATTCTCTTTCCAGCACAATTGGAATCACCTTAAAATTCGTCCAGAGCGTTGAGTTATGGACGAAACAATCTGATGTTGCAGTAGAATCCGAGTCAAACTACAAGTCCAAAGGTGTTACGCCACCTCCACTTGGGCCCATTGGCCTTGTACGACCTATGGTTAGTTTTAGGATGCCTTGGGACGTTCTCCCACCTCCTTGGCCGCCATCCCTTGCTCCTATATAAGTAGATCCATCTAGTAGCTTTTTGCTTGGGTTTTGTTTAGTTAAAAGTTAGCCATTGCAACTTCGTATACTTCATTTGTGTCCAACGACCAGAGCAAGACCGCTTACGAATCCCCACCTTTATCAATACTTCATATATACTCGCAATATTCAGATTGCTTTTATCATATTCTTGCTTGTTCTTCGATTGCTTGCAGGAATAGACCTTCGTGGTCAGGTTGATTGTGCTCCGGCGTGGTCAATAACCTCTCGGAGTTGGTTTAGCGATTGCTAAGGGGCAACGTCGTGCACGTTTGTAGTCGGATCGTCAAAGTCATCTTCACCAAATCGATAGTTATCATCTCATCAAAAGATCGGGACACCTCCGCCTCTATCACATTGTTGTTGTAGCGTGCTAGCACCTTAAAGGGTCCATCGGCTCGAGGGAGAAGTTTGGACTTGCGTTCGTTGGGGAAGCGGTCCTTGCGAAAGTGTAGCCACATGAGGTCTCCAATGTTGAATATCATGGGATGATTGTTGACGTTGAGCTTGGTCGCGAGTCGTTGTACTTGGCGCTCGATGGTGTGCCTTGTATCTTCATGCATCTTCTTGATGTAGCTTGCACGGGCACTTGCGTCGAGGTTGGTGCGCTCTTGTAAAGGAAGAGGTAGAATGTCCAATGGGGACAACGGGTTGAAGCCATAGACGACCTCGAAGGGGGACTTGCCGGTCGTCGAATGTCTTACACAGTTGTAGGCGTACTCGGCGATGGGTAGACACTCCTTCCACTCCTTGATGTTCTTGTTGATCAACACGCAAAGTAGAGTGGAGAGTGTATGGTTCGTCACCTCTGTTTGGCCGTCGGTTTGAGGATGGTATGCGGATGAGAACAAGAGCTTGATTCCGAGCTTGGCGCATAGGGTCTTCCAAAAGTAACTCAAGAACTTGACGTCGCGGTCGGAGACGATTGTCTTTGGTACTCCATGGAGACGCAAGATTTCCCTACAAAAGAGATTTGCAATGTGTGAAGCATCGTCTATCTTGTTGCAAGGAATGAAATGTGCCATCTTAGAAAATTGGTCCACAACAACAAACACGGAATCCTTTCCATTTTGAGTTCTAGGCAAACCAAGTACAAAATCCATGCTAATGTCTTCCCAAGGTTGATAAGGAACAGGAAGAGGCATGTAAAGACCATGGGATTGAGCTTTAGACTTAGCTTTGCGACATTTAGAGCATCGAGTGGTGAAGCGTGAGACGTCGCGGAACATCTTGGGCCAAAAGTAGTTCTTGGAGAGCGTGGCGAATGTCTTGTCACGTCCAAAATGTCCCATGAGTCTGCCTCCATGAGCCTCTTGCAAAAGGAGCAAACGAAGAGAAGACTCGGGGATGCATAGTTTGTTAGCTTTCATAAGATAACCATCCTTGATGTAATATTGTTCCCAAGATGTATGCATCAAACATTTAGCATAAGGAGTCGCAAAAGATGGATCATTAGCATACAAGTCTTTTATGTGCTCAAAGCCAATAACATTCAACTCAAGTTTAGTGACAAGTGTGCATATGCATGAAAGTGCATCCGCAACTACATTTTCCTTACCCTTAATGTACTTGATCACATAGGGGAAAGATTCAATAAATACACTCCATTTGGCATGACTCTTGTTCAACTTAGTTTGACCTTTTAAGTACTTAAGCGTTTCATGATCGGTATGAATGACAAACTCATGAGGTCTAAGATAATGTTCCCAAACATGTAGCACACGCACTAAAGCATACAGTTCTTTGTCATAGATGGGATAGTTAAGTTGAGCACCGGACAGTTTTTCACTAAAATATGCAATGGCTCGTTTTTCTTGCATCAAAACTCCGCCAATTCCGGTACCACTTGCATCACAATGAACCTCAAAAGTTTTGTCAAAGTTAGGCAAAGCAAGAATCGGAGCATGAGTAAGAAAAGACTTGAGCTCATCAAAAGCGGTGGATTGCAAAGATCCCCAAACAAAAGGAGCATTCTTCTTACTCAAAGCATGCAAAGGAGCGGCAATAGTGCTAAAGTCTTTCACAAAGCGACGATCAAAACCCGCAAGACCAAGAAAACTACGCACTTCTTGCAAATTGGTGGGTTGGGGCCAAGTTTTAATTGCTTCAATTTTGGATTCATCAACATGGACACCCTTTGAAGATACAACAAAACCCAAGAAAACCACTTTGTCAACACCAAATGTGCACTTTTTCATGTTGGCATAAAGACGTTCCTTGCGAAGGGTTTGCAAAACAGCCCTAACATGATTAAGATGCTCTTTCATGGTTTTGCTAAACACAAGAATATCATAGAAGTAAACCACAACAAAGACTCCAATATAAGGGCGAAGCACATAATGCATAAGACGCACAAAAGTACCGGGAGCCTCCGATAAACCCATAGGCATAACTAACCACTCATATAAGCCAAATTTGGTTTTGAAAGCAGTTTTCCATTCATCACCCTCTTGTATGCGGCTTTGATAATAGCCACTTTTAAGATCAATTTTTGAGAAAAAGTTGGCTCCACTAAGTTCATCAAGCATATCATCTAAGCGAGGAATGGAATGCCTATAGTGAACGGTAATAGCATTTATAGGTCTATAATCGGAACACAAGCGGAAACTTCCATCAGGCTTAGTTACAAATATAACTGGAACGGCACAAGGGCTTAGGCTTTCACGTACATGACCGTTGTCGATTAGTTGTTGTACTTGCCGTTGGATCTCCTTAGTTTCTTCCGGGTTGACGCGGTATGGAGCTTTCTTTGGTAGCTGCGCTCTAGGGATGAGGTTGATTCGATGCTCAATGCCTCGTAGAGGAGGTAGACCCGGAGGTAGCTCATCGGGCAAAACATCTTGGAATTCCTGCAAAAGAGATTGAAACACTAAAGGTAGCTCGTGAGAGGTGTTTGTTTTTTGTTCTCCATCCTTGCACACAAGGACAAAGTGCATAACACTCGATGGGTTCTCACAAACTTCTCTCATCTCACTTTTTGTGGCGAATAGGACTAGGTTTTTCTCTCTAGGTGAAGAGGCGCTCAAGTTTGGCTTGTGGCTCTCACTCACTTTTGGGTGTATCACTTCTTCACTCTTCTCTCCACGATGGGTGGCTTGCTTGTCGGCTATCACTTGAGTAGGAGACATAGGTCGTAGCACATATTCCTTCCCGTTCATCTTGAAGCTATAGTGATTGGTGCGCCCATTGTGAATGACACCACGGTCGAATTGCCATGGTCGACGAAGAAGGAGGTGGCAAACTGTCATTGGGACCACATCACACTCCAAAGTGTCTTCATATGCACCAATTTTAAAGGAGACTTGGACCGTATGCTCAACTCGTATAGTGCCGGAGTCACTTAGCCATTGAACCTTGTAGGGGTGCGGGTACTTCCTCTTGACCAACTGAAGCTTGGAGCATAGTTCTTCACTTGCCAAGTTGTGGCAACTACCTCCATTGATGATGACCTTGATGGACCTTCCATTGATGTCGGCCTTGGTGTGGAAGATGTGGCATCGTTGGTCTTCTTCTTGTTGATGTTGAAGAGTCAAGACCTTGGAGACAATGAGAGCGGGGCTTGAATCCTCATCACAAAAGACTTGATCATCTTCATGCTCGTTCACGCGCCGGTGCATGGCTACTTGCTCAAGAGCTTCCATCTCCTCATCACTCATGGAGTCATAGGTGCCATCGTCGTTGAGGATCATGGTGCGCTTGTTTGTGCATTCATAGGACTTGTGGCCTCGGCCGCCACAAGTGAAACACTTGAAGGAGCTTGTCTTGACGGTCTCATCGGTCGGAGTAGATGAAGAAGCACGTGACTTGAAGTTGCTTGTAGTAGGAGGAAGACGACTTGAACTTGCCGAAGTTTTCTTGTAACTTGACTTGTCGTCGTTGCTTGGAGAAGGCTTGGTCGATGTAGATGTTGGAGGAGTTGTTGAAGCTTGGATGTTGGAGAAGCCGTAGGTCTTGGATGAGTACTTTGCATACTTGCAGTCATCTTGCACTTGACGTTCCACCTTTGTAGCTTGATGTACGAGCTCAATGAGGTTGGAGTAGGGTTGGAAGTCGGCGATTTTCTTGATGGGATGATTGAGTCCATTCAAGAATCGTGCCATTGTTTGCTCATCATCTTCCGTGACATTGGCTCGAATCATGGCTATCTCCATTTCCTTGTAGTATTCCTCAACACTCTTTGTTCCTTGCTTGAGGAGTTGTAGCTTCTTGAAGAGATCGTGGTTGTAGTAGGTTGGAACAAAACGTGCTCGCATGACATCCTTCATTTGAGCCCAAGTGTTGATTGGAGGTTCACCTCTTGCTTGTCGGCGCTCAAGGACTTGTTCCCACCATATGAGCACATAGTCTTGGAACTCTAGTGATGCCATAGCGATCTTCTTCTCTTCCTCGTAGTTGTGCAAACGAAAGATTTTGTCGACCTTCAATGCCCATGAGAGGTACTCTTCCGGATCATTGCTTCCATTGAACTTGGGGCATTGAGAATTTGAGCTTGCCATAGCGTTTCTCTTCATTGTGTTGTTGGCGATGGTGATGATGACGCCCTTGATGGTGTGGTGATAGAGGCAAAGGTGTCCCGTCTTTCAATGAGATGATTGATTTCGCTTTGGTCGAAGTCGACTTTGATGAGCCGACTACGAACGTGCGAGAACGTCGCGCCTTAGCAATCGCTAAACGAACTACGAGAGGTTATTGACCATGCCAGAGCACGATCAACCTGACCACGAGGGTCTGTTTCCTGCGAGCAAACCAAGAACAAGCAAGAAACTGAGATTGCAATCTAGATATTGCGAATATAAGATCTGTGACGCCTTTGTCTGGTCGTTGAACACAAACGAAGTACACGAAGTTGCAGCTATGGCGAACTTTTAATCTAAACAAAACCCAAAGTCTAAACGACGCCCTAAGGGCTGTATATATGGAGGAAGAGGAGGGAATTTCGTGGCCCTTGAGGGAGGGGTCCGAAACCAACCCTAACTCTTGTTTCCCCACACATACGGACTCTAAAAATAGCCTATACTTAAGTATTTCGAAATTACATGGGCCTGGCCCAATAATAAGGTGACGCAGCACCTAGAATAGCCTATGGACGAATATTATGAAGTGGCATCTTGTATATTTCGTCCAAGGCTTCATGCACTCATTATGGGGGCCTCAAAGTCCTGAAATCATCACTTGTAACTCCGTTCTTGTTCCCCTCGCGCATGCCATCATCTCCATGCTTGGTCTTGCTCCAGTGTTCATCCCTCTTATCCATGACAGGCCCTTCATTTGTAAGCAAAACAAATGTATCCAATTTAGGCAGCATCATATTCTCATGAACATTAGAATCATTACCAAGAAACGAAAGTACCTGATAATTTAATTGGCGCGCTCTAGTAATTGGTCCAGTATGTATAGCAGCAAGGCGTGTGGGTGTAACAATGGTATTGATGTCCTCATCATCCTCCCCTTCTTGAAATAAAGTCGTCCTCGACGAAAACTCATCTTCCTCACCCAAATAAGGCTTCAAATCTGCAATGTTAAAAGTGGGACTAACCCCAAAATCTGCAGGCAGCTCAAGTTTACATGCATTATCATTTATTTTCTCTAACACCTTAAAAGGACCATCAGCACGTGGCATTAGCTTTGATATGTGCAAATTAGGAAATCTATCCTTACGCAAATGTAACCAAACAAGATCTCTAGGTGCAAACACAACATATTTTCTACCCCTATCTCCAACAAGTTTATATTTAGCATTCATACGCTCAATGTTTTCCTTAGTTAACTCATGCATTTTTAAAATCAATTCAGCACGTTCTTTAGCATCAAAATTAACCTTCCCCGAAGATGGAAGAGGCAACAAATCAATAGGTGCACGAGGTAGGAAACCATACACAATTTCAAAAGGGCACATCTTATTAGTAGAATGCAATGAACGATTATAAGCAAATTCAATATGAGGCAAGCATTCTTCCCACATTTTCTTATTACTAGCGGTTGGGGCGCCACCTGGTGGCGCCTCTATGAGCGGAATTATGCACACTAATCTAGCTGCCGTATTTGCTAACATGTGTGTATGGTATTTGTCAACGTGTTGCATGACTTTGTACTAATATTGCTGGTGCATTTACTAACGTCGGTATGTAGTCCAAATGAGGCTTGGTTGTGAAACCAAAGCATACATGGAATAGAACTGCAGTCGCAGATGAACGTGTTGCATGACATCATACTAATATTGCTGGTGCATTTGCTAACGTCGGTATGTAGTCCAAACGAGGCTCGGTTGTGAAACCAAAGCATACATGGAATAGAACTGCAGTCGCAGGTGGTGCGGTGCCTGATACATCAACAATAGTAGAGTGTGATGAAATACATCTGGCTTAGGAGCAATGACAGGAGAACAACTATAGAATGAAATAAATGGAGATAATAGGAACAAGTACAAAAAGTGTAGGTACAACAATAAGCTGCATATTGAGATCTACTGCTATAAGAAAAATGCCAGTAAATGATGTCATCTGAAAAAATGGCATGAACAACCCCTAGATCAAGCATCTGAATGAGCATGAATGCATATTTACACCAGCTACAGCAAATGGATGCTCCCAAATTACAACATATCCTTGGAATACTACACACCCTACATCCAGTAAGAGCAAATGGTGGCCCATTTCATATTTAGCACTGCAACATTACAGAACAAGTCATCTATATTATGCCCATTGTGCTCAAACAGAAGTGCTAACTGCTAAAGAGTGAAGACTTTGTTAGAACTTCATCCTATAAATAGCAATTAAATGAATTATAGGATACACATATCCTTGGAATTGACAGCTACACTCACCGGACTGTTCCTGGCGAAGAACAATAAATCCTCCAAGGAAATGAAGCCTCCACCTCTGTAATGCAAACACGACAAAAAATCATACATCTCAGGTTCTATAGTTTAGCAACAGAATACTGATATGGAACATCGTAACTGGAATGAATGATAAATACAATACCTAAAGTTCATGGATGGATTTTTCCCTTGCCAGGTTGATCAAGGTGGCAACCTGAAAAATAAAAGAACATACGATTTACCGATATGATTATTATTGCACGCCAAAATGGTTGTATCTCTTCTAAAGAAAGCATCACAAGAGGTTTTATAAATATTAGTTGTTCATTGCAACACCAATAAATTCCAAATACATGAACTGCAATTCTTTCTTATCAATAGTCTAATGCCAAGAAATCGTAGTTAAGCATCATGTTTATTAACAGTGAAATTCTTAATTAAAGGATATGAAACAACATACGCAGGGCAGGGGAATATATGCAAATTTTACATAGGAGAGTGTAGCCTTATCTTAGATAAAGAAATTATATGAGATATGCCTTCTTCCACTAGTCCTTGAGTCAACCATGTCGCCATTGTCTTCACAAAATGGAACTCCCTTGTCTCCTTTCTCCACTCATCTATGACCCAAGGAAAACCATGTACATAGCCAAATCAGATCAAATCCAGGCGCAAATCATGCAAATGCATAGAATAAAAATCCTAAGAACTTGCAAAGAGCTTTGAGATATTACACATTGCGATTTCAGAGTTATAGAACTTTTTGAAACAAATAAAATTCTTCGGTACCAACAAATGTAATGCATTGCATGGTTGAAAGCTGAATGAAGCATATGCACGAAAATATGCAGACAAGTGCAGGTGGCAAGCGGTTCAGAGGGTTCCTATCGTACATACAATGGAAAGGGATGGGAGAAGGTACTTGATAAGAAAAGAAAAACATGTTCACACCACAATGGGAAACACGGTATAAAAGAGTTACATGAGCCATCAGAGATACAACAAGTTCTCCAAATGCTCTAAGAACAAGAATGCATACTAATCTACGTCTTACCATGCTACAACAAAGATATGTGATCAATAGGCAGCAAGCATGATAAATGTTCAATCAAAATTCACAGATTGAAAATGGCTTAATATATAAGAAAGCACACAGAACTATTAATACGTGCCATCCTCGGGAGTACTTGCCTTTTTCTTTCTTTCCGCAGAAGGTGCTTGGACGATGAACTCGATATGTAGGGCATATCAACAAAAATCTGCAGTACAAAACTAATTCTCAGTTTGCACAAATATGAGTATTAATGACTCAAAACAATCAGCAATGACAGGGACTGACCGATATACAAATAACTAAGCAGATTTGTTAACTCCAAATTTGCATAACCTATCATCATGTAAACAAAAATGATAGGGGAAAACCATTTACGGAACAGTGAGAATGAAATCAAACATGCACACACTATGAAACGGTGCGATCTTTGCACATATGGGCAGAGAGAGGGGGGAGATGGATTGATAGAAACTCACATTGACACCAGCCATCCCTCGAAGACGCCTCCCTGCAGATCCATATGACACCACTACTCCTTGTCCGTATTGTCAACCTCTCCTCTACCCACGAGGCATCCACCGCCTGGGTCTCTGGCCTCGTTGCTCCATCCCCACCATGGACCTATTGGACCTCTCCTCATCAGCCAATCTGGTGGAAGGGGATCAGCGAAAAGGAGCACGGCGGCAGGGCATCTCTGCAGTCCGTGCTATCCTTCTGCGTCGAGGATGAAGATGATACTTCCGAGAGGAAGAGTAGGCCGGCAGCGGGGCGTAAGAGATGCCGAAGGGAATGGGGATTTTTCCTTCCTTTCCGGTGAAACCTAGCCTTGATAGCTTTCTCACCTTGGGGACGGCTGCAACGGCGAGACGACCACAGGTAGGAGGAGGCGGAGGGGCGGCGGCGCACGTACAGGGGAGGAGAGGCGACACCACTGGATAGAGAGGGGGGTGGGGTGGGGGTAGCGGCAGTGCTGGAGTGGGAGGAGGAGGCGCTCGAGGCAGAGGGCATGGGGGAGAAGGAGGCGCTAGAGGCGGAAGGTTTCGCTCGATAAGTTTTCCGTTCTTTCCCTTTTTCTTTTTACCCCTCTTTTTTTTCCTTCCCAACCAATGCTTTCAACGTGGCACGCACGAGAGGTCACCCTTGTAGCGACTGTTAATGGGTTTAATTCTTCAAAACAGCCCTAAGCATAGTAGACAATGTTCTATTGACTACTTCAGTTTGTCCATCAGTTTGGGGGTGACAAGTAGTACTAAAAAGCAGTTTAGTCCCCAACTTAGCCCATAAACATCTCCAAAAGTGGCCAAGGAATTTAGTATCATGATCTGAAACAATAGTATTTGGCACACCATGCAAGCGACTAATTTCCCGAAAGAACAAATCAGCAACATTAACAACATCATCGCTTTTATGACATGGTATAAATTGTGCCATTTTCGAAAATCTATCCACGACAACAAATATGCTATCCCTCCCCTTCTTTGTTCGAGGTAAACCTAAAACAAAGTCCATAGATATATCCTCCCAAGGAACACTAGGTACAGGCAAAGGCATATATAAACCATGAGGATTGAGTCGTGACTTAGCTTTTTGACATGTAGTGCAGCGAGCAACAAAACGCTCAACATCCCGTCTCATCTTTGACCAAAAGAAATGTGTAGTAAGTACGTCCTCCGTCTCCTTCACGCCAAAGTGTCCCATTAATCCTCCTCCATGCGCCTCCTACAGCAACAAAAGACGAACAGAGCTAGCAGGAATGCATAGCTTGTTAGCACGGAACACAAAGCCATCATTAATAACAAACTTGTTCCATGTTCTTCCTTCTTTACAATTTTGCATTACATCTTTAAAATCAGCATCATGCACATATTGATCTTTGATGGTCTCCAAACCAATTATTTTGAAGTCAAGTTGTGAAAGCATAGTATAGCGACGAGACAAAGCATCAGCAATAACATTTTCTTTACCCTTCTTGTGTTTAATGACATAAGGGAAAGTCTCAATGAATTCCACCCATTTAGCATGTTGACGATTCAGTTTAGCTTGACTTTTAATATGTTTCAAAGATTCATGATCAGAATGTATAACAAATTCTTTGGGCCATAAATAATGTTGCCATGTCTCTAAAGTCCGAACAAGAGCATATAATTCTTTATCATAAGTAGAATAGTTCAGACTAGGCCCACTCAATTTTTTAGAAAAGTATGCAACAGGTTTGCCATCTTGTAATAACACACCTCCTAATCCAATTCCACTAGCATCACATTCAAGCTGAAAAGTCTTATTAAAATCAGGAAGTTGGAGTAAAGGAGCATGTGTCAACTTATCTTTAATACTGTGAAGGCTTCTTCCTGTGCGGTACCACAAACAAAAGGCACATCCTTCTTTGTAAGCTCGTTGAGAGGTGCATCAATGGTGCTGAAATCTTTCACAAAACGCCTATAGAAACCAGCGAGGCCAAGGAAACTCCTCACTTGTGCGACCGTTTTGGGCTGCGGCCAACTCTCAATAGCTTCAATCTTGGCTTTATCAACTTCAATTCCCTGTGGAGTAACAACATAGCCAAGAAAAGATACTCGGTCGGTGCAAAAGGTGCACTTCCCAAGGTTACTAAACAAACGTGCATCACATAGAGCAATAAAAATAGGACGTAAATGTTCCAAATGTTCTTCCAAAGATTTGCTATAAATCAGTATATCATCAAAATAGACTACCACAAATCGTCCAATGAAAGCACGTAAAACTTCGTTCATTAGTCTCATGAAAGTACTAGGCGCATTAGTTAACCCAAAAGGCATGACTAACCACTCATATAAACCAAACTTAGTTTTAAATGCTGTTTTCCATTCATCTCCCAATTTCATAAGAATTTGATGGTATCCACTACGCAAATCAACTTTGGAGAATATTGTAGAGCCACTCAATTCATCCAGCATATCATCTAGCCTAGGAATAGGATGACGATAATGAATAGTAATATTATTAATGCCTCTACAATCAACACACATACGCGACGTACCATCCTTTTTAGGCACTAGTATAATAGGAACAGCACAAGGACTAAGAGATTCACGTATATAACCTTTGTCGAACAGCTCCTGTACTTGATGCATAATCTCCTTCGTCTCCTCTGGATTGGTACGGTATGGTGCACGGTTGGGTAGCGATGCACCGGGAATTAAGTCAATTTGATGCTCAATCCCTCGAATAGGTGGTAATCCTGGTGGCATGTCCTGTGGGAAGACGTCAGCGAACTCCTGCAAAATGTTAGTGACACCAGGGGGCAAAGAGGAAGGCACGTCCTCAAATGAAAATAATGCCTCTTTGCACACAAAAGCATAGCAAACAGATTTGCTAAAATCTAGCTCATCAATATTAGATTTGGTGGCAAGTAAACATGCACTTTTCAATTTAATTTCAGAAGCAACACCAGATGGTTTATTATCAGGCTTGATTTGTTTCTCAAATTCTTTTGCCACAATCTGATTTTCACTCTTATTTTTCTCCTGTTTTGTTTTATTAGCTCTATGAATATCATCTTTCAAAATGGAATCAGGAGTCATAGGAAGCAAAGTAATTTTTGTATCCTTATGAACAAGAGTATACTGATTGTTTCTACCATGGTGTATGGAATTTTTATCAAATTGCCATGGTCTACCAAGTAATAAGGAACATGCTTGCATAGGCACCACATCACAATCAATATAATCAGCATATGTAGAGATACTAAAATGCACCCGAACAGTACGTGTTACCTTAACCTTGCCGCTGTTGTTGAACCATTGGATGTAGTAAGGATGTGGATGTGGTCTGTTGGTGAGAGATAGCTTCTCCACCATCGCCATGCTAGCCAAGTTGTTGCAGCTCCCACCATCTATGATGACGCGAATAGAACGTTCCTTCACAACTCCCTTTGTATGGAACCAATTATGCCTATGATTTTGCTCAGCTTGTGTAACCCGCACACTCAAAACACGTTGAGCAACTAAACATTCATACCTGTCAGCATCTTCAGCAGCCATGTATTACGTCTCATGATCAGAATCATCTCCACCGTGTTCTTCATGTGTAATAAGAGCCAAAGTCTCCTCATCATAGTCACTAGCGGACTCATACCCACCATCCTCAGTAGCAATCATCACACGCTGAGATTTGCATTCTCTCGCAAAATGTCCTCTTCCCTTACAACGACGACAAATAATATCACTTGTGTGCCCTGTTGACGCCATGGAAGAAGAAGAGCTCTATGCAGGCCCGGCAGGTGTGCTCTTGGCAGATAGTGGTGGTTGTGCCTGCTTTCTTGTATCATGGTTGGAGGTGGCACCTGAAGGAGGTGATGCTGCAGTGGAAGTAGATGATCCACGTGGTGTCCATGATGAAGGTCGACCTGCAGAAAAGTTAGTTCGCGCCAATGCCTGTCGATCCTGCACTTCACGTTCAGCTTTACAAGCAAGATGGAATAAACGAGTGATATTATTATAATCCTTATACTCTAGAATGGTCTGAATCTCTCTATTTAATTCACCCATAAAACGTGCAAGCATAGCTTCATTCTCCTCAACAATACCACATCTAATCAAGCCAGTTTGTAATTCCTGATAATATTCTTCTACAGAATTTTTTCCTTGTCTTAAGCGCTGCAATTTTTGAAGTAATTCACGTTGATAATATGGTGGAACCCAATGAGTACGCATAGTAGTTTTGAAAGCAGCCCAAGTAGCTGGAACAAGATATAATCTACAATGTTCAGACCACCAAACACATGCAAAGCTAGTGAAAGCACAAACAGCAGCAGGAACACGTCTCTCCTCAGGATATTGTAAACATGTAAATCGTTGTTCAGTTTCTAACTCCCAAGTAAGATATATATCAGGAACATATCTACCCTCAAATGGTGGAATATTCAATTTTAGTTTAGGGAGATGGTCATGATATCGTACCTGAGGGGGAGCCCTAACATTGCCATTATTGCATGTGGACGACCTGGTGGATGTGGTGCTGGTGGTTGCACGTAGTTCTGATTTTGATCAACCTCATCCTCGTAATCTCCCACATAATCATCCTCCCCCACATCAGCAGCAGGAGCCACAGAAGTATCAACAGCAGCACCAACAGTTTGGCCAGGCTGAAGAGGGACACGGCTCGCTCGGCGGAGGGCTGTTTCCCGATGTGGAGGTAGTAGTCGTCGTTGTTGTTGTTGTTGCAGAGGTGCGGCAGGTGCAGCCGGTGGTGGAAGACGCGCAAGCAGTTCACTAAATATGTTATCGAGCTTTGTTTCGAACGTCTTCTCAAGGCCAATGATATTCTCCATGGCCTCTTCAAAATTGTTCAGCACATCTTGCACCTGTTCAGTCTTCATTTGTTGAAATTTATCATGAAGCTCCTTGTTCGTTAAGTTCTCCCAGTCAATCTCGTTGGCTTGTCATCCTGGCATGGTTAGCAGCAATAGAAACACACAAGAATATGATCCTATAGACGACTAACAAGTGGTGGTGGTGGTGGGTGTCACAAATCCGTCAAGCAAATCTGAAATTCTTACCAGTTCTTACCCAGCAGCAGGCGGTGATCGGCAACCGATGTAGTCAAAACTCTCAAAGCTTGGATAGAGTGATTACCAGGGAGAGTCAAACACATGACGTAGATGTATGTGGAGCTGGGAAGGCTTATAGTATGGTAGCAAAAAGGGTCAGCTATAATCAATTCAGAGATGCAAAGTTGAATAAACGCTCAACAACGGTACTATGTTGGTCCTAGGCTAGACCGTACTAGAGACGCGAGCCTAGAACACTAACAAAATCAAGGCGCTACACGTAAACAAGGGAGGAGCACACTCTGAAATTTTTCCTTTTTTTCACTTTTTTTCCTCTTTTTTTGCTCCGCAACATTTTTTTTCGAAAAAGTCTACAAATGTCCTAAAAACTACCTAGCCAGAATTTTCCAGACTTAGTTTTTTTTTGAAACTGGAACTATTTTTCTTCTACGGATGGTTCGGAAGTTGGGGAGTCCTACTCTGTCACGACTCGGAGTATCGCGTGATCTGGAAATCGAGAACAAAGCACCAATTACTGGACTCAGACTAGGACTAGTGGCGGATATTTGCAGGGCGATGGAACATGGACTGGTGGCGAATCTTTGATGGAGGTGGACTCGGATTAGCGTGATGGCGGGGATATGTGGTATATGGTAACGATGATGATGATGGTGGTATGTGGCAGCGGTGATGCCGATGGTGGTATATGGCAGCGGTGATGACGATGGTGCGGTGGCGGCGTGACAACTTGTGAACAGAACTCAAAACTCTAAAGTACTAGACGCTAGGACCAGCAACTTGACACGACGATGCAACCACAAATTCAACAAAGCAAATACAGAAAAGATTATGCAAATGCTCAGATTGGTTCGGATAAGATGAACTAACCCTAAATTTTTTTGTGGCTTTTTCGTGGACTATAGGTATGAAAAACAGGCTCAATCTAAACTACGAAAACTGTAAAATCTCACTAAGCAACCTAGAAATCTGATACCACTTGATAGAGGCAAAGGTGTCCCGTCTTTCGATGAAATGATGGATTTCGCTTTGGTGGAAGTCGACTTTGACGATCCGACTACGAACGTGCGAGAACGTCGCACCTTAGCAATCGCTAAACCAACTACGAGAGGTTATTGAGCACGCCGGAGCACGATCAACCTGACCACGAGGGTCTGTTTCCTGCGAGCAAACGAAGAACAAGCAAGAAACTGAGATTGCAATCTAGATATTGCGAATATAAGATGAAAGCTTTATTGATCAAGGTGGGGTTCTGTGACTCCTTTGTCTGGTCGTTGAACACAAACGAAGTACGCGAAGTTGCAGCTATGGCGAACTTTTAATCTAAACAAAACCCAAAGTCTAAACGACGCCCTAAGGGCTGTATATATGGAGGAAGAGGAGGGAATTTCGTGGCCCTTGAGGGATGGGTCCGAAACCAACCCTAACTCTTGTTTCCCCACACATGCGGACTCTAAAAATAGCCTATACTTAAGTATTTCGAAATTACATGGGCCTGGCCCAATAATAACGTGACACAGCACCTAGAATAGCCTATGGACGAATATTATGAAGTGGCATCTTGTATATTTCGTCCAAGGCTTCATGCAGTCATTATGGGGGCCTCAAAGTCCTGAAATCATCACTTGTAACTCCGTTCTTGTTCCCCTCGCGCATGCCATCATCTCCATGCTTGGTCTTGCTCCAGTGTTCATCCCTCTTATCCATGACAGGCCCTTCATTTGTAACCAAAACAAATGTATCCAATTTAGGCAGCATCATATTCTCATGAACATTAGAATCATTACCAAGAAACGAAAGTACCTGATAATTTAATTGGCGTGCGCGAGCTCTAGTAATTGGTCCAGTATGTATAGCAGCAGGGCGTGTGGGTGTAACAATGGTATTGATGTCCTCATCATGTGGGTAATCATCCTCATGTTGCTCTTGGCGTGGAGGAAGTCCATGATCAACTTGCTCTTGTTGAACTTGAGGTTGAGGTGGAGCTTGACGAGCTTGTGAAGGAGCTTGTGGAGCTTGACTTTGCACATGCAGTTGGTAGTTCCTCTCTTGGATTTCTTCTCAAAGGGCTTCCTCTTGATTGCACGATTCGCGATTGCGATTGGCGATAGCTCGACTTGATTCTTGAAGGGCACATTGCGCCTCAAGAGCTTGCGCTTCACGTAGTTGTTGTTGAAGACGTTGAGCCTCGGCGTCTTGTTGCTCTTGGTGTAGACACGCTCGTTCTTCTTCTTGGCGACGAAGACGTTGGCATTCTTGAGCTTGAGCAAAAGCGACTTGCTTTGATTGAGGACGAGGAACTTGCTCATCGGCTTGCTCTTGTGAATGCTTGTCGTGTAGTGGGTTGCGAGATGCATGACGATCTTGATGCATGGCTCGTCGAGGAGTGTTTGTTGACGGTGTACTTGAGCCAGAGAAGGAGTCGTCGGAGTGTCGACTTGAGTGGCTCCGTCTTGAGTATGACGATGTAGAAGGAGGCCGTTCACCAACAAGGTGCGGATCTCGTCCATTCTTGCATCGTTCTCTTGCTTGTGCGCGTCGAGTTTGTTGTCGAAGTAGTCTCTTGCACGTTGGTCGGAGAGTCGCAAGTCGGTGGCGAGGTTGTCGATGTGGTCGTTCATTGCTTGTTGCTCTTGATGCAACGCTCGTTGTGCACCGAAGAGGTGGCTCTTGGTGACGTATGATGACATGTCGTCGTCTTGCTCGATGAAGAGTGGGTTGGTACAAGTACTCGGCCTATCCATCATTCCAAGCAAAATGTGAGTGGTAGAAGGAGAAGAACTTATACCAATGTACCTTGACCGATGTTGATGATGAATAAAGTTCACTCAAATGCGGACAATGAAATAGAACTATTGGTACCAATTCTTGTCGGTTCTCACACCTACACAAGTAAAAGCTTATGGTGGAGCTTGGTTAGGATGGTGGCACAAAATTTGATGCAATTGAAAGTGAGATTCAATAATGTTGGAAAAGGTTCACAAATTTGCCAATGCAACAAGTAGACCAAGCAAGTAGGGGTACACGGAAACACACACGCAAATAGATAAGTGGGATTGTGCAAACCAAAAGTGAGCCAAAATGTGGAATCCACGAAAATGCTCTTGTTGCACAATACTAGAGAGATGCTAGTACGATTGCACAATAGGCGGATACGGAGCTTGTGCACAACCTACTAGGCAAAAATGCAACGATCTCTATCCCAAGTATGCTATATGTATGGTATTTCGGTGCTATGATCCAAGATGATCTTATATGACAATCTTAATGTAGTATGATGCTGTGGTTCTTGCTTATAAGCTCTTTGCTTATCTTTCCTCTTTGCTTAAAAGCTTGGGTGGCTCTTTCACTTTTGAGCTCTTTTCTCATGCAAAACTTCACGAACCAAGATAGCAATTGTGTATGCTATGACAACTTTGTGACACACAAGTTGATGCCAAGATATGCACCACGATGGTATGGTATGTATGCTATGGAGTATGATCACTAATGTGCACAAGTCACGTTGCTGGCAATACTCAATGGCTAGTCTCGATGGGTAAGCTACGGAAAAGTAAGGCCATGTGGGGTATCAATGCAATTGCAAGGTATGACAAAGATGTCGTCAAAGTTACCGTCCTTGGCGATGATGAGTAGTCGATGGAGATGAGCGGTGGTGATGGTGATGTCGAACCATACCTATATAGCCGAAACACCATAGGACACGGGAACCACAACCCAAACTCTCAAAGACCAAAACGTGTCAAAATCGACATAGGAGGTAGCGGGGAGCGGTGGTGGTGTTTGTGGAAAGCTTTAGGGGTATGTGGAAGTAAGCGTGGGCACTAGGGCAAAATTGGGCAAAAGTATGCGGAAGTCGGCGCGGGGGTTGGAGTTGCTGCTACCAGGGGCCGGATGTCCGGTGGACACTGGGCGGATGTCCGGGCTCTGGATCGGGGACGAACACGATGAACTCCACGGGAAAAATTGCAACTCCGGGGCAAAATTCGGACGAATTGGTCGATGGAAATCGCGGGAGAGATGGGGAAAAGCTAGATCAACTCGATGCAAAGCAGATCCGTGGATCAAATCCAACAAAACTTCATCACACCAACAAATCACAAAAAAAATATTTTGGGCTATTTTTGGTGGGGAATTTTCGGATTTAGGACGAAAACAACAAAATCAAGCTAGAAAACACGGGGTAGGGGCTCCAGAAGCATGATCAATGTGGCTCATGATACCAAGATGATGTAGGGCGGATCCCTAAGGGGCCGATCTTTCACGTTTGGAGTGGATCCTACAGGGGAAACACGAAGAACGCGCGGAAATCACAAGGGAAAACACGGGGAGAAACGAGAGAATCACTCAACCGACAAGTAATCAATCACACAAGGGCTAGATCACCGAAAGCATAAGGTAACACACGATCCAAAATCAATAAAGGAAGGATACAAAGGGAACCATTCTTCTCCGTGAGGAGGTCTTGATTGTCTTCTCCGGATGGAGGCCTTCAATCTGAATGGATCTTCTCCGAAGAGGCACGATCCCTCACATGGAGTAGATCCGGTACGGATGAGTAGAGCTCTATCTCTAAATGAGCTATCACAATGCTAAGTCTCGAAGTGAGGAGGAGGAGTCCTATATATAGGCTAGGGGCGTAGGGTACATGGGCTCAGCCCAACACGCGCGCGCAGGCGCTGGGAAGGCCACATGTCCGGGCGTCGGGCCGGATGTCCGGTGGCTCGCGAGGGGCCGGATGTCTGGGCTGAGGGGCCGGATGTCTGGGCTGGTGCAGATGGCTGTACTGCTCTCTAGATGGGCGACGCCGGATGTCCGCTCGGAGGGGCCGGATGTCCGCTTCTTCGGGAGGCGCCGGAAGTCCGGGGCGATCGCCGGATGTCCGAGCTGATGGGGCAAGCTTCTGTGCTACCTGGACGCCGGTGCCGGATGTCCGGGATTTTTGCCGGATTTCCGGTGGGGGCCGGATGTCCGCGCTGGAGCTGGATGTCTGGTGACTGTAGTTTCTTCTACAAAGGGTTGGCCGTGTAGATCTCCAGGGGCCGGATGTCCGGGGTCCTAGCCGGATGTCCGGTGCCTGGAGGTTGTTCTTGCCTTCTTCCATTGGTTCTCTTCTTCCATGGACTTGGGGTCTTGACCATCTTCATGTGCTTCCTCGGGAGGGTCCTCTTTGTACCTAATCATGCACAACATCCCGGATTGAGGTAGTAGCCATGTCTCGAGAGGATCATATGAGATATCACTAAGGAGAGAGGTCACCTCGGTCTCGAGAGCTCTAGCTCGTGCTCTAGTCATGGTTCCTCTTGGTTCTTGGTGAGGTGATGGAAGGTCCATGGGGATGACCGAAGGATGCTCCGCATCAGGTATCCTGCCTTCACTCCCGAGCTAAGGCAAGTCCATTGGCCATCTGCCCGTGCTTTCAAACCAGAGATACTAGAAAATTACGATGGAAGACTGAACCTGGCAGAGTTCTTGGGCATCTACACCATCGTTGTTCAAGCCGCTGGAGGAAGACATGAAAAGGTGTTCACAAACTACTTCCCATGGGCGCTCGAGCCAAATGTGAAGTCATGGCTGATGCACCTGCAGGAGAATTCCATTTCATCCTGGGCTGACCTATGCAACGAGTTTGTATGTGCCTTCACGGGGGGGTCAAGAACCAAGATGACCCAGCGACCTGCAGCTCCTTCCACAAAAGGAAAGGAAGAGTTTACGGAAGTACACACAGAGATTTAGCTGGGTGCACAGGAACATTCCAGATATCCACCCGGCAGCTGTGATTGCCGCGTTCCAGTCCAACTTGGCAACAGGAGGATACATTCCAAGATGAACGTCCGGTTGCCAAAGACTATGAACAAGCTATATACCTTGGCGGATAAGTGTGCCTGTACAAAGGAAGCGAGGCGACTCCCCGGAGAAGAGGACGGCATCGAAGTTGACTGAGAAGATGACGACGATGCTACTAACCCGAAGAAGAAGAACAAGAAGTGCAAAAAGAAGCGCAACAAGAAGCACAAGGAGAAGGCAGTACTGGCTGTCGAGGGTTCTGGCACTCCTAGTACCCGCAAGAAGGCCAAGACCGAATCCTTCGGCAAGGAAGTTGTCGCGTGCATTGACTGCTGGGAGGCTGCGGCGGCCGAAAAGGCTGGGAAGGCTGACAGACCGTACTGCAAGATCCATCGGACCAAGGGCCATGATCTCCAAGAGTGTCACCAAGTTGAGCTACTCATTAGAAAGCTAAGGATGAGAAGTGTGACAAGGAGAGGGACCAAGAAGGTGCTGGCGGAAAAGGCCGAGGCGCCAAAGGAGGCCGCCGCGGCAAGATTCCTCAGCATCAAGAAAAACCTGCTAGGGTCGTGAGAAGAGTGAAGGCGATGGAGAAAGTGATGAAGGGGATGAAGATGAAACCAATGAGCAAGAGTTCCAGAAAGCCACTGAGGCCCTGTGCATTGACGGAGGCGCATCTTTGCACTCCTCTCACCGCCAGCTTAAACTGTGGGCACGTGAAGTCGATGCTGTGGAGCCAGCAGCGGATTCCCGGAAGCCACTCAAATGTTCCCGCACGCCCATCATCTTTGACAAAGAGGATCACCCTGACTGCTCCACAGTGATAGGGTGCTTTGCCATTGTTGGCTTCACCAACAATCCGCAACCTCAAGGTCACAAAGATGTTGGTTGGCGGCAGGGCAGGGTTGAATCTGATTTCCCCCAAGGTAATCAGCAACTTGCAGATATTAGATGAAGAGCTCAAGGTTACTGGCACGTTCCAAGGGATCAACCCCGGCAGGAGTCGTCCTAAGGGGAAGATCACACTGCCGGTGATGTTTGGAGGAGAATTGAACTACCAAACCGAGAAGAATGTGTTCGATGTGGTCGAGCTTCCTTTGCCATATGACGGGATTCTTGGCTGCCCAGCTCTAGAAAAATTCATGGTGGCATCCCACTATGCCTATAATACTTTGAAGATGCCAGGGCCGATGGGCGTCATCTCCGTCCCATCAGACAAGAAGGACGCAATCATATGCATGGATAAGATGTATCGAGATGCAGTTGCTACCGAAGCCATAGAAGCTGATGTTCCCGCCAAGCAAAATAAGAAGGGGAAGAAGGCTAGCGGGGATACCGGCAAGGAATCCGGGAAGCACGCTTATCCGAAGTGTGTTACGCCCGTTGATGATTTGCCAGAGAGCTCCACTTGCAAGAGATCAAAAGTTGCCTCGCCTACTGTAAAGAAGGTCCCGACAAGGCCGTTTGGCACTGATGATACGTTCACCATCAGCTCCACCATTGGTGATAAATAGGAAAGTGTGCTCATTGCCTTCCTGCGAGCGAATGTCGATGTGTTTGCCTGGCAACAATCTGACATCCCTGGTGTTCCTAGGGAGGTAATCGAGCGCCAACTTGTTGTCTACCCTCATGCCCGGCCCGTCAAACAGAAGGTCAAAAAACAAGCTTTGGAGCGGCACCAGTTCATTGCCGAGGAAATCAAGAAACTTGAAGCAGCTAGTTTGGTCAGAGGAATGTTGCATCCAACATGGTTAGCAAACCCGGTAGTGGTGCACAAAGCAAATGGGAAGTGTAGGCTTTGCATAGAGTTCACATATCTGAACAAGGCATGCCCGAAGGACCCATTCCCCTTGCCGCACATCGATCAGATTGTGGATTCCGCCTCTGGGTGCTATCTGCTCTCCTTTTTGGATGCATACTCCGGGTACCGTCAGATATTCATGTCCAAGGAAGGTGAGGAGAAGACGTCATTCATAACCACGTGTGGTACTTACTGCTTTGTGCGGATGCCCTTCGGGCTAAAGAGTGCTGGGTCCACCTTTGGAAGATTAGTATAGATTGGGTTTATGTCTTAGTTACACAGGAATATTGAGGCTTACATGGACGATGTAGTGGTTAAGACCAAGGACAGATCAACGCTCATTCAGGACTTGGAAGAGACGTTTGCAAACCTGCGCAAGATCAATTTGAAGTTGAATCCTGAAAAGTGTGTGTTTGGCATTCCCTCTGGCAAGCTACTGGGCTTCTTTGTGTCTCTCCAGGGAATAGAGGCCAAACCCGACAAGATCAGAGCGATTGAGCAGATTTAAGCACCCAAGACAGTCAAAGATGTGAGGCGTTTAACTGGATGGGTTGCCGCGCTAAAGAAGATCATTTCCAAGTCTGTCAAGGGTGCCCTGTCGTTCTTCTAAATTCTGAAGAAGGCAAGGCCCATGAAGTGGACCCCAGAGGTAGAGGCAACGCTGCAAGACTTAAAAGCCTATCTTTCCTCTGCTCCCACCTTAGTCGCTCCTAAACCATAAGAGCCGTTGCTGCTATACTTAGCGGCAACCAATCAAGTGGTTAGTGTAGCGCTGGTGGCGCAGCGGGAAGTAGATGAAGGAGCACCCGCAGATACTGTCCTCTCCGGAGAAGGAGGTGAACCAATCACAGTAGGGTTAGATAAGGATCAGGAAAAAGGAGAGCAAGATAGTGAAGGCAGCCCCGAGACCACGACAAAGAAGAAAGTGGTGCAGCGACCAGTTTACTTTGTTAGCTCCCTATTGCAGGGGGCTAGGTCAAGGTACTCTGGGGTGCAGAAATTGATCTTTGGCCTCATCATGGCCTCAAGTAAATTGTGCCACTACTTCCAAGCCCATGAGATCACGGTTGTCGCCCGTTTCCCTTTGCAAGGCATACTAAGGAACCCTGAGGCCACCGACATAATAGTTGAATGGGTATTGGAGCTGTCAAGTTTTGGTCTGAGGTATGAAAGTATTTCGACCATCCAGAGCAAAGCACTGGTGCAGTTCATTGCGGAATGGACACCTACCCCAGACGAAGAGACGCCGGAAATAGTTATCCCTGGCAAGGAGGCACCCCATGATGAGGACATGACTACCTTGGATACGACCAAAAATATTGCATACATTTTTTTCCGATAAAGGGCGATTTTATTATCTCAAATGAAGCATCAAGCAGATACAAAGCATTATGAGTAACACCCGGCCTCTGCATAACGAGGATGCACACGGCCCAATATGAAGGTCTGACAAAAATTGATGAAAAAACCAACAAATCGGCAACAGTAGAGCCCTATAGACCGACACTATGCCTATGTCGATGGAGGTGGTGGATCGATCCGAAGGTTATGTTGCCACCCATGTTGGGAAAAAACCTCCATAGCCACCTGCTCCAATCGCATACAGACCGCCTTGAACAACGGTTGGTCCTCCGGTCGTTGTAACATAGACCACATACATAGCAAGTGCGTACAGCGGAAAATAACCTGTGGAGGAGAAGCATTTCTTCCATTAAAAACAAAATCATTTCAACATAGCCAAAGCAACCAAATTAAGGCATACGCTCCCACCCTTATTAGCGTTTTGAACCTATTTGAAATATCGTCCAGCCAATGACCAAAAATATTGGCAACAGTTGTGGGCGGATACAAATTTGACGCTATTTGGATGACTGACCACGTAGAACGCGCAAACTTGCATTGGAAAAGGAGGTGTTTGATTGTCTCGTCATGAGTACAAAAACAACACTTCTTACTCCCTTGCCAGTTGCATCGTGCGAGATTGTCTTTGGTTAACACAACCCCCCTACGAAGATACCACATGAAAAATTTCAGTTTTAGTGGAACCTTGGACTTCCAAATTTTCTTGTTATTACTCACTGGTACCTCAGAATGTGTGAGCGCACGATACATAGAGTCTACAGTGAAAGACCCTGATGTAGTAAGGTTCCAACGAAACACATCCTGGCCTTGTGTCAGGTTAATCGAATCCAGTCGGGATAAAAGATTATGCCATGACACAAGTTGGGGGCCAATCAAATCCCGCCTGAACGAAATATTTGACGGGAATGAACTGAGCACTTGCGCAATAGTATTATTCTTATCGCGAACAATGTTGTATATGCCTGGATATTGTTCTCGAATACTGGCATTGCCTAGCCAGATGTCTTCCCAAAAACGAATCTCCGACCCATCCTTTATCGTGAAAGACCCAAAGCAAAAGAGATGTTTCTTTGCCGCCATTAGGCCAGCCCAAAAGTGCGAATCGCCAGGTTTCCAAAATGCCTGGGACACCGCCTTTTGACCTAGATACTTGTTGCGCAGCATGGTTTGCCAAACACCATCCTCAGTAAGAAGTTTGAACAACCATTTACTGAGTAGGGCCTCATTTTTGACCTGCAAGTCATGAATTCCGAGCCCTCCTTGGTCTTTCGGCCTACAAACCATGCTCATCATAACAACGGATGTGGTTGTCATAGTATGCCTAGTAGTCCTCACAACAACGGATGTGGAGGTGAAGTAGTCCTCACAACAACGGATGTGGTTGTCATAGTATGCCTAGTAGTTGAAGGAACAATCATATCAACTCTTGGAATGTGCACCGTGCGCTTGTTCTCCTTGTGGCCAACACGTTGTTTTATTTCCTGTTCAGCTTTGCAAGCAAGACGAAACAAATGGTCCATAGGATAACACTCTTCATGAATTAGTATCTCTTGAATATCACGGTTTTATCCTCCCCAAAATCTATCCATAAAATCATCTTCACTTTCTTCTAAAGAGGAATGCAACAAGGTAGTTTGTAAATCATCATAATATTTTGTTATAGTGTCACTACCTTGTTTTAAATGTTGCAACTTCTTAATCATGTCACGAGTATAATAAGCAGGGATGAAAGTATGTCGCATGGCAAGTTTCAAATCATCCCAAGTAGTAGGTATATAATCAGGGTGTAACCGACAATATTCACTCCACCAAACCAAAGCATAACCAGTGAAAGAACCAACCGCAACCTTAACCTTTTTATGTTCATCAAAATTATGGGAAGCAAATATATTTTTTATGTCGAACTCCCATTCAGTATATAAAGCAGGTCTAAAACGGCCATTAAATGGTGGTATAGATACATTAACCTAATCATGTGCATTTGGTTGTTTGTGCACCTCTCGTGACGGTTGTGGTATTTGCAAAGGTGGTGGCACGTCTCCCATAATCGACAAAGCCCATAAATTGACTCTGGATCCTGTCATGATTAGTAGAAACAAGAAACAGAATCCAAAAAAGTTCCTATGAACTACATGGAAGTGGTGGTAAAACGCTCACAGTATAGCAAATCTCAATATCTTACAAGTTCTTACCATGCAACAGGTGGTGGTTGGCAACCAGCGGTGTCAAATAACTCTGAAGATTGAGTAAAGCAATTGCCAGGGAAAAGTGCGTAAAGACGGTGTATAAATATGTGGAGCTTGGAAGGCTTAAGTATATGCTAGCAAAAGATTAGCAATAATCAATTCAGAGATGCAATGTTGAAGAAACGCTCGACGACGATACTGTGCTGGTCCTAGGCTAGACTGTACTAGAGACGCGAGCCTAGAACACTAATGAGGTCACGACGTAGCACAACTAGCATCAATAAAGGATATGAAATAGCTCTGGACAGCAAGATATAAGTGAAAATCACAATATCAGTAAAGATAATGATGAGAAACAACAGCCAAGCTGGATATATCAACAACTTTCTCTCCAACTTTTCTCTAGAAAAGTTTGTGCCAATTTTCTAACAATTTTCCTCAAGAATGGCACTGACTCAACCTTCCAAATGCAAAAAGAATCACTCAATTCCGAGTTGATATGAGGAGTCAAAAAATTCTAAAACTGGCTTGAAAAACTGGAATAAGCTGTGTTCGCGAACTTCGGAGGGCAAAAAGACCAATTTAGATGTTGTTTTTGAGATTCCAAATATTGAACAAACTTCTGCAACTATTTATATGCGCTCGTCGCTAGCTTTCTTTTGAGTACTCGCGGAGCCAAAACAGACTTCGTATGAAGAAGTTATGCCTGTTTTACTGAACAGTGCGCAAAACAGATTCCAATCCGAATTCAACTACGAGATTGAGTCTAGATAGATCCGAATTTTGTTTTTTTTTCTCTTTTTTTTCCTCACACTTTTTTTCTTTTTCTTTCTCTTTTTTTCTCTGACTTTTTTTTACTCTTTTTTTTCTCCCTCTTTTTTTTCTCTCTCTTTCCAAAAGAAACTAGATAAGATGCAGATTGGATCAAGCGAAGATGTGAACGATCTCAACTATGATTATGACAATGAACGGTGGGTAGCATGTGGTGGAAATTGATGGATGGGTGGTGGACAACGGAAGGATAACGATGCAGCGGCGGCGTGACTACTGTGAACAGAACTCGAAACTCCAAACGAACTAGACACTAAGACCAGCAACTCGACACGACGATGCAATCGATAATTCAATAATGCAAACAATAAAAAGAAAATTGCAAAGGCTTAGACTGGCTTGGACAAAGGATGAATAGATCTAATTTTTTTGTGTGGCTTTTTCTTGGACAATAGGCAAGAAAATAAATCTAATCTAGGAAAAACTGGAAATTCTCACCGAGCAACCTGAGAACTGATACCACTTGATAGAGGAAGGGTGTCCCGATCTTTCGATGAGATGATAACTATCGATTTGGTGGAGTCGACTTTGATGATCCGACTACAAACGTGCACGATGTTGCGCCTTAGCAATCGCTAAACCAACTCCGAGAGGTTATTGACCACGCCGGAGCACAATCAACCTGACCACGAAGGTCTATTCCTGCAAGCAATCAAAGAACAAGCAAGAATATGATAAAAGCAATCTAAATATTGCGAGTATATATGAAGTATTGATAAAGGTGGGGACCCGTAAGCGGTCTTGATCTGGTCGTTGGACACAAACGAAGTACACGAAATTGCAATGGCTAACTTTTAACTAAACAAATCCCAAGGGAAAAGCTACTAGATGAATCTACTTATATAGGAGCAATGGGTGGCGGTCAAGGAGGTGGGAGAACGTCCCAAGGCAGCCTAAAACCATATCTAGGACGTACAAGGCTCATGGGCCCAAGTGAAGGTGATGCAACACCTTTGGACTTGTAGTTTGACTCGGATTCTGGTGCAACGTCAGATTGTTTTGTCCATAACTCAACGCTCCGGATGAATTTGAAGGTGGATCCAATTGTGTTGGAAAGTTCATGAAATCTACTTTCCAACAAAAAAAGAATCACCCAATTTGGAGTCTGTATGAAAGAATTATTGGCGTTTTGAGTTAGGTATGTCTGTGCAGTCCGAATCTGAATCCAGAATGTGAGAGACTTGGACTCTATCTTCTCTTGGCCCAAAAGTGACGTGAGAGGACTTTTTGAACAGCACATAAATTTCTTTTTTCCCCTTATCTTCCTATGTGGATTGAACAAATGTCTCATACACCTACAATTAGACATGGCACAAAAGTATGTGAAGTATTTTTGTCCTAGATGACATAAATAAATTATTGCATAGTTTGCATTAGAAATCACCTCACAAATATATATGTATGCTCTTTCTGTTTCAGATACTCGCATTAATAATAGCTTAAATAATGTTGGTGTATTTATAGGAAAGAACGATAAAGAAGTTAAACTATCAGTTGGGGCACTTAAACACATGGAGATTGACTGTTTAAAGGTTTCTCTGAAGTGTAATAACACCCTATCTAACCCCGAAAATGAGGAGGATGATGAAGCGGATGCCAAATATGATGGTCCGCTAGTCTCCCACTTGGTTGGTGATATTACCGAGGTTGGTTTGGATGACGCAAGATCTGGGTCCATGTTTTGTGACTTCACAACTTCTTTGCGGAAATCTAAATCACAATCCTCTAAAAAGAAACAAAAACCGCCCAAGAAGGCGAAAATTTCCACACCAATCCGAGTTTCCACATGAGAGGCATGTTTTGGAATAGCAGAGGTCTCTCGGACTTGGCTAAACATAAGGACGTCAGTGATTGTGTGCGAGAACACGAATTGGATTTTGTGGCAATTTCCGAGGCAGGTAAATGTGACTTCCGGCCGCACGTCCTCGATCATCTATCTGGTGGTTTCGACTACACATGGCATAGTCTACCAGCTCGTGGAAGGTCCGGAGGAATCCTTCTTGGGATACAGACCACGACAATGGACTTGTTGGCCTTTTTGACCGGTGAATTTCATATCAAATTTCACCTACAAAACAGGGCTGATAATTTTACATGGAGCCTGGTCGCAGTCTATGGGGCTGCCCAAGAGGAGCATAAATCCGCTTTCCTTCGTGAACTGGTGAATCTGGTAAGGCTAACCCGTACCCAATGCTTATTGGAGGGGATTTCAATATCCTTAGGTACCAGGAGGAAAAAAATAATGACCGCTTCGACGCTCACTGGCCTTTCCTATTCAATGCTGTGATTGATAGTTTGGACCTTCGGGAGGCTTGTATGTCGGGGTGGCAGTTCACTTGGGCTAATACCTGTTTTGTGACAATGTACGAGAAGCTCGATAGGGTACTCATGGATACCGAATGGGAGCTAAAATTTCCTATGGTAACCGTACGAGCCCTAGAGAGAATCGAGGCATTGTCGGATCATGCACCAATCATTCTTGATTCTAATTCTATGAGCCATTCTTCCCGCCACCCTTTCAAATTTGAATTGGCATGGCTGCACCGGGAAGGTTTTGTAGAAATAATCAAGAAAGTTTGGGAGAGGCCAGCCATTGGTCGTACACCAATTCAGAGATGGAATAATAAAATAAGGGCCAACACCTCTCTGGATGGGCGAAACACATCAATGGGTTATATAAAAAAGAAAAGCAGCGCCTTTGTACCATCATTGATGACCTCGACAAAATTGCAGAGACCCGCACCTTATCTCAACATGAGATTGAATTGAAAAATCAATCTAATGAGAAGGTTGCCCGTCTTCTGTGAGAAGAGGAGATCAAATACTACCAGAGGTCCAAAGTTGACTTCATTCTAATGGGAGATAGTAATACAAGATACTTCCAATTGCTCGCCAATGGTTGACATAGGAAGAAATGTATTCATAGTCTCCAACAGGATGAGGGGCGGATCGAAGGTCAAAGGGAGCTCAAAAACTATATCACCAGCTACTACAAATCTCTGTTCGGAGCGTCGGATGAAGGAAATGTCACCCTTGACGAGACCCGAACAGATGATATTCCACAAGTCACGGCAGAAGAGAATGATATCCTCACGGCACCTTTCTCAGAGGAGGAGGTGAGAGCGGCGGTGTTTCAAATGGAACACAACAAAGCTCCAGGCCCTGATGGTTTCCCCGCAGAATTCTATCAGAATTTCTTGGATATCATCAAGGCTGACCTTTTGGAGTTGTTCAATTGTCTTCATGCCAATCGACTTGATCTATTCAGAATAAATTTTGGCGAGATTGTTTTGTTGCCAAAGATTAAGGAGGCTGAACGGATTCAGCAGTTCAGACCCATATGTCTCCTTAATGTTAGCTTCAAGATTTTCACCAAAGTGGCTACGAATAGGTTAAACTTGATAGCTGACCGTGTTGTCCATCCATCTCAAACGGCCTTTATGCAAGGACGAAATATACTAGATGGTGTAGTAATCCTGCATGAGACCGTCCACGAGATGCATCGAAAAAACATGAGTGGAGTGATATTCAAAATTGACTTTGAAAAGGCATATGACAAGGTCAAGTGGTCTTTCCTTCAACAGGCCCTAAGGATGAAAGGTTTCTCCGATAAATGGCGCCAGTGGATCCGCAATTTTGTAACTGGAGGTAGTGTGGCCATCAAAGTCAATGATGATGCAGGTCATTACTTTCAGACAAAAAAAGGACTACGACAGGGTGACTCTATGTCCCCAATGTTATTTAACATTGTCGCTGACATGTTGGCGATTCTGATTGAGCGCGCCAAGCAGGACGGCCAGATTGCAGGAGGTGCCACACCTTGTGGATGGTGGCCTCTCTATTTTACAATATGCCAATGACACAATTCTTTTTATGGAACATGATCTGGACAAGGCTCGAAACCTAAAACTCTTGCTTTCAGCGTTTGAACAAATGTCGGGTCTCAAAATAAACTTCCATAAAAGTGAATTGTTCTGCTTTGGAGAAGCCATTGAGGCGGCGGCCGATTATGCTGACCTATTTGGTTTCGCACATGGCCAATTCCCGATTAAATATCTGGGAATGCCGATTCATTATCGATGCCTCACCATTGCGGAGTGGAAGCATGTAGAGGAGCGTCTAGAGAAATGGTTGAGTAGTTGGAAAGGAAAACTACTCTCAATTGGAGGACAGTTGGTTTTGATTAACTCTGTCCTCACAAATATGGTTCTCTATATGCTTTCTTTCTTCCAACTCCCAAAAGGGGTCCTAAAAAGACTGGATTATTTTAGATCCAGATTTTTTGGCAAGGAGACGGTGAAAAGAAAAAATACAGGCTGGCCAAATGGAGCATGGTTTGTAGGCCGAAAGACCAAGGAGGGCTCGGAATTCATGACTTGCAGGTCAAAAATGAGGCCCTACTCAGTAAATGGTTGTTCAAACTTCTTACTGAGGATGGTGTTTGGCAAACCATGCTGCGCAACAAGTATCTAGGTCAAAAGGCGGTGTCCCAGGCATTTTGGAAACCTGGCGATTCGCACTTTTGGGCTGGCCTAATGGCGGCAAAGAAACATCTCTTTTGCTTTGGGTCTTTCACGATAAAGGATGGGTCGGAGATTCGTTTTTGGGAAGACATCTGGCTAGGCAATGCCAGTCTCCGAGAACAATATCCAGGCATATACAACATTGTTCACAATAAGAATAATACTATTGCGCAAGTGCTCAGTTTATTCCTGTCAAATATTTCGTTCAGGCGGGATTTGATTGGCCCCCGACTTGTGTCATGGCATAATCTTTTATCCCGACTGGATTCGATTAACCTGGCACAAGGCCGGGATGTGTTTCGTTGGAACCTTACTACATCAGGGTCTTTCACTGTAGACTCTATGTATCGTGCGCTCACACATTCTGAGGTACCAGTGAGTAATAACAAGAAAATTTGGAAGTCCAAGGTTCCACTAAAACTGAAATTTTTCATGTGGTATCTTCGTAGGGGGGTTGTGTTAACCAAAGACAATCTCGCACGACGCAACTGGCAAGAGAGTAAGAAGTGTTGTTTTTGTACTCATGACGAGACAATCAAACACCTCCTTTTCCAATGCAAGTTTGCGCATTCTACGTGGTCAGTCATCCAAATAGCGTCAAATTTGTATCTGCCCACAACTGTTGCCAATATTTTTGGTCATTGGCTGGACGATATTTCAAATAGGTTCAAAACGCTAATAAGGGTGGGAGCGTATGCCTTAATTTGGTCGCTTTGGCTATGTAGAAATGATTTTGTTTTTAATGGAAGAAATGCTTCTCCTCCACAGGTTATTTTCCGCTGTACGCACTTGCTATGTATGTGGTCTATGTTACAACGACCGAAGGACCAACCGTTGTTCAAGGCGGTCTGTATGCGATTGGAGCAGGTGGCTATGGAGGTTTTTTCCCAACATGGGTGACAACATAACCTTCGGATCGATCCACCACCTCCATCGACATAGGCATAGTGTCGGTCTATAGGGATCTACTGTTGCCGATTTGTCGGTTTTTTCATCAATTTTTGTCAGACCTTCATATTGGGCCGTGGGCATCCTAGTTATGCAGAGGCCGGGTGTTACTCATAATGCTTTGTATCTGCTTGATGCTACATTTGAGATAATAAAATCGCCCTTTATCGGAAAAAAAATGTATGCAATATTTTTGGTCGTATCCAAGGTAGTCATGTCCTCATCATGGGGTGCCTCCTTGCCGGGGATAACTATTTCCGGCGTCTCTTCGTCTGGGGTAGGTGTCCATTCCGCAATGAACTGCACTAGTGCTTTGCTCTGGATGGTCAAAATACTTCATACCTCAGACCAAAACTTGACAGCTCCAATACCCATTCAACTATTATGTCGGTGGCCTCAGGGTTCCTTAGTATGCCTTGCAAAGGGAAATGGGCGACAACCGTGATCTCATGGGCTTGGAAGTAGTGGCACAATTTCCTTGAGGCCATGATGAGGCCAAAGATCAATTTCTGCACCCCAGAGTACCTTGACCTAGCCCCCTGCAATAGGGAGCTAACAAAGTAAACTGGTCGTTGCACCACTTTCTTCTTTGTCGTGGTCTCGGGGCTGCCTTCACTATCTTGCTCTCCTTTTTCCTGATCCTTATCTAACCCTACTGTGATTGGTTCACCTCCTTCTCCGAAGAGGACAGTATCTGCGGGTGCTCCTTCATCTACTTCCCGCTGCGCCACCAGCGCTACACTAACCACTTGATTGGTCGCCGCTAAGTATAGCAGCAACGGCTCTTATGGTTTAGGAGCGACTAAGGTGGGAGCAGAGGAAAGATAGGCTTTTAAGTCTTGCAGTGCTGCCTCTGCCTCTGGGGTCCACTTCATGGGCCTTGCCTTCTTCAGAATTTAGAAGAACGGCAGGGCGCCCTTGACAGACTTGGAAATGATCTTCTTTAGCGCGGCAACCCATCCAGTTAAACGCCTCACATCTTTGATTGTCTTGGGTGCTTAAATCTGCTCAATCGCTCTGATCTTGTCGGGTTTGGCCTCTATTCCCTGGTGAGACACAAAGAAGCCCAGTAGCTTGCCAGAGGGAATGCCAAACACACACTTCTCGGGATTCAACTTCAAATTGATCTTGCGCAGGTTTGCAAACGTCTCTTCCAAGTCCTGAATTAGCGTTGATCTGTCCTTGGTCTTAACCACTACATCGTCCATGTAAGCCTCAATATTCCTGTGTAACTGAGACTCAAACCCAATCTATACTAATCTTCCAAAGGTGGACCCAGCACTCTTTAGCCCGAAGGGCATCCGCACAAAGCAGTAAGTACCACACAGGGTTATGAACGACGTCTTCTCCTCACCTTCCTTGGACATGAATATCTGATGGTACCCGGAGTATGCATCCAAAAAGGAGAGCAGATCGCACCCGGAGGCAGAATCCACAATCTGATCAATGTGCGGCAAGGGGAATGGGTCCTTCGGGCATGCCTTGTTCAGATATGTGAACTCTATGCAAAGCCTACACTTCCCATTTGCTTTGTGCACCACTACCGGGTTTGCTAACCATGTTGGATGCAACATTCCTCTGACCAAACTAGCTGCTTCAAGTTTCCTGATTTCCTCGGCAATGAACTGGTGCCGCTCCAAAGCTTGTTTTCTGACCTTCTGTTTGACGGGCCGGGCATGAGGGCAGGCAGCAAGTTGGCGCTCGATTACCTCCCTAGGAACACCAGGGATGTCAGATAGTTGCCAGGCAAACACATCGACATTCGCCCGTAGGAAGGCAATGAGCACACTTTCTGTCAGGACCCCGACTCAATGCCACATCGATCTAGCATGTAACACCTCATATCACTTTGCGGCCTCACGCATGGTATTCCCACGGGTGTCGCCTTACCTTAGCCCGGGACCGTTTGCGCCTTTTGGCACACGTATATGACGGTGTCGCTAGCATCCATATGATAAGGAGCCCGGGCTGACATGGCTAGTCGTAAACCCAAAGTGGCACAGACTTACAGGGACAGGCATTCATGACCCAGCATCGAACGTGTTGGTCATCAGCGAGTGAATCCAGGCTGTAGCACTGGGCTAGCAGGACTCCGGTGAACCGGGCTGTAGCGGGCTAACAGGACTCCGATATTCATCGCGTGACATTTCCCTGAAGGGACAGACACAGGAACGAAGAAGGACACATGCCGGCCAGCCTAAGTGTTCCGGAGCAGTAGCAAGCTACCATGGCTCGGTGGAAACACTAGGAGACATTTCCCGGTAAGAGAGGCTACTAAAGATAAACAACTAGATGGTCAGATCCCACACATACCAAGCATTTCAATAACATACACACAATATGCTCGATATGTGCAAACACAACATGGCATCACAACATGACTCTACGACTCAAGTAATTTATTCAATAGGCTCCGAGGAGCGAGATATTACAAACAGGGGTCTCATGACCCAACATTCAGAGCATACAAATCAAAGCACAAGCGGAAGCTATCATGTCTGGGTACAGACATCTATAAATGAAAAAGGCTGAGAAGCCTGACTATCTATCAGATCCTGCCGAGGGCACAAGATCGTAGCTGAGGTAACAAGCTAAATGTCGAAGTCCACGTGGAACTACTAGTGAGACTGAAGTCTCTCTGCAAAAACATAAAATAGGCAAACGTGAGTACAAATGTACCCAGCAAGACTTACATCAGAACTAACTACATATGCATCATTTTCAACAAAGGGATGGTGGGGTTTAACTGCAGCAAGCCAGCTTTGACTCGGTGGCTATCCTAAACTACGACTGCAAGCGACTCTTTTGAGGTGGCGCACACGAGTCCACATATTCACCATATCAATACACCACTATGGATCCGCTCCCGTCTCCCTACGAGAACGCCATCCATAGCACTCACGCTTATCTTGCGCATTTTAAAGTATCCACTTTCACTTGTCTATGAACTGATATAAGCAACCCAGAAGTCCTTTTCCGCGGACACGGCTATTCGAATAGATGATGTTAACCCTGCAGGGGTGTACTTCTTCATACATGTTTCCACCACTTAGCGTCTGCACACGACATGTGCTCGACCTACCTAAACACTCAAGTCTCTAGTCCAGGTTTATCGCCTATTCGGGTTCCATCCATGAGGAGATCCGGCCGGAGTTTCGCTCACAGCCCCAAACGATGTGAACAGGGTTCCGTGACACCAAACGGGCGCCCGGTATACCCGGCCACGTGCCTACCGCATCACAGCCCACCCCTACGGTCAGCGCTGTCCACGGCCTCCAGCATACTACAAACACCAGAAACTACTTGCAACTCCTGGACAGAGGACAAGGGTGAATAAGAAGTCGAGCGGGGTCATATTTCAGGGCCCAATGTATGGTAGTAGCTGAATCATGGATCACAAACACAGAACTCAGTTCCTGAGGACGGCTGCAATGAGACAACCCACCATGTACTCCTACATGGCCTCTCACCGCTACCTTTACCAAATCGTGTTCACACACTTAGCTCACACACAGTAGGACATGTTCACACGCCTCTGATTCATCCCCGATGAATCAGACCTGACTCAACTCTAAGCAGTAGCAGGCATGACAAACAAGCATGAATGAGTAGGCACCACAGGGCTCAAACAATTCCTACTCATACTAGTGGGTTTCATCTATTTACTGTGGAATGACAGGTCATGCAAAGGATAAAGGGGTTCAGCTACCGCAGCAAGTAACAGATGAATCGGTGTTGTCCTAATGCAGTAAAAGAGAGCAGGAGCGAGAGAGTAGGATTGTATCGGAATGAACAAAGGGGTTTTGCTTGCCTGGCACTTCTGAAGATAACATTGAGTCTTCATCAGTGTCAACGATCACATCATCGGTATCATGTCTATCGAGAGGGGACAAATACCGGCAACACAGAAGGGAACACAATCAATGCAATGCACAATATGATGCATGATCATGACATGGCAAAATGAATGTGTTTTGAGCTAATGCAACTAGCAACAGATTAAATGAAGTTGGTTTGAATACAAGATTCAAATTTAAACTCCATATGTGATTATTCAAATGCCATTTAATTGATTTGTGCTAAACAGCAGCTATAAGTTGTTCTAACATGCATGAAAATGGTACGGATGGATTCCTTGAATTTTTCTGATAATTTTTCATATATAAATTATTTAATTTGGAGTTACGGTTAATTTTCTATGATTTATTGAAGTTTTAGGCATTTTCTGAAATTTCTGAATTATTTTAGAAAATGATTATCTGCGTCATCATTGCGTCATGCTGACCTCGACAGGTCAACAGACCGGGTCCAGGTCAAACCTGACACTGGGACCCACATGTCATTGGCTCTGTACTAACAGAGAGTTAGTTTTGTTAAACTAAAATAGCCAGGGGTTAGTTTAGTGTGTGGGGCCCGGTGTCAGTGGGTGTGGGTTCGATTAGTGGCGCCATTAGCCGCTAATGACGCCCACGTCGGATGCGTCTACGGTTAGCCGACGGCGACGACCCAGAGCGGCGGTGGCTCACCGGAGTGGCGCTAGGGGCAGCGGCTGTGTGCGCTGAGAGCACCAGAAGGTAGCTCGTGCTCCTGCGCATCCAGCGGAGGCAGCGGAAGGTCGCGGGGCGGCCGGGGCTGACGGCGGCGAGCTCGGCAGCGGCGGCCGGAGCTCGGGTTAGTTTGGGCTCGGCGTTAGGGTGCTCGGGAGGAGGAGCTGGTGGGATCTGCGTGCTCCTGGGAGGGCACCGAACGCGTTGACACACTCAGGCACGAGCTGTGGTGGCTAAAACGACGGAGGCATCATGGCCGGCGGCGATGAGCTCTCGGTTCCGGCGGAATCGAGCTAGCGGAGAGAAACAGAGGGGGGGGCGAGCATAAGGGAAGGTGCAGGAGCTCACATGGGGTCGGAAGAGAAGCTCGGCGGGCTCGGGGAGGCTTCTGCGCCGGCGAATTGACGGCGGCGATCTCCGGGCACCAGAGATAAAGACGACGACGCTCCGGTCGATTTCGGCCTCCTCTGATCGCATGCGTCGGTGGGTAGCTCCACGGGGTCAGGGCGGAGCTCAGGGATGCGGAGAGGGAGCGAGGGGGTGGATGTGGCCGTGGTGTAGCTCATCGGCGTCGGCGGCGCGGTTTGGGTGAGCGAGAGGGAGAGGCGAACAGGGGGGGAAGAGGGGCACGGGGAGAGGGGAGCGGTGCAGGGGGTGCGTGGCGTCATCCGGGCGCGTCGAGGGTAGCCAGGCAGGCAGGGAGGGAGGAGGTGGCCAGACGCGCGGCGACCACGCACCCAATCCTTCTGGCGCGAGCTGGAAGAAGACAAGGGGAGGAGGTGGGCTAGACCAACGGTGTTGGGCTGGTTGGGCTACACAGAAGCCGGGCCGGAGGTGAGGTTAGGTAAGTTTCTGTCTCTGTTTTATTTCTTCTGTTTTGTTTTCTTTTTTTTTCTTTGCCACTGTTTTCAAATTTAAACAAATTCAAAACAGTGCCAAATATCCTCTGAATAATTTATGTTGCTAGATGGACTTTTCCAACAGCACATAAAACATTTCAAAGTTATCTGAAAATATATCCCATATATTATGAATATAATTCCAGATTCAAATACAATAATGATTTAATTTCAGTGCCCAAAATATTCCACATAAATGTTCACTATTTTTGGTTTGGTCTTCAAAGCCTTGCCAAAATTATCAAACATTTATGAAGGCATGTTGGAAACAATGAATGCAATTTTAAGGGTTCTTGGCCCTCTTTTAAATTGATTTCTGAGGCTTTCACTTTCCTCATTTCAAGTTTAAGAGGAAATAAACATGATGCAACACATGACTAGCTAGCCTAGAGCAATGCCAGAAGCTAGGGATGTGACAACTCACCCCCACTAAACAAGAATCTCGTCTCGAGATTCAAGCGTAGGGTAGGATGAAGGGGAAACGCAAACTAGTACAATCTTCACGATCCAGGGTGCACTTCAGTTGAACGTTGATTCATTCACCATCATTGTCTTGATGTCTTGTTCTGAGAAATCCTGCCAACATGACATGGAGGGAAGAAGGAGACTCTAGAAGGGTCGATCTTCTTGAAGATCGAACAACTCACGGAATGAGACATAGGACCATCTCTCGGGTTGAGACACGAGATACACATCAAGAGGGGTGGAAAGAAACGGATGACGAAGGTTCACTAGGTAGACAACAATTCCAGACTCAAGAATGTGGTAAACGATTGTCACGTAGCGAGGAGTTGAGTTGCCATGATACCACGACGAAACATCCTGGAGGAGGGTGATTCGTAGATTATTTCCTTAAGTGGCAAAAGAATTACCTTTGATATAGAGATCATTGAGACTCTCTATATCAGCCTAAGGCAAATCACAGCAATCGATTGGCGGGGGTCGGTAGAATGGCATACTCGGACTTGGATGATGTGGATTACCTTGTTGAAGACAACGTAATGGATGAATTTTGCTTATCACCGAAAATGGAAGAGACCCATGGTAGAATGGCACATTGACGGTGCAAGCTGGGAACAAAATGCAAATGCTGGGAATGATTCTGGTAACTGGGGAAGAACCCAACAATAGAGAGTGAATTCACTGTTGGAGTGGTTATAGCATAACCGAGGAAATCTGGGGCAATCCCAGCTAGTGCCGATGATAAGACGTAGCGCTTGTGCGTGCTCTCAAGAACTTGAGCATTTCCACATTCATCAAGGTTTTACCAACATCCGTGTCAAGGATCCTGGCAACACAACATACTACCATGATGAATAGCGATGGACGATGCAGATGCGAAGGAGGATAACACTTTCTCATATTTCACCTTAGCGAGGCCAAGCAAATAAAATCTGGATGATCGACCGAGAGACATTTAGCACTCCGCTTCTAATGTTCTCCTTGATGTGCTAGTATAACCCATTCATAGATATGGTTTGATATCTAAAACATCAAGTAAAAGGTCGGACTTCGGGAACACAAAAATCCATAGGGGCAACTAGGGAGTAAATCCTACGAAATCCCTATGGGGGGGGTGGCCAACTTCATCAATCAAGATATTATAATAACAGGTCTTCCGGCTGGGTGTGTTGGCCACGACATCCACTTTACCGGTTATCGAGAGACCAATATTATAGTTCTTAGGGAAATGTTCCAACCATCATATCTGCCTGAGATTCAGCTCTGGTTGGTGTTAGGATATTCCAGGCTCATCGAGTCTTAGGAAGAAAAATGAAAGTTTGCAACACAAATCGACGAGATGACGTTGCGGGATTCTCGGGAGATGAACTACGATAGCAAGCTCCAAAACATGAGTTGGTTCTGCTACAAACATGTGAACACGTTGTCCCAGACAAGCATGACCACGTGGTAGTCTTATAATAAAACACTACCGAGTTCAGGAGGGGGAACCATCAACGAGGGTATCGAAGTCCTTACATAAGTCCGGATTAGCTCTTATGAAGGAACTCCTTCTCCTTGAACAAATCAATCAGTGGCTTGGTGTGCTAGGGATACATATAGATTGAAGGTTGCAAGTCTTCAAACCACAGCATTCTTCGCACGTGTGCATGACTGATTTGGAATGATTCCAAAGAAAGCAACATTGACTTTCTCGAGTCCACGGCGGCAACTTGCATCATATGCACATGAATTAAAGGAAGTCACTACCTTCATCCAAACATATGCTTCATGAGCTAGCATGAACAAATGCTTTCAAAAGTTTCCAACACTAGCTTAATGTTCAACAAAATTATGGAGGAGATAAGGATGTTGTCAATGGGCTCAACAACAATTCATCTAGGTTTCCTTTTAAAAGGAATTCCATAGTTAAGTGAACACGGTGATAGCATTGGTCAGACCAAAGATATAATGGTGTATGCTCGAGGGGTCAACCACGAGTAAGACAACATTACGAGCATCGTTGGTACTGATTTGATTTGACGATGGCCCACACTCAAATCAAAGGATTGATAAGACAATAGGTCCAACAACTGATCACAGGGACCAATCGATGAAGATATCATCTTTCTTCAACACACACTACACAAGAATATCCCTTTGGAACGAACTAAGTCAGACAAGCTTTTATCTTCCAACTCTCCAAGTTGTTGTCTAGCTTAACCAACTAGCTCCGGGATAACCATCACAGATTCTTGGAGAAAGGGTGGTTCACAAGAACCCGACTTGATCACAAGCTCAACACAGCGGTCAGGTGACAACCTGGTAATACTTCCGAGAAGATCTTCGGAAAATCACAAACCACCGGTATGTTACTAAGCTTGAGAACAATCTTGCTTTTCAGGGCAAGACGATATGATCAATAGAGCAAGGATTTGAAAAAAATCCTAACTCATTGATCGAGGAGTGTACCAGAAATAAGGATTAGGTAGCATGATCAACCTTAGAATGATGATTCGAAAACCAACATACTAAGAATGAAATTATTATCCTTTAACTACCAAGCAACAGAGTTGCTAGCAGTATTGATTTCACACATCACAATTCATTTGTCGGTATTCCGGTTGCATCAACACGAGGGCCGAGGAATGAACAGTGATGGCAAGAAGTATCACTGTACCAAGAGTTCATGGGATGGTGTGCAATTCCTATAACAATCCCGATATAAAGATGGTAATACTCCAAGGTAGAACAGAACAAAAGCTGGATTAGCAATTTGATCTGCGGAGCACAACTTCTTTGACCCAATCCTGGATATGGAAGAGGTACTGGAGTTTGTTTCTCCTAGTCATTATGCGATAGAATGGCTTGACGGACCACAAGAGTAATAGGCATCGATAAACGAACGCACGCATACTCTTGACTATCAATTGATAGACGAAGGTCAGTAGACAACTAAAGAGGGACAACTCAAAGGAACACACGATTTTCTGAGTTGTGGATGCATGGTTTGGCATGTCGAACGAATTCAACATTTCTTCCAGATAACCCATGCAGAGAGGTAGGACTGGCAGAGTCACGATTTATGAAGGGAGATCTCCTCAAGAGTACTCTAATTGTGATTTTTTTTTGATCCAACAAACATCTGCCATAAGTAGTTCATGGTATTTGGAAGAAGAAGATACCACGGACTTCAAGGACTATCGCAAAGGTTACTAATATCCTAAAGGCACTAGCAATTACTATCCACATGAAGTAGGTAGAGTGAATCTCGGGTTCAGAACCCAGGAGTAGAATGCCTACTACTAAGTAGCATCACGGGATGCTTCCGAGAATAAAGGCCAGAATCTTCACACTAGGACACAAATCATGGCTAGACCACTAGATGATCCCCTAAGCACTTAGGGTCATAATAATAATTCCAACATATATGTCGAGGCAATAATTACCTCAACACACCGATTAGTGTGGTTAATCTGGCCCACGGGAACATCGGAAACAGAAGGAAGGGATTTGCAAATGCATCGGACTATTTAGAAACCTGGGATGACTCGGACAGCATAACGGCTATAATTGCTCAAAAAGATTTGAGACAATCACAAAAATGGTGGCATAACCACTCAGAAGCACAATATCAAGGTTCCGAGATCAACAATTAACATACGGAAGTAGTAGGAACTGAACTGGGACTTAAATCCAACAATCTTATAAGTCTACTGATTAGTAACACGTGATCCTAATAGAAAGAAGAGATAGCCTAGTTCTTAATCCCCGTAGGAAAGATAAGATGATGACTCAGATCAGAAGGCCATGAGGTATAAGGAGTAAAAAGAGCCTTACGTTCCATCCCACAATCAATTCCCTTACATATAACTAAAGCATTTCTAGACTCAACTTCGACCAGTTTGGCTTGGTAATCCTACAGGCAGTCAAGCTCTGATACCAACGCTGTCAGGACCCCGACTCAATGCCACATCGATCTAGCATGTAACACCTCATATCACTTTGCGGCCTCACGCATGGTATTCCCACGGGTGTCGCCTTACCTTAGCCCGGGACCGTTTGCGCCTTTTGGCACACGTATATGACGGTGTCGCTAGCATCCATATGATAAGGAGCCCGGGCTGACATGGCTAGTCGTAAACCCAAAGTGGCACAGACTTACAGGGACAGGCATTCATGACCCAGCATCGAACGTGTCGGTCATCAGCGAGTGAATCCAGGCTGTAGCACTGGGCTAGCAGGACTCCGGTGAACCGGGCTGTAGCGGGCTAACAGGACTCCGATATTCATCGCGTGACATTTCCCTGAAGGGACAGACACAGGAACGAAGAAGGACACATGCCGGCCAGCCTAAGTGTTCCGGAGCAGTAGCAAGCTACCATGGCTCGGTGGAAACACTAGGAGACATTTCCCGGTAAGAGAGGCTACTAAAGATAAACAACTAGATGGTCAGATCCCACACATACCAAGCATTTCAATAACATACACACAATATGCTCGATATGTGCAAACACAACATGGCATCACAACATGACTCTACGACTCAAGTAATTTATTCAATAGGCTCCGAGGAGCGAGATATTACAAACAGGGGTCTCATGACCCAACATTCAGAGCATACAAATCAAAGCACAAGCGGAAGCTATCATGTCTGGGTACAGACATCTATAACTGAAAAAGGCTGAGAAGCCTGACTATCTACCAGATCCTGCCGAGGGCACAAGATCGTAGCTGAGGTAACAAGCTAAACGTCGAAGTCCACGTGGAACTACTAGTGAGACTGAAGTCTCTCTGCAAAAACATAAAATAGGCAAACGTGAGTACAAATGTACCCAGCAAGACTTACATCAGATCTATCTACATATGCATCATTATCAACAAGGGGGTGGTGGAGTTTAACTGCAGCAAGCCAGCTTTGACTCGGTGGCTATCCTAAACTACGACTGCAAGCGACTCTTTTGAGGTGGCGCACACGAGTCCACATATTCACCATATCAATACACCACTATGGATCCGCTCCCGTCTCCCTACGAGAACGCCATCCATAGCACTCACGCTTATCTTGCGCATTTTAAAGTATCCACTTTCACTTGTCTATGAACTGATATAAGCAACCCAGAAGTCCTTTACCGCGAACACGGCTATTCGAATAGATGATGTTAACCCTGCAGGGGTGTACTTCTTCATACATGTTTCCACCACTTAGCGTCTGCACACGACATGTGCTCGGCAGACTTCAAGCGAAAGCCGACGTGGGTGTTGACCACGACCTACCTAAACACTCAAGTCTCTAGTCCAGGTTTATCACCTATTCGGGTTCCATCCATGAGGAGATCCGGCCGGAGTTTCGCTCACAGCCCCAAACGATGTGAACAGGGTTCCGTGACACCAAACGGGCGCCCGGTATACCCGGCCACGTGCCTACCGCATCACAGCCCACCCCTACGGTCAGCGCTGTCCACGGCCTCCAGCATACTACAAACACCAGAAACTACTTGCAACTCCTGGACAGAGGACAAGGGTGAATAAGAAGTCGAGCGGGGTCATACTTCAGGGCCCAATGTATGGTAGTAGCTGAATCATGGATCACAAACACAGAACTCAGTTCCTGAGGACGGCTGCAATGAGACAACCCACCATGTACTCCTACATGGCCTCTCACCGCTACCTTTACGAAATCGTGTTCACACACTTAGCTCACACACAGTAGGACATGTTCACACGCCTCTGATTCATCCCCGATGAATCAGACCTGACTCAACTCTAAGCAGTAGCAGGAATGACAAACAAGCATGAATGAGTAGGCACCACAGGGCTCAAACAATTCCTACTCATACTAGTGGGTTTCATCTATTTACTGTGGAATGACAGGTCATGCAAAGGATAAAGGGGTTCAGCTACCGCAGCAAGTAACAGATGAATCGGTGTTGTCCTAATGCAGTAAAAGAGAGCAGGAGCGAGAGAGTAGGATTGTATCGGAATGAACAAAGGGGTTTTGCTTGCCTGGCACTTCTGAAGATAACATTGAGTCTTCATCAGTGTCAACGATCACATCATCGGTATCATGTCTATCGAGAGGGGACAAATACCGGCAACACAGAAGGGAACACAATCAATGCAATGCACAATAAAATGCATGATCATGACATGGCAAAATGAATGTGTTTTGAGCTAATGCAACTAGCAACAGATTAAATGAAGTTGGTTTGAATACAAGATTCAAATTTAAACTCCATATGTGATTATTCAAATGCCATTTAATTGATTTGTGCTAAACAGCAGCTATAAGTTGTTCTAACATGCATGAAAATGGTACGGATGGATTCCTTGAATTTTTCTGATAATTTTTCATATATAAATTATTTAATTTGGAGTTACGGTTAATTTTCTATGATTTATTGAAGTTTTAGGCATTTTCTGAAATTTCTGAATTATTTTAGAAAATGATTATCTGCGTCATCATTGCGTCATGCTGACCTCGGCAGGTCAACAGACCGGGTCCAGGTCAAACCTGACACTGGGACCCACATGTCATTGGCTCTGTACTAACAGAGAGTTAGTTTTGTTAAACTAAAATAGCCAGGGGTTAGTTTAGTGTGTGGGGCCCGGTGTCAGTGGGTGTGGGTTCGATTAGTGGCGCCATTAGCCGCTAATGACGCCCACGTCGGATGCGTCTACGGTTAGCCGACGGCGACGACCCAGAGCGGCGGTGGCTCACCGGAGTGGCGCTAGGGGCAGCGGCTGTGTGCGCTGAGAGCACCAGGAGGTAGCTCGTGCTCCTGCGCATCCAGCGGAGGCAGCGGAAGGTCGCGGGGCGGCCGGGGCTGACGGCGGCGAGCTCGGCAGCGGCAGCCGGAGCTCGGGTTAGTTTGGGCTCGGCGTTAGGGTGCTCGGGAGGAGGAGCTGGTGGGATCTGCGTGCTCCTGGGAGGGCACCGAACGCGTTGACACACTCAGGCACGAGCTGTGGTGGCTAAAACGACGGAGGCATCATGGCCGGCGGCGATGAGCTCTCGGCTCCGGCGGAATCGAGCTAGCGGAGAGAAACAGAGGGGGGGCGAGCATAAGGGAAGGTGCAGGAGCTCACATGGGGTCGGAAGAGAAGCTCGGCGGGCTCGGGGAGGCTTCTGTGCCGGCGAATTGACGGCGGCGATCTCCGGGCACCAGAGATAAAGACGACGACGCTCCGGTCGATTTCGGCCTCCTCTGATCGCGTGCGTCGGTGGGTAGCTCCACGGGGTCAGGGCGGAGCTCAGGGATGCGGAGAGGGAGCGAGGGGGTGGATGTGGCCGTGGTGTAGCTCATCGGCGTCGGCGGCGCGGTTTGGGTGAGCGAGAGGGAGAGGCGAACAGGGGGGGAAGAGGGGCACGGGGAGAGGGGAGCGGTGCAGGGGGTGCGTGGCGTCGTCCGGGCGCGTCGAGGGTAGCCAGGCAGGCAGGGAGGGAGGAGGTGGCCAGACGCGCGGCGACCACGCGCCCAATCCTTCTGGCGCGAGCTGGAAGAAGACAAGGGGAGGAGGTGGGGTGGACCAACAGTGTTGGGCTGGTTGGGCTACACAGAAGCCGGGCCGGAGGTGAGGTTAGGTAAGTTTCTGTCTCTGTTTTATTTCTTCTGTTTTGTTTTCTTTTTTTTTCTTTGCCACTGTTTTCAAATTTAAACAAATTCAAAACAGTGCCAAATATCCTCTGAATAATTTATGTTGCTAGATGGACTTTTCCAACAGCACATAAAACATTTCAAAGTTATCTGAAAATATATCCCATATATTATGAATATAATTCCAGATTCAAATACAATAATGATTTAATTTCAGTGCCCAAAATATTCCACATAAATGTTCAGTATTTTTGGTTTGGTCTTCAAAGCCTTGCCAAAATTATCAAACATTTATGAAGGCATGTTGGAAACAATGAATGCAATTTTAAGGGTTCTTGCCCCTCTTTTAAATTGATTTCTGAGGCTTTCACTTTCCTCATTTCAAGTTTAAGAGGAAATAAACATGATGCAACACATGACTAGCTAGCCTAGAGCAATGCCAGAAGCTAGGGATGTGACACTTTCCTATTTATCACCAATGGTGGAGCTGATGGTGAACGTACCATCAGTGCCAAACGGCCTTGTCGGGACCTTCTTTACAGTAGGCGAGGCAACTTTGGATCTCTTGCAAGTGGAGCTCTCTGGCAAATCATCAACGGGCATAACACACTCCGGATAGGCGTGCTTCCTGGATTCCTTGCCGGTATCCCTGCTAGCCTTCTTCCCCTTCTTATTTTCCTTGGCGGGAACATCAGCTTCTATGGCTTCGGTAGCAACTGCATCTCGATACATCTTATCCATGCATATGATTGCGTCCTTCTTGTCTGATGGGACGGAGATGACGCCCATCGGCCCTGGCATCTTCAAAGTAATATAGGCATAGTGGGATGCCACCATGAATTTTTCTAGAGCTGGGCAGCCAAGAATCCCGTCGTATGGCAAAGGAAGCTCGACCACATCGAACACATTCTTCTCGGTTTGGTAGTTCAATTCTCCTCCAAACATCACCGGCAGTGTGATCTTCCCCTTAGGACGACTCCTGCCGGGGTTGATCCCTTGGAACGTGCCAGTAACCTTGAGCTCTTCATCTAATATCTGCAAGTTGCTGATTACCTTGGGGGAAATCAGATTCAACCCTGCCCTTCCGCCAACCAACATCTTTGTGACCTTGAGGTTGCGGATTGTTGGTGAAGCCAACAATGGCAAAGCACCCTACCACTGTGGAGCAGTCAGGGTGATCCTCTTTGTCAAAGATGATGGGCGTGCGGGAACATTTGAGTGGCTTCCAGGAATCCGCTGCTGGCTCCACAGCATCGACTTCACGTGCCCACAGTTTAAGCTGGCGGTGAGAGGAGTGCAAAGATGCGCCTCCGTCAATGCACAGGGCCTCAGTGGCTTTCTGGAACTCTTGCTCATTGGTTTCATCTTCATCCCCTTCATCACTTTCTCCATCGCCTTCACTCTTCTCACGACCCTAGCAGGTTTTTCTTGATGCTGAGGAATCTTGCCGCGGCGGCCTCCTTTGGCGCCTCGGCCTTTTCCGCCAGCACCTTCTTGGTCCCTCTCCTTGTCACACTTCTCATCCTTAGCTTTCTGATGAGTAGCTCAACTTGGTGACACTCTTGGAGATCATGGCCCTTGGTCCGATGGATCTTGCAGTACGGTCTGTCAGCCTTCCCAGCCTTTTCGGCCGCCGCAGCATCCCAGCAGTCAATGCACGCGACAACTTCCTTGCCGAAGGATTCGGTCTTGGCCTTCTTGCGGGTACTAGGAGTGCCAGAACCCTCGACAGCCAGTATTGCTTTCTCCTTGTGCTTCTTGTTGCGCTTCTTTTTGCACTTCTTGTTCTTCTTGTTCGGGTTAGTAGCATCGTCGTCATCTTCTCAGTCAACTTCGATGCCGTCCTCTTCTCCGGGGAGTCGCCTCCCTTCCTTTGTACAGGCACACTTATCCGCCAAGGTGTATAGCTTGTTCACAGTCTTTGGCAACCAGACGTTCATCTTGGAATGTATCCTCCTGTTGCCCAAGTTGGACTGGAACGCGGCAATCACAGCTACCGGGTGGATATCTGGAATGTTCCTGTGCACCCAGCTAAATCTCTATGTGTACTTACATAAACTCTTCCTTTCCTTTTGTGGAAGGAGCTACAGGTCGCTGGGTCGTCTTGGTTCTTGATCCCCCCCGTGAAGGCACATACAAGCTCGTTGCATAGGTCAGCCCAGGATGAAATGGAATTCTCCTGCAGGTGCATCAGCCATGACTTCACATTTGGCTCGAGCGCCCAAGGGAAGTAGTTTGTGAACACCTTTTCATGTCTTCCTCCAGCGGCTTGAACAACAATGGTGTAGATTCCCAAGAACTCTGCCAGGTTCAGTCTTCCATCGTAATTTTCTAGTATCTCTGGTTTAAAAGCGCGGGCAGATGGCCAATGGACTTGCCTTAGCTCAGGAGTGAAGGCAGGATACCTGATGCGGAGCATCCTTCGGTCATCCCCATGGACCTTCCATCACCTCACCAAGAACCAAGAGGAACCACGACTAGAGCACGAGCTAGAGCTCTCGAGACCGAGGTGACCTCTCTCCTTAGTGATATCTCATATGATCCTCTCGAGACATGGCTACTACCTCAATCCGGAATGTTGTGCATGATTAGGTACCAAGAGGACCCTCCCGAGGAAGCACATGAAGATGGTCAAGACCCCAAGTCCATGGAAGAAGAGAACCAATGGAAGAAGGCAAGAACAGCCTCCAGGCACCGGACATCTGGCCAGGACCACGGACATCCAGTCCCTGGAGATCTACACGGCCAACCCTTTGTAGAAGAAACTACAGTCACCGGACATCCAGCATCCAGCCTGGACATCCGGCCCCCACCGAAAATCTGGCCAAAATCCCGGACATCCGGCACCGGCATCTAGGGAGCACAGAAGCTTACCCCGTCAGCTCGGACATCCGGCGATCGCACCGGACTTCCGGCGCCTCCCGAAGAAGCGGACATCCGGCCCCTCCGAGCGGACATCCGGCGTCGCCAATCTAGAGAGCAGTACAACCATCTGCACCAGCCCGGACATCCGGCCCCTCAGCCCAGACATCCAGCCCCTCGCGAGCCACCGGACATCCGGCCCGTCGCTCGGACATGTGGCCTTCCCAGCGCCTGCGCGCGTGTTGGGCTGAGCCCATGTACCCTACGCCCCTAGCCTATATATAGGACTCCTCCTCCTCACTTCGAGACTTAGCATTGTGATAGCTCATTTAGAGATGGAGCTTTACTCATCCGTACCGGATCTACTCCATGTGAGGGATCGTGCCTCTTCGGAGAAGATCCATTCGGATTGAAGGCCTCCATCCGGAGAAGACAATCAAGACCTCCTCATGGAGAAGAACGGTTCCCTTTGTATCCTTCCTTTATTGATTTTGGATCGTGTGTTACCTTATGCTTTTGGTGATCTAGCCCTTGTGTGATCGATTACTTGTCGGTTGAGTGATTCTCTCGTTTCTCCCCGTGTTTTCCCTTGTGATTTCCACGCGTTCTTCGTGTTTCCCCTGTAGGATCCACTCCAAACGTGAAAGATTGGCCCCTTAGGGATCCGCCCTACATCATCTTGGTATCATGAGCCACGTTGATCACGCTTCTGGAGCCCCTACCCCATGTTTTCTAGCTTGATTTTGTTGTTTTCGTCCTAAATCCGAAAATTCCCCACCAAAAATAGCCCAAAATATTTTTTTCTGATTTGTTGTTGTGATGAAGTTTTGTTGGATTTGATCCACGGATCTGCTTTGCATCGAGTTGATCTAGCTTTTCCCCATCTCTCCCGCGATTTCCATCCACTAATTCGTCCGAATTTTGCCCCAGAGTTGCAATTTTTCCCATGGAGTTCATCGTGTTCGTCCCTGATCCAGAGCCCGGACATTCGCCCCGTGTCCACCGGACATCCGGCCCCTGGTAGCAGCAACTCCAACCCCCGCACCCACTTCCGCATACTTTTGCCCAATTTTGCCCTGGTGCCCACGCTTACTTCCACATACCTCTAACGCTTTCCACAAACACCACCACCGCTCCCCGCTACCTCCTATGTCGATTTTGACACGTTTTGGTCTTTGAGAGTTTGGGTTGTGGTTCCCATGTCCTATTGTGTTTCGGCTATATAGGTATGGTTCGACGTCACCATCACCACTGCTCATCTCCATCGACTACTCATCATCGCCAAGGACGGTAACTTTGACGACATCTTTGTCATACCTTGCAATTGCATTGATACCCCACATGGCCTTACTTTTGCGTAGCTTACCCATCGAGACTAGCCATTGAGTATTGCCAGGAACGTGACTTGTGCACATTAGTGATCATACTCCATAGCATACATACCATACCATCGTGGTGCATATCTTGGCATCAACTTGTGTGTCACAAAGTTGTCATAGCATACACAATAGCTATCTTGGTTCGTGAAGTTTTGCATGAGAAAAGAGCTCAAAAGTGAAAGAGCCACCCAAGCTTTTAAGCAAAGAGGAAAGATAAGCAAAGAGCTTATAAGCAAGAACCATAGCATCATACTACATTAAGATTGTCATATAAGATCATCTTGGATCATAGCACCGAAATACCATACATATAGCATACTTGGGATAGAGATCGTTGCATTTTTGCCTAGTAGGTTGTGCACAAGCTCCGTATCCGCCTATTGTACAATCGTACTAGCGTCTCTCTAGTATTGTGCAACAAGAGCATTTTCGTGGATTCCACATTTTGGTTCACTTTTGGTTTGCACAATCCCACTTATCTATTTGCGTGTGTGTTTCCGTGTACCCCTACTTGCTTGGTCTACTTGTTGCATTGGCAAATTTGTGAATCTTTTCCAACATTATTGAATCTCACTTTCAATTGCATCAAATTTTGTGCCACCATCCTAACCAAGCTCCACCATAAGCTTTTACTTGTGTAGGTGTGAGAACCGACAAGAATTGGTACCAATAGTTCTATTTCATTGTCCGCATTTGAGTGAACTTGATTCATCATCAACATCGGTCAAGGTACATTGGTATAAGTTCTTCTCCTTCTACCACTCACATTTGCTTGGAATGATGGATAGGCCGAGTACTTGTACCAACCCACTCTTCATCGAGCAAGACGACGACATGTCATCATACATCACCAAGAGCCACCTCTTTGGTGCACAACGAGCGTTGCATCAAGAGCAACAAGCAATGAACGACCGCATCGACAACCTCGCCACCGACTTGCGACTCTCCGACCAACGTGCAAGAGACTACTTCGACAACAAACTCGACGCGCACAAGCAAGAGAACGATGCAAGAATGGACGAGATCCGCACCTTGTTGGTGAACCGACCTCCTTCTACATCGTCATACTCAAGACGGAGCCACTCAAGTCGGCACTCCGACGACTCCTTCTCTGGCTCAAGTACACCGTCAACAAACACTCTTCGACGAGCCATGCGTCAAGACCGTCATGCATCTCGCAACCCACTACACAACAAGCATTCACAAGAGCAAGACGATGAGCAAGTTACTCGTCCTTAATCAAACCAAGTCGCTTTTGCTCAAGCTCAAGAACGACAACGTCTTCATCGCCAAGAAGAAGAACGAGCGTGTCTACACCAAGAGCAACAAGACGCCAAGGCTCAACGTCTTTAACAACAACTACGCGAAGCGCAAGCTCTTTAGGCGCAACATGCCCTTCAAGAATCAAGTCGAGCTATCGCCAATCGCAATCGCGAATGGAGCAATCAAGAGGAAGCCCTTTGAGAAGAAATCCAAGAGAGGAACTACCAACCGCGTGTGCAACGTCAAGCTCCACAAGCTCCTTCACAAGCTCGTCAAGCTCCACCTCAACCTCAAGTTCAACAAGAGCAAGTTGATCATGGACTTCCTCCACGCCAAGAGCAACATGAGGATGATTACCCACATGATGAGGACATCAATACCATTGTTACACCCACACGCCCTGCTGCTATACATACTGGACCAATTACTAGAGCTCGCGCACGCCAATTAAATTATCAGGTACTTTCGTTTCTTGGTAATGATTCTAATGTTCATGAGAATATGATGTTGCCTAAATTGGATACATTTGTTTTGGTTACAAATGAAGGGCCTGTCATGGATAAGAGGGATGAACACTGGAGCAAGACCAAGCATGGAGATGATGGCATGCATGAGGGGAACAAGAACGGAGTTACAAGTGATGATTTCAGGACTTTGAGGACCCCATAATGAGTGCATGAAGCCTTGGACGAAATATACAAGATGCCACTTCATAATATTCGTCCATAGGCTATTCTAGGTGCTGCGTCACCTTATTATTGGGCCAGGCCCATGTAATTTCGAAATACTTAAGTATAGGCTATTTTTAGAGTCTGTATGTGTGGGGAAACAAGAGTTAGGGTTGGTTTCGGACCCCTCCCTCAAGGGCCACGAAATTCCCTCCTCTTCCTCCATATATACAGCCCTTAGGGCGTCGTTTAGACTTCGGGTTTTGTTTAGATTAAAAGTTCGCCATAGCTGCAACTTCGCGTACTTCGTTTGTGTTCAACGACCAGACAAAGGCGTCACAGAACCCCACCTTGATCAATAAAGCTTTCATCTTATATTCGCAATATCTAGATTGCAATCTCAGTTTCTTGCTTGTTCTTCGTTTGCTCGCAGGAAACAGACCCTCGTGGTCAGCTTGATCGTGCTCCAGCATGGTCAATAACCTCTCGTAGTTGGTTTAGCGATTGCTAAGGTGCGACGTTCTCGCACGTTCGTAGTCGGATCATCAAAGTCGACTTCCACCAAAGCGAAATCCATCATCTCATCAAAAGACGAGACACCTTTGCCTCTATCAAGTGGTATCAGATTTCTAGGTTGCTCGGTGAGATTTTACAGTATTCGTAGTTTAGATCGAGTCTGTTCTTCATACCTGTAGTCCACGAAAAAGCCACAAAAAAATTTAGGGTTAGTTCATCTTACCCGAACCAATCTGAGCCTTTGCATAATCTTTTCTGTATTTGCTTTGTTGAATTTGTGGTTGCATCGTCGTGTCAAGTTGCTGGTCCTAGCGTCTAGTACTTTAGAGTTTCGAGTTCTGTTCACAAGTTGTCACGCCGCCGCCGCACCATCGTCATCACCGCTGCCATATACCACCATCGGCATCACCGCCGCCATATACCACCATCATCATCGTCGTTACCATATACCACATATCCCCACCATCACGCTAATCCGAGTCCACCTCCATCAAAGATTCGCCACCAGTCCATGTTCCATCGCCCTGCAAATATCCGCCACCAGTCCTAGTCTGAGACCAGTAATTGTTGCTTTGTTCTCAATTTCCAGATCACGCGATACTCCGAGTCGTGACAGAGTAGGACTCCCCAACTTCCGAACCATCCGCAGAAGAAAAATAGTTCCAGTTTAAAAAAAACTAAGTCTGGAAAATTCTGGCTAGGTAGTTTTTAGGACATTTGTAGACTTTTTCGAAAAAAAATTGTTGCGGAGCAAAAAAAAGAGGAAAAAAAGTGGAAAAAAAAGAAAAAATTTCAGAGTGTGCTCCTCCCTTGTTTACGTGCAGCGCCGTGATTTTGTTAGTGTTCTAGGCTCGCGTCTCCAGTACGGTCTAGCCTAGGACCAACACAGTACTGTCGTTGAGCGTTTATTCAACTTTGCATCTCTGAATTGATTATAGCTGACCCTTTTTGCTACCATACTATAAGCCTTCCCAGCTCCACATACATCTACGTCGTGTGTTTGACTCTCCCTGTAATCGCTCTATCCAAGCTTTGAGAGTTTTGACTACATCGGTTGCCGATCACCGCCTGCTGCTGGGTAAGAACTGGTAAGAATTTGAGATTTGCTTGACGGATTTGTGACACCCACCACCACCACCACCACTTGTTAGTCGTCTATAGGATCATATTCTTGTGTGTTTCTATTGCTGCTAACCATGCCAGGATCACAAGCCGACGAGATTGACTGGGAGAACTTAACGAACAAGGAGCTTCATGATAAATTTCAGCAAATGAAGACTGAACAGGTGCAAGATGTGCTGAACAATTTTGAAGAGGCCATGGAGAAGATCACTGGCCTTGAGAAGACGTTCGAAACAAAGCTCGATAACATATTTAATGAACTGCTTGCGCGTCTTCCACCACCGGCTGCACCTGCCGCACCTATGCAACAACAACAACAACGACGACTACTACCTCCACATCGGGAAACAGCCCTCCGCCGAGCGAGCCGTGTCCCTCTTCAACCTGGCCAAACAGTTGGTGCTAGTGTTGATACTTTTGTGGCTCCTGCTGCTGATGTGGGGGAGGATGATTATGTGGGAGATTACGAGGATGAGGCTGATCAAAATCAGAACTACATGCAACCACCAGCACCACAACCACCAGGTCGTCCACATGCAATAATGGCAATGTTAGGGCTCCCCCTCAGGTACGAGATCATGACCATCTCCCTAAACTGAAATTGAATATTCCACCATTTGAGGGTAGATATGTTCCTGTTATATATCTTACTTGGGAGTTAGAAACTGAACAACGATTTACATGTTTACAATATCCTGAGGAGAGACGTGTTCCTGCTGCTGTTTGTGCTTTCACTAGCTTTGCATGTGTTTGGTGGTCTGAACATTGTAGATTATATCTTGTTCCAGCTACTTGGGCTGCTTTCAAAACTACTATGCGTACTCATTGGGTTCCACCATATTATCAACGTGAATTACTTCAAAAATTACAGCGCTTAAGACAAGGAAAAAATTCTGTAGAAGAATATTATCAGGAATTACAAACTGGCTTGATTAGATGTGGTATTGTTGAGGAGAATGAACCTATGCTTGCACGTTTTATGGGTGAATTAAATAGAGAGATTTAGACCATTCTAGAGTATAAGGATTATAATAATATCACGCGTTTATTCCATCTTGCTTGTAAAGCTGAACGTGAAGTGCAGGATCGACAGGCATTGGCGCGAACTAACTTTTCTGCAGGTCGACCTTCATCATGGACACCACGTGGATCATCTACTTCCACTGCAGCATCACCTCCTTCAGGTGCCACCTCCAACCATGATACAAGAAAGCAGGCACAACCACCACTATCTGCCAAGAGCACACCTGCCGAGCCTGCACAGAGCTCTTCTTCTTCCATGGCGTCAACAGGGCACACAAGTGATATTATTTGTCGTCGTTGTAAGGGAAGAGGACATTATGCGAGAGAATGCAAATCTCAGCGTGTGATGATTGCTACTGAGGATGGTGGGTATGAGTCCGCTAGTGACTATGATGATGAGACTTTGGCTCTTATTACACATGAAGAACACGGTGGAGATGATTCTGATCATGAACGCAATACATGGCTGCTGAAGATGCTGACAGGTATGAATGTTTAGTTGCTCAACGTGTTTTGAGTGTGCAGGTTACACAAGCTGAGCAAAATCATAGGCATAATTGGTTCCATACAAAGGGAGTTGTGAAGGAACGTTCTATTTGCGTCATCATAGATGGAGGGAGCTGCAACAACTTGGCTAGCATGGCGATGGTGGAGAAGCTATCTCTCACCACCAGACCACATCCACATCCTTACTACATCCAATGGTTCAACAACGGCGGCAAGGTTAAGGTAACACGTACTGTTCGGGTGCATTTTAGTATCTCTACATATGCTGATTATATTGATTGTGATGTGGTGCCTATGCAAGCATGTTCCTTATTACTTGGTAGACCATGGCAATTTGATAAAAATTCCGTACACCATGGTAGAAACAATCAGTATACTCTTGTTCATAAGGATACAAATATTACTTTGCTTCCTATGACTCCTGATTCCATTTTGAAAGATGATATTCATAGAGCTAATAAAACAAAACAGGAGGAAAATAAGAGTGAAAATCAGATTGTGGCAAAAGAATTTGAGAAACAAATGAAGCCTGATAATAAACCATCTGGTGTTGCTTCTGAAATTAAATTGAAAAGTGCATGTTTACTTGCCACCAAATCTGATATTGATGAGCTAGATTTTAGCAAATCTGTTTGCTATGCTTTTGTGTGCAAAGAGGCATTATTTTCATTTGAGGACTGGTCTTCCTCTTTGCCCCTTGGTGTCACTAACATTTTGCAGGAGTTCGCTGACGTCTTCCCACAGGACGTGCCACCAGGATTACCACCTATTCGAGGGATTGAGCATCAAATTGACTTAATTCCCGGTGCATCGCTACCCAACCATGCACCATACCGTACCAATCCAGAGGACACGAAGGAGATTATGCGTCAAGTACAGGAGTTGTTCGACAAAGGTTATATACGTGAATCTCTTAGTCCTTGTGTTGTTCCTATTATACTAGTGCCTAAAAAGGATGGTACGTCGCGTATGTGTGTTGATTGTAGAGGCATTAATAATATTACTATTCGTTATCATCATCCTATTCCTAGGCTAGATGATATGCTTGATGAATTGAGTGGCTCTACAATATTCTCCAAAGTTGATTTGCGTAGTGGATACCATCAAATTCTTATGAAATTGGGAGATGAATGGAAAACAGCATTTAAAACTAAGTTTGGTTTATATGAGTGGTTAGTCATGCCTTTTGGGTTAACTAATGCGCCTAGTACTTTCATGAGACTAATGAACAAAGTTTTACGTGCTTTCATTGGACGATTTGTGGTAGTCTATTTTGATGATATACTGATTTATAGCAAATCTTTGGAAGAACATTTGGAACATTTACGTCCTATTTTTATTGCTCTATGTGATGCACGTTTGTTTAGTAACCTTGGGAAGTGCACCTTTTGCACCGACCGAGTATCTTTTCTTCGCTATGTTGTTACTCCATAGGGAATTGAAGTTGATAAAGCCAAGATTGAAGCTATTGAGAGTTGGCCGCAGCCCAAAACGATCACACAAGTGAGGAGTTTCCTTGGCCTCGCTGGTTTCTATAGGCGTTTTGTGAAAGATTTCAGCACCATTGATGCACCTCTCAACGAGCTTACAAAGAAGGATGTGCCTTTTGTTTGTGGTACCGCACAGGAAGAAGCCTTCACAGTATTAAAGATAAGTTGACACATGCTCCTTTACACCAACTTCCTGATTTAATAAGACTTTTCAGCTTGAATGTGATGCTAGTGGAATTGGATTAGGAGGTGTGTTATTACAAGATGGCAAACCTGTTGCATACTTTTCTGAAAAATTGAGTGGGCCTAGTCTGAACTATTCTACTTATGATAAAGAATTATATGCTCTTGTTCGGACTTTAGAGACATGGCAACATTATTTATGGCCCAAAGAATTTGTTATACATTCTGATCATGAATCTTTGAAACATATTAAAAGTCAAGCTAAACTGAATCGTCAACATGCTAAATGGGTGGAATTCATTGAGACTTTCCCTTATGTCATTAAACACAAGAAGGGTAAAGAAAATGTTATTGCTGATGCTTTGTCTCGTCGCTATACTATGCTTTCACAACTTGACTTCAAAATAATTGGTTTGGAGACCATCAAAGATCAATATGTGCATGATGCTGATTTTAAAGATGTAATGCAAAATTGTAAAGAAGGAAGAACATGGAACAAGTTCGTTATTAATGATGGCTTTGTGTTCCGTGCTAACAAGCTATGCATTCCTGCTAGCTCTGTTCGTCTTTTGTTGTTGTAGGAGGCGCATGGAGGAGGATTAATGGGACACTTTGGCGTGAAGAAGACGGAGGACGTACTTGCTACACATTTCTTTTGGCGAAAGATGAGATGGGATGTTGAGCGTTTTGTTGCTCGCTGCACTACATGTCAAAAAGCTAAGTCACGACTCAATCCTCATGGTTTATATATGCCTTTGTCTGTACCTAGTGTTCCTTGGGAGGATATATCTATGGACTTTGTTTTAGGTTTACCTCGAACAAAGAAGGGGAGGGATAGCATATTTGTTGTCGTGGATAGATTTTCGAAAATGGCACACTTTATACCATGTCATAAAAGCGATGATGTTGTTAATGTTGTTGATTTGTTCTTTCGGGAAATTATTCGCTTGCATGGTGTGCCAAATACTATTGTTTCAGATCATGATACTAAATTCCTTGGCCACTTTTGGAGATGTTTATGGGCTAAGTTGGGGACTAAACTGCTTTTTAGTACTACTTGTCACCCCCAAACTGATGGACAAACTGAAGTAGTCAATAGAACATTGTCTACTATGCTTAGGGCTGTTTTGAAGAATTAAACCCATTAACAGTCGCTACAAGGGCGACCTCTCGTGCGTGCCACGTCGAAAGCATTGGTTGGGCAGGAAAAAAAAGAGGGGTAAAAAGAAAAAGGGAAAGAACGGAAAACTTATTGAGCGAAACCTTCCGCCTCTAGCGCCTCCTTCTCCCCCATGCCCTCTGCCTCGAGCGCCTCCTCCTCCCACTCCAGCGCTGCCGCTACCCCCGCCCCACCCCCCTCTCTATCAAGTGGTGTCGCCTCTCCTCCCCTGTACGTGCGCCGCCGCCCCTCCGCCTCCTCCTACCTGTGGTCGTCTCGCCGCTGCAGCCGTCCCCAAGGTGAGAAAGCTATCAGGGCTAGGGTTCACCAAAAAGGAAGGAAAAATCCCCATTCCCTCTGGCGTCTCTTACGCCCCGCTGCCGGCCTACTCTTCCTCTCGGAAGTATCATCTTCATCCTCGACGCAGAAGGATAGCACGGACTGCAGAGATGCCCTGCCGCCATGCTCCTTTTCGCTGATCCCCTTCCACCAGATTGGCTGATGAGGAGAGGTCCAATAGGTCCATGGTGGGGATGGAGCAACGAGGCCAGAGACCCAGGCGGCGGATGCCTCGTGGGTAGAGGAGAGGTTGACAATACGGACAAGGAGGAGCGGTGTCATATGGATCTGCAGGGAGGCGTCTTCGAGGGATGGCTGGTGTCAATGTGAGTTTCTGTCAATCCACCTCCCCCCCCCCCTCTCTCTGCCCATATGTGCAAAGATCGCACCGTTTCATAGTGTGTGCATGTTTGATTTCATTCTCACTGTTCCGTAAATGGTTTTCCCCTATCATTTTTGTTTACATGATGATAGGTTATGCAAATTTGGAGTTAACAAATCTGCTTAGTTATCTGTATATCGATCGGTCCCTGTCATTGCTGATTGTTTTGAGTCATTAATACTCATATTTGTGCAAACTGAGAATTAGTTTTGTACTGCAGATTTGTGTTGATATGCCCTACATATCGAGTTCATCGTCCAAGCACCTTCTGCGGAAAGAAAGAAAAAGGCAAGTACTCCCGAGGATGGCACGTATTAATAGTTCTGTGTGCTTTCTTATATATTAAGCCATTTTAAATCTGTGAATTTTGATTGAACATTTATCATGCTTGCTGCCTATTGATCACATATCTTTGTTGTAGCATGGTAAGACGTAGATTAGTATGCATTCTTGTTCTTAGAGCATTTGGAGAACTTGTTGTATCTCTGATGGCTCATGTAACTCTTTTATACCATGTTTCCCATTGTGGTGTGAACATGTTTTTCTTTTCTTATCAAGTACCTTCTCCCATCCCTTTCCATTGTATGTACGATAGGAACCCTCTGAACCGCTTGCCACCTGCACTTGTCTGCATATTTTCATGCATATGCTTCATTCAGCTTTCAACCATGCAATGCATTACATTTGTTGGTACCGAAGAATTTTATTTGTTTCAAAAAGTTCTATAACTCTGAAATCGCAATGTGTAATATCTCAAAGCTCTTTGCAAGTTCTTAGGATTTTTATTCTATGCATTTGCATGATTTGCACCTGGATTTGATCTGATTTGGCTATGTACATGGTTTTCCTTGGGTCATAGATGAGTGGAGAAAGGAGACAAGGGAGTTCTATTTTGTGAAGACAATAGCGACATGGTTGACTCAAGGACTAGTGGAAGAAGGCATATATCATATAATTTCTTTATCTAAGATAAGGCTACACTCTCCTATGTAAAATTTGCATATATTCCCCTGCCCTGCGTATGTTGTTTCATATCCTTTAATTAAGATTTTCACTGTTAATAAACATGATGCTTAACTACGATTTCTTGGCATTAGACTATTGATAAGAGAAGAATTCCAGTTCATGTATTTGGAATTTATTGGTGTTGCAATGAACAACTAATATTTATAAAACCTTGTGTGATGCTTTCTTCAGAAGAGATACAACCATTTTGGCGTGCAATAATAATCATATCGGTAAATCGTATGTTCTTTTATTGTTCAGGTTGCCACCTTGATCAACCTGGCAAGGGAAAAATCCATCCATGAACTTTAGGTATTGTATTTATCATTCATTCCATTACGATGTTCCATATCAGTATTCTGTTGCTAAACTATAGAACCTGAGATGTATGATTTTTTGTCGTGTTTGCATTACAGAGTTGGAGGCTTCATTTCCTTGGAGAATTTATTGTTCTTCGCCAGGAACAGACCGGTGAGTGTAGCTGTCAATTCCAAGGATATGTGTATCCTATAATTCATTTAATTGCTATTTATAGGATGAAGTTCTAACAAAGTCTTCACTCTTTAGCAGTTAGCACTTCTGTTTGAGCATAATGGGCATAATATAGATGACTTGTTCTGTAATGTTGCAGTGCTAAATATGAAATGGGCCACCATTTGCTCTTACTGGATGTAGGGTGTGTAGTATTCCGCTGATAATTGCCTTAATGTAGATGTTGTAATTTGGGAGCATCCATTTGCTGTAGCTGGTGTAAATATGCATTCATGCTCATTCAGATGCTTGATCTAGGGGTTGTTCATGCTATTTTTTCAGATGACATCATTTACTGGCATTTTTCTTATAGCAGTAGATCTCAATATGCAGCTTATTGTTGTACCTACACTTTTTGTACTTGTTCCTATTATCTCCATTTATTTCATTCTATAGGTGTTCTCCTGTCATTGCTCCTAAGCCAGATGTATTTCATCACACTCTACTATTGTTGATGTATCAGGCACCGCACCATCTGCGACTGCAGTTCTATTCCATGTATGCTTTGGTTTCACAACCGAGCCTCGTTTGGACTACATACCGACATTAGCAAATGCACCAGCAATATTAGTACGAAGTCATGCAACACGTTTGTCGGTGTACTAGAGTAGGGGTACCCTAGTATCCCGAACTTGTGCACGGGCAGTTGCAGCACCCCGCGGCAAGGCTCGCCAGGTGACCGCCAAGATCCTCCGTGGCTCCTCAGGAGACAAGACCCCGGCAAGAGGAGCTTGCCGGGAAGCCATTCAAGAACAAAGTACTCAAACTTGGAAGACAAGGCCCCGGCAAGAGGAGCTTGCCGGGAAGGCCAGTCAAGGCGTCTCAAGAAAGCTTGCCGCAACGCGCCATGCGTCCCTGCAAGGCTCGGTGAACGACAAGCTCCCAAGCCCGACAAGACAACGACCACGGCAAGGCACTTGCCGCGGCAAGCGGCCACACCGCACCCGTGCTCCAGCACATCCACCCACGTGTCGCTCAGGGGCCCTCCCGGGTATGCATGGCGAGAGGCTGTGCAGCCAGGGGTGCACGGTGGCGAGCGGCACTGACGAGAAGGCCATCGTGGCGATCGGTGGCGCCCCTGACGGTCTCTGTTTGCACTGTTTGGGCGACACAGACGGGCATTTAATGCCCTTGTCCCCTCCCGTCAGAGTTAGGTATGATACACTATGGCTACAGTATAGGTAGCTGTACCTACCGCATTCTTTTCCATTTTTACCCCTTTTTGTCTGCGTTGCCACCTGTCGGTGACCCCTTGAGCGTATAAAAGGAGGCCCATGCGCAACGTAGAGGGGGTTCGACTCATTCGAAGTTAGGAACGCTCCCACGCTCAGTTTGGTAGCGCTGGTCGCTCCTGAGCAAGAACACAATATACACTTAGATGCAGCAGTAGGAGTATTATCTCTCCGGAGAGCTCCGAAGCTGGGTAAACTGCTCGTGTGCACTGCCTCGATCCGCTCTTCGTGCGACCTCCGCCCTCCGCCGAACCGAAAGGGGCTCGGTCCGCCGGTCCCATAGGTGTTCATAGATCAGTTTCCCCGACATCTTTGGCGCGCCAGGTAGGGGGCGTCAAGATTGTGTGAACCCGATCCGGCGTGCACACGAGCTAGATCTTCATCATCTTCATCGACATGCCACCGAAGAAGAAGGCTTCGGAGGCAACAGTTCCTTCCGTGTCGATTCCACCGCCACCGGAGCAAACGGGTGGTGGAGTAGACGCCGGCGGAAGAACGGGCGTCGACGAGGGTGCTCACAGTGCTGCCAAGTCCAAGGACAAAGCAGCACAGACCTCGGCGTCTGTACGGGCACCGCGCCCGTCTCAGGAGGCGAGGGACCAACAGCGTCATGGCGTTCGCAGCGCCATACGTCCGTTGGGCCAAGATCAAGCTGGTGGATCTCGCGGAGTTCAAGACCAGCATGCACGCCAGCATGCTGGCCCCAGCGAAGTACGGTCGCCTGGACGGGATGCTGCTCCTTCTAACATAGTTAGAAGTCCGAGCATATCCCCTCGCACCGTTCGCCGCTGCCGCCCACCACTCCAGCAGAAGCCTTGGCGCGAGCTCAACTGCTTCTAGATTACCCTCCGACGGCGGACAAGACCGACGAATGGAGGGCCACCATTCAGAGTCTCATTGGCTTCACCAACGGCGACACTGCGCGGCAACCAAGCACTTCGCTGCCACGGCAAGATTGCCGGACACGAACCAATGGTGACAAGACCGACGGGGGTGCAACTTCCATGCACTCTCCGCCCCGAAGGCCAAGACCGCCAACTTGCCGGGTCCACCTCGACAGCGACTCCACCGCATCATCGGATCCGCGAGCTCGTCGCGATCAGCGTCAAGTTTTGCACGAACGACAGCAAGAGGACGCTCGTACTCGCATCGAGCACCGAAGAGAAGCACGGCGTCAATCTGACCAGCACGCTGGGCCCTCTGTCGACATGCATGCGCCAGGGGAACCAGGTGACTTGCCATACGCGGTAGGTTGCCCTGCGTTCACTCGTGAGCTGCGGCAAGTCCAGTGGCCCAGCAAGAAGAATTTCAAACCAGATGTACCAGAGAAGTACGACGACAAGTCGCATCCATCGGAGTTCCTCAGCATCAACACCATTGCAGTGCATGCTGCCGGGGGACGAGATGACAAGATCCTTGCCAACTACTTCCCGCTGGTGCTCAAGCCTAACGTCAGATCCTGGCTCATGCACTTGCCGGACAACTCCATATTCTCTTGGGCAGATCTATGCCATCAGTTTGTCGGCGCCTTTACAGGCGGCCACAAGCCTCATGGCCAAGAACGCGATCTTCATCTGCTTGCCCAGAAGGAAGGAGAGCCCCTACGCAAGTACATTCAGAGATTCAGCCGTGTGTAGCACAACATCCCAGACGTCCACCCTGCCGCTGTCATCAGCGCGTTTCATCAGAACGTGCGAAACCGCAGGATGAGGGAGGAGATGGCGATGTGCAAGATCAGGGACGTCAGCGAGCTTTATGCCCTGGCCGACAAGTGTGCACGTGCTGAAGAGGGGAGGAGGCTCCCCGGAGAGAATACAGGAGCAGGAGGATCCGACAGCGAGGATGCTGCCCCGGCAAGGAAAGGCCGGCGGCGGAACAACAGAAAGAAAAAGGGCAAAGAAGTGCTAGTTGTTGAGTAGTCCAGCAACGGAGGTGGCGCCAAGAAACCTAAAGTTCGAGGCTCCGGCAAGGAGAGCCAGGCTGTGGCGGCCGCCGACAAGCAGGACAGCTCCGGCAAGCAGTACTGCAAAATCCACCGCACCAAGGGCCATGATCTCCAGAGCTGCAAGAAGGTTGAGCAGCTTGTCGAGCAACAGAAAGCTGAGTACGAGCGACGCGACAAGGAGAAGGCCCAGGAAGGTGCTGGAGGAGCCAGCAAGAAACGCCCAGGCCGGGGAGGACGCCGCGGCAAGGCCAAGCAGCGGCAAGGAGACAGGCCTCCCCGCGGCCGCGACAAGGACGAAGATGACGATGACGACTGTCAGGACCCCGACTCAATGCCACATCGATCTAGCATGTAACACCTCATATCACTTTGCGGCCTCACGCACGGTATTCCCACGGGTGTCGCCTTACCTTTGCCCGGGACCGTTTGCGCCTTTTGGCACACGTATATGACAGTGTCGCTAGCATCCATATGATAAGGAGCCCGGGCTGACATGGCTAGTCGTAAACCCAAAGTGGCACAGACTTACAGGGACAGGCATCCATGACCCAGCATCGAACGTGTCGGTCATCAGCGAGTGAATCCAGGCTGTAGCACTGGGCTAGCAGGACTCCGGTGAACCGGGCTGTAGCGGGCTAACAGGACTCCGGTATTCATCGCGTGACATTTCCCCGAAGGGACAGACACAGGAACGAAGAAGGACACATGCCGGCCAGCCTAAGTGTTCCAGAGCAGTAGCAAGCTACCATGGCTCGGTGGAAACACTAGGAGACATTTCCCCGTAAGAGAGGCTACTAAAGATAAACAACTAGATGGTCAGATCCCACACATACCAAGCATTTCAATAACATACACACAATATGCTCGATATGTGCAAATACAACATGGCATCACAACATGACTCTACGACTCAAGTAATTTATTCAATAGGCTCCGAGGAGCGAGATATTACAAACATGGGTCTCATGACCCAACAATCAGAGCATACAAGTTAAAGCACAAGCGGAAGCTATCATGTCTGAGTACAGACATCTATAAATGGAAAAGGCTGAGAAGCCTGACTATCTATCAGATCCTGCCGAGGGCACAAGATCGTAGCTGAGGTATCAAGCTAAACGTCGAAGTCCAAGCGGAACAACTAGTGAGACTGAAGTCTCTCTGCAAAACATAAAATAGGCAAACGTGAGTACAAATGTACCCAGCAAGACTTACATCAGAACTAACTACATATGCATCATTTTCAACAAGGGGATGGTGGGGTTTAACTGCAGCAAGCCAGCTTTGACTCGGTGGTTATCCTAAACTATGACTGCAAGTAACTCTTTTGAGGTGGCGCACACGAGTCCACATATTCACCATATCAATACACCACTATGGATCCGCTCCGTCTCCCTACGAGAATGCCATCCATAGCACTCACGCTTATCTTGCGTATTTTAGAGTATCCACTTTCACTTGTCTATGAACTGATATAAGCAACCCAGAAGTCCTTTTCCGCGGACACGGCTATTCGAATAGATCATATTAACCCTGCAGGGGTGTACTTCTTCACACACGCTCTCACCACTTACCGCCGTTTACACGACATGTACTCGGCAACCTTCAAGCGGAAGCCCAACGTGGGTGTCGGCCACGGCCTGCCTAAACACTCAAGTCTCTAGTCCAGGTTTATCGCCTATTCGGGTTCCATCCATGAGGAGACCCGGCCGGAGTTTCGCTCACAGCCCCAAACGATGTGAACAGGGTTCCCGAGACACCAAACGGGCGCCCGGTACACCGTGCCACGTGCCTACCGCATCACAGCCCACCCCTACGGTCAGCGCTGCCCACGGCCTCCAGCATACTACAAACACCAGAAACTACTTGCAACTCCTGGACAGAGGACAAGGGTGATCAAGAAGCCGAGAGGGTCCATTGGTTTCGGGCCCAATGCGTGGTAGCAGCTGAGTCATGGATCACAAACACAGAACTCAGTTCCTGAGGACGGCTGCAATGAGACAACCCACCATGTACTCCTACATGGCCTCTCACCGCTACCTTTACGAAATCGTGTTCACACACTTAGCTCACACACAGTAGGACATGTTCACACGCCTCTGATTCATCCCCGATGAATCAGACCTGACTCAACTCTAAGCAGTAGCAGGCATGACAAACAAACATGAATTTGTAGGCACAACAGGGCTCAAACAACTCCTACTCATGCTAGTGGGTTTCATCTATTTACTGTGGCAATGACAGGTCATGCAAAGGATAAAGGGGTTCAGCTACCGCAGCAAGTAACAGACGAATCGATGTTGTCCTAATGCAGTAAAAGAGAGCAGGAGCGAGAGAGTGGGATTTTATTGGAATGAACAAGGGGGTTTTGCTTGCCTGGCACTTCTGAAGATAACATTGAGTCTTCATCAGTGTCAACGATCACATCATCGGTATCACGTCTATCGAGAGGGGACAATTACCGGCAAATACAGAAAAGACACGATCAATGCAATGCACAATATGATGCATGCTATGACATGGCAATATGAATGTGTGTTGAGCTAATGCACCTGGCTATGATTTAAATGAAGTTGGTTTGAATACATGATTCAAATTCCAACTCCATATATGATTATTTAAATGCCCTTTAATTTATTTGTGCTAAACAGCAGCTATAAGTTGTTCTAACATGCATGAAAATAGTACAGATGGATAGATTGGATTTTTCTGATCATTTTTCATATATAAATTATTTAATTTGGAGTTACGGTTGAATTTCTATGATTTATTGAAGTTTTAGGCATTTTCTGGAATTTCCTGGTTATTTTTAAATCCAGAAAATACTTATTGCGTCAGCATGACGTTGGCATGACGTCAGCAGGTCAACAGGGGCTGGTCCGGGTCAAACCTGACCAGTGGGGCCCACTGGTCAGTGACTTAGGTGACTAACAGAGTTAATTAACTCTAACTAATCAGGTTAATGGCCACGGGGCCCACTGTCAGTGTCAGCAGGGGGTCAAACCCGGGTCAACTCGCCGGAGTTGACCCGCGGCTCGTCGCCGGCGGAGCCAGAGACGGCGGAGGGGTGCGGGTTTCCTCCTCCGGCGACCAAATGGCCGGCGGAGAGCGTCTACGTGACGCGGGCGCTCGTCCGCGTCGAGTAGTGGCAGCGGCTGGGCCTAAGATGGCCGGAGTCGTCACCGGCGTCGACCGTGGCGGTCGCCGGAGCTCGGGCGAGCTCGGGGTTGATGCTACGGTGGCCGGGGAGGCTCGTGCGGGGCACCTGCATGCTCTACGCAGCGCGGGGAGAAAGCTGAGCACAACAGCCGGGCCACTAGGTGGCCGGAGGCACGTCGGCGGCGGTCACAGGCGGCGACAGGTTTCGGCCGAACTCGGTGCAGTTGCTGTGGTGCTCGAGAGTGAGAACGGGAAGGGGGAGGAGGAAGAGGAGCTCACGGGGAGTCGGTTGGAGCAGACGGCAAGCTCGGGGAGGCGGCGACGGCGGCGAATCGACGGCGGCGGTCCTCGGTGGCTGAGGAGGGGAAAAGCGTCGGGACGGCGCTTCGGGGCTTCCGGTAGGGCGTGGGTCGGTGGGGAGGAAGAGGGGGTCGAGGCGGAGCCTCTGGTCCGGTCAGAGAAGCGAGGGGAAGGCGGTGGCTGCACCTACGGCGAACGGCGTCGGCGGCTGCGCTCTGCTTCGGGAGAGGGGGCGAGGGAGGCGAGGCAGGGAGAGAGGGAAGAGGTGCACGGGAGAGTGAGGGGGGTCAGGGGTCCAGAGCGATGCCGAGGAGGCTTCGAGGCGCCTCGGTGAGGCAGGCAAGGAGGGAGGTGGCGTGGCGAGCTCGGCGGCGTCGCGGTGTCCCTCCTCTGCCTACTGGCACGAGGAGGAAGGCGACAGGGGGGAGCGCCTGGTGGGCTGGGCCGCTGGGCCGGTCAGGTAAGCGGCGCCAGGTAAGTGGCCCAGGTGGCCTTCTCTCCCTTTCTATTTATTTCTGTTCTGTTTTGGTTTATTTAATTTATTTTGCCACTGTTTTGAATTTAAAAATAATTCAAACAATGCCAAAAACTCCTCTGAATATTTTATATTGCTAGATGGACTCTTCCAAAAGCTTATAAAATATTTCAGGGGTATTTGAAATTATATTCTAATTATATGAATATAATTCAAATTCAAATAGCTAATGAATTAAATCCAAAGTCCCAAAAATAATTCCTTAAAAATGTTCAATATTTTGGTTGGGACCAGAACCCTTACCAAAAATTACCAAACATTTAAGAAGAGCATTTTGGAGCAATGAATGAGATTTCTAGGGTTTTTGCCCCTCTTTTATTTAAGTTTTTGAGGCTTCCAAAATTCCTCAGTTCAGGTTTCAAAAATTTAAACATGATGCACACATGGAGCTAGCCTAGAGCACTACCAGCAGCTAGGGATGTGACAACTACGAAGATATGGATGATGATGAGGCCGATGAGCAGGAATTTCAGAAAGCCACAGAGGTCCTGTGCGTTGACGGAGGTGCTTCTCTGCATACTTCGCACCGCTAGCTCAAGCAGTGGATGCGGGAAGTTAATGCAGCAGAACCATCCGTAGAGTCACGCAAGCCTCTGAAATGGTCCAGCACGCCTATCATCTTCGATATTGAGGATCACCCTGATCGCATAACAGCGGTCGGGTGCTTGCCGATGTTGGTTTCACCAACTATCCGCAACCTCAAAGTCACAAAGATGCTAGTTGACGGTGGGGCCGGCTTGAACCTGATCTCCTCCGCAGTCCTCCAGAAACTCCAGACCCCTGACAGCGAACTCGAAGAGACCGGCACATTCCAAGGAATCAACCCGGGAAGGAGCAAGCCGAAGGGAAAGATCACACTGCCGGTGACATTTGGCAGCGAGCTGAACTTCAGAACTAAGAGGGTCACTTTTGACGTTGCTGACTTTCCATTGCCCTACAATGGGATCCTCGGCCGTCCGGCACTCGCCAAGTTCATGGCAGCTTCTCACTATGCATACAACGTGCTCAAGATGCCAGGCCCGATAAGTGTCATCTTTGTCCCTGGCGACAAGAAGGATGCCCTTATCTGCGCCGACAAGATTTACCGGGAAGCAGCAGCCGCAGCCGATCGCAAGTCACTTGCCGCTGAAGCTCCCGGGGGGAAGAAGAAGACCAAGTCCGGCAAGAGCTCTGATGCCCACTCCGGCAAGCGCACCTCTTCGGAGTGCTGCGCTACCGTCGAGGACGCACCATCGAGCTCCACCGGCAAGTGTAAGAAGGTGATGGCAGCTTCACTAGAGACCAAGAAGGTGTCCGCCAAGGAGGACGGCACTGGTGGTACCTTCACCATCAGTGCCACCCTCGACCCAAAATAGGAAAGCGCGCTCATTGCTTTCCTGCGGGCGAATGTCGACGTGTTTGCATGGCAACCGTCTGATATCCCCGGTGTTCCCAGGAAAGTAATTGAGCACCACCTAGCCGTTTGTCCTCATGCGCGGCCCGTCAAGCAGAAAGTCAGGAAGCAAGCAGTGGAGCACCAAGAGTTCATTGCAGAAGAAATCAAAAAGTTGGAAGCAGCAGGCCTTGCCAGAGGAGTGCTCCATCCTACGTGGTTGGCCAATCCTGTAGTTGTGCGCAAGGCTAACGGAAAATGGAGGCTTTGTATAGACTTTACCGACGTCAATAAAGCTTGTCCCAAAGACCCATTTCCCTTGCCGCGCATAGACCAGATTGTTGACTCCACGGCCGGATGTGATTTGCTTTCATTTTTGGATGCATATTCAGGATACCATCAGATCTTCATGGCAGAAGAGGATGAGGAGAAAACCGCATTCATCACCCCATGTGGCACATACTGTTTCGTACGGATGCCCTTCGGGTTAAAGAATGCTGGTTCAACATTTGCAAGAGTAGTCCATATCGCTTTTGAACCACAGATACACAGAAATGTGGAAGCCTACATGGATGATATAGTGGTCAAGAGCAAGGACAAGGCGACTCTGATCCAAGATTTAGACGAAACCTTTGCAAATCTGCGCAAGATCAACCTCAAGCTTAACCCCGAGAAGTGCGTGTTTGGAGTCCCTTCCGGCAAGCTTCTCGGGTTCTTTGTGTCTCAGCAGGGAATTGAAGCCAATCCCGACAAGATCAAGGCCATCGAGCAGATTGAAGCACCGAAGCGCGTCAAGGATGTACGAAGGCTTGCCGGTTGCGTGGCTGCTCTCAGCAGGTTTATCTCTAAGTCTGCTGAGCGCGCCCTGCCGTTTTTCAAAATATTGAAAAAGGCAGGTCCAATGAAATGGACTCCGGAAGCGGAGGCTGCGCTGCAGGACTTGAAGAGGTACCTGTCCTCCACTCCAATACTTGTCGCACCTAGACCACAAGAGAAGTTGCTGCTGTATCTAGCGGCAACCAATCAAGTGGTTAGTGTTGCGTTAGTAGCGGAGAGGGAGGCGGATGATGAGCCAGCAACCACGGCAAGCACATCCAGCGACAAGCAGGGGGCTTCACCGACAAGCTCTGGTCCCGACAAAGATGGATCTGCGCAGGTACACAAGAAGGTGCAGAAGAAAATGGTGCAGCGCCCAGTTTACTTTGTCAGCTCCCTTCTACAGGGGGCTAGATCAAGGTACTCTGGTGTGCAGAAGTTGCTTTTCGGCCTTCTCATGGCCTCAAGAAAGCTGCGCCATTACTTCCAGGCACATGAGATAACAGTTGTCACTCGCTTTCCGCTGAAGAGGATATTGCAGAATCCAGAAGCAACAGGCAGGATCGTCGAGTGGGCACTGGAACTGTCAAGCTTTGGCCTAAAGTTTGAGAGCACTTCAACTATCCAAAGCAGAGCATTGGCAGAGTTCATAGCAGAGTGGACGCCAACACCAGATGAAGAAATTCCAGAAACGAGCATCCCCGTCAAGGAGGCAAGCAAAGAGTGGCTGATGTACTTTGATGGTGCCTTCTCGCTGCAAGGCGCCGGGGCTGGCGTGCTGCTTGTCGCACCCACCGGAGAGCACCTCAAGTACGTAGTCCAGATGCACTTTCCCAAGGAGCAAGCAACCAATAATACTGTAGAATATGAAGGCTTGCTTGCCGGTCTCAGGATCGCGGCAGACCTTGGGATCAAGAAGCTCATTGTCAGGGGTGACTCGCAGCTTGTCGTCCGCCAAGTGAACAAGAATTATCAGAGTCCATTGATGGAAGCTTATGTTGATGAAGTGAGAAAGCTAGAAGAACACTTTGACGGCCTACAGATGGAACATGTTCCAAGAGCTCAGAATGACGTTGCTGATGGCCTGTCAAAGTGCGCCGCACTAAAGTTACCTATGGAACTAGGAATCTTTGTGCTCAAGCTAACTCAACCATCCGTGACACCATCAACTGGACAGAGCAAGAAGAGGAAGTTGGTTTCTGGTGACTACTTTCCGGCAGAGCTTCCCGAAGCCGCCGCCAAGAAGGTCCCCAAGATCAACGCCAAGAGTGCTGAGGAGCAGTCTGCTCCGGCGAACCCTAGGGTTTGTTCCGTTGAAGCAGACACTCCCGACAAGTTTTGCTCCGGCAAGCTTGCCGGGGAACATCAAGCTCCGGCTGGGCCCGCCCTTGCTGTAGAAGCGGATGTTCCCGCAGCAGCAGATGTGCCTTTAGTCTTTGTTGTCGAGCCGCAAGCTCCAGCATGGGCGCAGCAGATTGTCCGTTTCCTTCAGACAGGAGAGCTTCCCGAAGAGCAAGAAGAAGCGGAAAGAGTAGCCCGGCAGTCGAGTATGTACAAGTTTGTCGACAACACACTGTACAGAATAAGACTCAACGGTGTGAAATTGAAGTGTATTCGCCGGGAAGATGGACAGCAGCTGTTGGCAGAGATACATGGAGGCATATATGGTCACCACATTGGTGCAAGAGCACTTGCCGGCAAAGCGTTCTGGCAAGGTTTCTTTTGGCCGACAGCCCTCCAGGATGCAACTGCACAAGTAACCAAGTGTGAAGCGTGCCAGTTCCATTCCAAGCAGATACACCAGCCAGCTCAAGCTCTCCAGACGATCCCTTTATCCTGGCCATTTTTGGTCTGGGGGCTCGACATCCTCGGCCCCTTCCCCCGAGCTGTCGGGGGCTTTGAGTTCTTGTACGTCGCCATCGACAAGTTCACAAAGTGGCCGGAAGTGGAACCAGTGAGGAAGGTGACAGCACAGTCAGCAGTCAAGTTCTTCAGGTCGATTGTTTGCCATTTCGGGGTCCCTAACAGGATCATCACCGATAACGGCACGCAATTCACGAGCCGCACCTTCATGCAGTACGTCCAAGATCTTGGCGCCAAGGTCTGCTTCGCTTCTGTTGCTCATCCGAGAAGCAACGGTCAAGCGGAGAGGGGAAATGCTGAAGTGCTGCGAGGACTCAAGACCAGAACTTTCGACAGGCTGCACAAGTGCGGAAGAAACTGGATCGAGGAGCTGCCGGTGGTTCTTTGGTCGATCAGGATGACGCCAAATCGAGCCACTGGCCAGACACCTTTCGCTCTAGTCTATGGAGCAGAGGCAGTTCTCCCCACGGAACTCGTATACGGGTCACCTCGAGTGCTCGCTTATGATGAGCTTGAGCAAGAGCAGCTGCGACAAGATGACGCGCTGCTCCTTGAGGAAGATCGTCTTCAGGCTGCTGTACGAACTGCTCGATATCAGCAAACTTTGCGTTGCTACCATAGCCGCAAAGTTAAAGCCAGAAGTTTCGAGGAAGGCGACCTTGTTCTTCGGCGCGTTCAGTCCGCCAAGAATTCCAACAAGTTGACGCCGAAGTGGGAAGGCCCTTATCGGGTGAAACGAGTCACTAGGCCTGGTGCTGTCCGCCTTGAGACCGAAGATGGCACTCCGGTGAGCAACTCCTGGAACATTGAACATCTTCGTAAGTTTTACCCGTAGGGCGCGGTTGCCGGAACCCGTTCCGGCAACCACCTTTTGTACAAGTCTTGCCGCTGTTGCATGTAATCCTTCGTACAAAGCCGGGCGCAGACCCCGTGCATAAATAAAGTTCATGTGCTTCGCACAGCTTGTCAATTTCATGCTTTATTTCTTTTCGCATGTATCATCTGACACTTTGTGCAGCACCTGCCCCCGGTAAGCAATAACGAGCCGTAAGGCTCCATATCTTTATTTTCTCTTCTATCTCTTTCTCAAAGGAAGGAAGGTTCCCTCGCCCACAAGGTTTGCCAGGGGGAAAGGAGAAGATAATGGTGTGGACCAGGCCGTTCAAGAAAGTTTTGCCTTGCCGGAGAGCAAACGATAGAAAAGCTAAGTTGCCAAAGTTTGAGCAATCAGTTTTTAAGTTTTTAAGTTATCTTCCTTGAATGACCGCGCTTTGTATAGAAAACATGTGCGCAGAGGAACCAACTCGTAGCTAGTTGCGCCCTTATTTTGTTTCGAGTCCGCTCAACAACTTAAGTGAGCTGCGACTAGTTGCAACAAGGTTGCTTGTCGGTAGCGGCATCGCCAGCAGGCTGCTGACGTTCCGCACTCAGCGCTCGCGGCAATGGTGCCTGCGCCGGCAAGTTCCCTAAAAGCGTAGGGCAGAAACATACAAAGCCAGGAGTCAAGCAAAGGAAATAACATAGCAATCACTACCCAAAATAGAGTTATATTACAAAATAACTTGTCGCGGCTCTAATAAAGTGTTCTCATGACATGACTAGCAGCGGCAAGAAAAGAAGAAAACGGGCGGCCTAATCTACGCGGCCACCATCAACCCTCTTGACCTCATTCACCTTGTCCACAATGGGTGCGACAAGGGCTTTGAGCGCGTCCAGATCAGCATCTGCCGGCAGCTTCTTGAGGACGTTGGTGAAGTTGAGACCTGGGTTGCGGAAGGCCACCTTCACCAACACCTTCTCCAGGACTCTGGCGCAGATCGTGTGCGACTCGTCGGCCAGCTGCTTTGGGATTCTCTCTTGGAGTTGCTGGAGGGTTGTCGCCACGCCTTTAAAGAACAGGGTGAGCTTGGCGCTGGGTGGGAGGTTCTCGTCGGAGGAGTACCCGAAGTCCTCCACTCCCAGCTGCGCCAGCTCCCCGTCAATGACTGCAGCGATGTTCACGAGGCCCTCCGTCCAGAGCTCCACAGTATCCTTGAAGGTGTTCTGGGTTTCGGCGGCCCTCGCCAGCAGCGCTTCGTTGCCTTTGATCTCCTCCTTCAGGTCCACCTCCCGCTTCTTGGCACCGTCCAGCGTCTCCGTCAAGGTGGCCAGCTTCAGCTCAAGATCGGCGTTGGAATCCTTGGCGGCGCTCAGCTCCTTGCCCTTCTCGGCGAGTTGACCCTGCAGCTCACCATGGGCGAGGGCGTCCTTCTCGCGCTCAAGCTTGAGCGCGGCAAGCTCTTCGCCGCCCGCCTTCAGATCAGCCTCCAGCTGCGCCACCTTTGCCTCCAATTCCTTCTTGGCGGCCTCGGCGGCCTCGGCCGCGTCCTTTGCTTCCTTGAGCGCCCCACCAAGTGCCTGCTCGCGCGCGGCGAGATCCTCCTCGTGGCTGTCAAGGTTAACTTTCCGTTGGGCCAGCTCAACTTCTTGCGCATACAGCTTCTCGCCGGCGAGCCGCTGTTGCTCTTCAGCTTCGGCCTTCTTGAGGAGGAAGGCCTTCCGCTCCTCAGCAAGTTGCTCCCGCTCCTCCGCCAGGGCCCGGAGAGCTTCCTGGCGGAGACCCCGGAGCTCCTCCGCGCGCTTCTCAATATCCACGCTCGCCTTCGCGACAAGCGCTTCCCGAGACTCCAGCTTGGCTTGGCGGGCGCGGTAGAGTGACATCAGCCTCCGTAGCAGCCGCTCCTTCTCAGGCTCGTCGCTGCTGCTTCCCGGTGCGTCAACAATCGACAACCCAGCGGAGGCAAGCACCTCCCCGTCCAGGGTTTCTCCTTCAACCGGCGCCCTGGAGCTTGATGCCCAGGGGAGCTTGATGAAAATGCCCTCGCCGGCCTTCAGATAGGCGCCAGGCTGGGGCTCCTCGGAGCCTGGTGTTGCGGCAGCAGCGGAGGGATCGGCGGTCGGTGCAGCGCCAGGCGCTCCTGCGGCCTTAGGGCCGTCAGTGCGATCGCCGGATCCCTCGCCACCTTCCGCGGCGGCAGCCTTGGCAGCCTCTTTGCCGACGGGCTCATCAGCACCGGCTCCTTCTTCGGTGGCCGCGGCATCATCAGTATTGCCGCGCGTGTTCTCCTCGCCGCCCGCCTCGGTCTCCATCGGCTCCGTGGAGGGTGGATCTGACGACCAGAGAAGAAGGAGAAGTCAAACAAGCATTCGAAAAGAAAAATCAGCAGAAGAACACAAGGGAAGCTTCGGGCAAGAGATTACCTGCACTGGGGTCCATGGACATGGGCTCCACCATCGGAGGATCACTAGTGCTGCCCCTTGCCGGAGACTCCTCCCTTGCCGGGGATTCCTCCCTTGTCGGAGAGAGCTCCCTTGCCGGGGAATCATCCCTTGGACGTGTAGTGGAAGCAGAGGGCACATCGAACGCGGTTTCCGAGCCCTCCTGGTGAAGTTGTTCTGCTCCTACACAAACAAACCAACAATCGGATATCAGCAAAGAAAAGAGCACCCGTGCGCGCCCAAAAGCAGAAAGTAAATCATGTACTTACGCTGGGGGTTGCGCTGGGGGCTGCTTCGCGGAGCAGTTGCCGCGTCCGGCAAGGTGGTCTCATGCGTGCCCCCTGCCGTCACAGTGGGCTCGTCCTCGATGATAACCACCGGGACTTTGGCTCTCTTCGCCGCTCTTTGAGCCAACGTCCTGAAAAGGAATAGGTTCAGATCGAAGCAAGTTAGATACAAGACAAAACGACAAAATTGAAGAACTACAAGTGCACAGATGAATCTTACTCTTCTTCCTCCTCGTCGGAGCTGAGCGCGGAGAGGTCGAAGTCCGGCCCACCCTCGGCGCGACGAGGCGGAGGAGTAGGACCTCTTGGCCGTTTGGCGGGCGTAGTGGCGGCGGCCTGGGAAGACCCCGCTCCAGTTGTCGCAGCGGTACGAGGCGCTCCCGCGGCAACATCGCTTGTCGCAGTGGAGCGTGTCACGCGGCGCGTCAGCTGCTGACTCCTTTGCCGCCCCGCTGCGTCCCCGCCCCTGCGAAGGCGCCTTCTTGGTTGAGCTGGGGGCTGCGCTATGGGCTCTGCCTGCGGCAAGTGGTCTGGAGATGGCGGGCCGCACGCACCCTCGGCGGGCTCGCTCGACTCGACGTCAGGCACAGCAAGCTCTTCCTCGCCGTCAATCCACTCTCGCTCGGCAAGGCTTGCCGCCGCCTCTGCCTCTGCCTCTTCCACGGTGAACCCGAACTCACCCGCGGCAGCGGCTGCCGCCGCCTCTTCCACCCTGCTGGCGATGCGTCGCATCTCCTCCTTGGTAGTGTCGCGGGTGAGGCTCCTCTGCTCGTCGGCGCGGACCACCACCTCCACCAGTCCGTCGAAGAACTGCTGCACAACATCGTCCGTTGGCTCTTGCCACGTCGGGACAAGACCATGCGAGTCGCACAGCAGCATCATCGCGCGGATGCGGTCGAGGGAAGAATTGTTGCACAGCGGGACGACCCCCGCCGGCAGCCTGAACCATTCTGGATGTTGGGGGTCGTGCTTGAACAGCTACTTGAGCATTGCATCCAACTCCAGCACAGTGAAGTTAAAATTGAGGCCCGGGCGCAGCCTCATGATATCTGCCGGACCGCCAAACTCCCAAGCGGGTCTCCTCCTCTCTTGCAGGGGGGCGATGCGGCGGCGGAGAAAGTCTGCGCCTACGGCGCCCACAGTCAGCCCGGCAAGCCTAAGGCGTAGGATTCTGGTGACAGCGATCTTCAGCCTAGCGTCCTCCGGGGCCAAGCTGCTCCAATCGTTGCCGCGCACTACTGGGACTTGGCACAGGGCGGTGAATGGCTGCGAGTCCTCCTCCATGATCCAACACCACTTAGCTCTCCACTCCTCCCACTTGCTGCGGAGCTCCCCCTCCAGATACGCCTCCTTCTTGCCGGCCCTCGAGATCCAGGTGATCTCGCCGGAAAGTGGCTCTCCTCTCTCGACCCGAGGCATGAAGTAATGGCGGAAAAGGGCTACGTTTGGGTGGACTCCGACAAAGTTTTCGCAGAGATGTGTGAAAACGGACATGGTCAGAACGGCTTGAGGGTGAAGTCAAGAAGATGAAACCCGTAGGTGTTCATGATGTCGCAAAAAAACTCCGAGAAGGGTGGACAGAGGCCGCAGTAGAAGAACAGCGGGAAGAAGGGATACCCGTATGGAGCCCGTTTCGAAGCAGCGGCGGAGAGTACCTTCGTGCGCGGATGCGCACGCGTCTTCGTCGACCAGAAAAGGTAGAACCACTGCCTCAGCCCCGCCGCGTCGAGCTCGGAAGGGAAAGTGGCCCGCTCCTTTCGCAGCGCCTTGTCAGGACCCCGACTCAATGTCACATCGATCTAGCATGTAACACCTCATATCACTTTGTGGCCTCACGCACGGTATTCCCACAGGTGTCGCCTTACCTTGGCCCGGGACCGTTTGCGCCTTTTGGCACACGTATATGACGGTGTCGCTAGCATCCATATGATAAGGAGCCCGGGCTGACATGGCTAGTCGTAAACCCAAAGTGGCACAGACTTACAGGGACAGGCATCCATGACCCAGCATCGAACGTGTCGGTCATCAGCGAGTGAATCCAGGCTGTAGCACTGGGCTAGCAGGACTCCGGTGAACCGGGCTGTAGCGGGCTAACAGGACTCCGGTATTCATCGCGTGACATTTCCCCGAAGGGACAGACACAGGAACGAAGAAGGACACATGCCGGCCAGCCTAAGTGTTCCGGAGCAGTAGCGAGCTACCATGGCTCGGTGGAAACACTAGGAGACATTTCCCGGTAAGAGAGGCTACTAAAGATAAACAACTAGATGGTCAGATCCCACACATACCAAGCATTTCAATAGCATACACACAATATGCTCGATATGTGCAAATACAACATGGCATCACAACATGACTCTACGACTCAAGTAATTTATTCAAATAGGCTCCGAGGAGCAAGATATTACAATCATGGGTCTCATGACCCAACAATCAGAGCATACAAGTCAAAGCACATGCGGAAGCTTAACATGTCTGAGTACAGACAACTATAAATGAAAAAGGCTGAGAAGCCTGACTATCTACCAGATACTGCCGAGGGCACAAGATCGTAGCTGAGGTAACAAGCTAAACGTCGAAGTCCACGTGGAACTACTAGTGAGACCGAAGTCTCTCTGCAAAAACATAAAATAGGCAAACGTGAGTACAAATGTACCCAGCAAGACTTACATCAGAACTAACTACATATGCATCATTATCAACAAAGGGGATGGTGGGGTTTAACTGCAGCAAGCCAGCTTTGACTCGGTGGCTATCCTAAACTACGAGTCCACATATTCACCATATCAATACACCACTATGGATCCGCTCCCGTCTCCCTACGAGAACGCCATCCATAGCACTCACGCTTATCTTGCGCATTTTAAAGTATCCACTTTCACTTGTCTATGAACTGATATAAGCAACCCAGAAGTCCTTTACCGCGGACACGGCTATTCGAATAGATGATATTAACCCTGCAGGGGTGTACTTCTTCATACATGTTTCCACCACTTAGCGTCTGCACACAACATGTGCTCGGCAGACTTCAAGCGAAAGCCGACGTGGGTGTAGACCACGACCTACCTAAACACCTAAGTCTCTAGTCCAGGTTTATCGCCTATTCGGGTTCCATCCATGAGGAGATCCGGCCGGAGTTTCGCTCACAGCCCCAAACGATGTGAACAGGGTTCCGTGACACCAAACGGGTGCCCGGTTTACCCGGCCACGTGCCTACCGCATCACAGCCCACCCCTACGGTCAGCGCTGTCCACGGCCTCCAGCATACTACAAACACCAGAAACTACTTGCAACTCCTGGACAGAGGACTAGGGTGAATAAGAAGTCGAGCGGGGTCATATTTCAGGGCCCAATGCATGGTAGTAGCTGAATCATGGATCACAAACACAGAACTCGGTTCCTAAGGACGGCTTCAATGAGACAACCCACCATGTACTCCTACATGGCCTCTCACCGACACCTTTACCAAATCGTGTTCACACACTTAGCTCACACACAGTAGGACATGTTCACACGCCTCTGATTCATCCCCGATGAATCAGACCCGACTCAACTCTAAGCAGTAGCAGGCATGACAAACAAGCATGAATGAGTAGGCACAACAGGGCTCAAACAACTCCTACTCATGCTAGTGGGTTTCATCTATTTACTGTGGAATGACAGGTCATGCAGAGGATAAAGGGGTTCAGCTACCGCAGCAAGTAACAGTTGAATCGTTGTTGTCCTAATGCAGTAAAAGAGAGCAGGAGCGAGAGAGTGGGATTGTATCGGAATGAACAAGGGGGTTTTGCTTGCCTGGCACTTCTGAAGATAACATTGAGTCTTCATCAGTGTCAACGATCACATCATCGGTATCACGTCTATCGAGAGGGGACAAATACCGGCAACATAGAAGGGAACACAATCAATGCAGTGCACAATATGATGCATGATCATGACATGGCAAAATGAATGTGTTTTGGGCTAATGCAACTAGCAACAGATTAAATGAAGTTGGTTTGAATACAAGATTCAAATTCAAACTCCACATGTGATTATTCAAATGCCATTTAATTGATTTGTGCTAAACAGCAGCTATAAGTTGTTCTAACATGCATGAAAATGGTACAGATGGATTCCTTGAATTTTTCTGATAATTTTTCATATATAATTTATTTAATTTGGAGTTACGGTTAATTTTCTATGATTTATTGAAGTTTTAGGCATTTTCTGGAATTTCAGAATTAAAATTAAATCCAGAAAACATTACTGCGTCAGCATGACGTTGGCATGACGTCAGCAAGTCAACAAAGGTCGGTCAGGGTCAAACCTGACGTGTGGGGTCCACACGTCAGTGTCACAGGGCTGCTTAGCTCACTGACAGGTGGGACCGGTCAACGGCCACATCAGCTAGGTCAACTCCGACGCGTGGGGCCACTGTGGTTAACTTAAACTAAACAGGGGTTAACCGTGGTTAGTTAAGGGCGTGGGGCCCATATGTCAGTGAGAGATAGGGCTGTTAGCAGGGTCATTAGTGACTAAGTAAGTGCGCCACGTCGGCGTCACCGGAGACCAGCCGGCGGCGACCACAGGACACAGCGGGGGCACGCCGGACTTGCGCTAGAGGCGTCAGCTTGGCGCGCTGAGGGCACCAGGGGATGGCCCTTGCTCTCGCGCATCCAGAGGACCAAGTGGGAGGTCGTGGGGTCGCCGGAACTCATGCCGGCGACGAGCTTTGGCGGCGATGGTGTTCGGTGGTGCTCGGGCGCGTCGCTACGGTGCATCAGTGAGCAAATGGAGAGGCTGGGCAGCACCTGCTAGACATGGGGAGCACTAAGAGCAGCTCAGTGAGGCCAGGGGAGCACGGAGGCTATGCGTGCAGCAGCAATGGCGGACGGTGGCTTCGGTGCTCGTGGGGAACGGCGCTACGACACGGAGGGGAGCATGCTGAGTTAGGGGAGAGGGTCAGTGACTCACGGCGATGACGAGGGGACGCTCGACGAGGTCGGGGACGGTCCGGAGCCGGCGAATTTGACGAAGATGGCCGGCGGGTCCGAGGTAGAAGACGACGACGATGGCGGCGATGCAGGGCTTCCGGAGGGCTGTGGATCGGTGGGGAGGAAGAGGGGGTCGAGGCGGAGCTCCTGGGTGCATCGGCGAGGCTAAGGGTGGCCGGTGGCCATGGGTACGGCGACGATGACGGCGAGCTCCGCTCGGTCGCGGGAGGGGAAACAGAGGAGCGAGGGGGAGGGAGGTCCAGAGAGCGAGGGAGAAGTGAGAGGGGGTCGGGGACGTCTCCGTGGCGTCGCGAGGAAGTCGGGGAGGCTGCCACGGCGAAGCAGGAGGTGGCCGGCGTCGGCGCGCGTGCGTCCAGCACGCAGCTGCTTCGGGGCGAGGGGGAGGAAGATGACTGGCAGCTGGGCTGCACAGTAACGGGCCGCGCAGAAGCTGGGCCGGCTACAGGTAAGTGGCCCAGGTACGGGTCTTTCTCTCTCTCTTTTTCTAATTATCTCAGTTTTCTATTATTCTGTAAATTTAGGGCTTTATTAAAAATACTTAGACACTTTCAAAAATCATGAAACTAATCATGGCTACTGTTTAGAATATATCCAACAGTAAACATTTTAGTTTATGATTATTTGAGCATTTGAAATATTTAATAGCATTTAAATGCCCAAATGAAAATACTATATGATTTAATTCAGTGACCAAATATGTCCTGCAAAAATATAAACCATTTTTGGTAGATGCTTCCACCTCAAACCAGAAATGTTGAACATTTTTAGGGGACATTTTGAGTTCAATGAAAAAGGTTTTATTTTGACCCTAGTTGAATTCATTTGGTGCTAGGGCTTAGTCAATCCCCATCTCAGGTTTAAATGAAATTTAAACATGATGTAACACTCTAATGCATGCACTAGGCATTGTCAGAACTAGGGATGTGACACGCCTCGAGCCGCAGCGCCTCGGCCGACTTCGCGACCTTCCCGGTCTTCGGAGCCATGGCGAAGGTGGTGGAGGAGATCGACGGCGTTGGTGGCGATGGCGGTGATGAGGGGCGGAGCGCTGCTCTCTTTCGACCTTGGAGAAAGGGGGGAGCGGCAGAGATTTGGGAGTAGTAACCGGCGAAGATGAGCTACTGCCCCTGTTTCCTCTGCTTATAAAGAGGGAGGGGGCGAATGTTACGCTTTTCCGAATAAAGAAACCACCCACGATCTCTCCCACGATGCCGCATTCAACGCATGCCGTTCGGGGAGGGCGCGGTGGATGCGGAGTAAGAAATGGCACGACTCAGGCTGCGCGTGCCCGTGCCCTGTTTTGGGCCTGGCCCAACAGCGCTCGGCACCATGTGTGGCCCAGGCCCGGGGGCTCCTGTCAGTGTACTAGAGTAGGGGTACCCTAGTATCCCGAACTTGTGCACGGGCAGTTGCAGCACCCCGCGGCAAGGCTCGCCAGGTGACCGCCAAGATCCTCCATGGCTCCTCAGGAGACAAGACCCCGGCAAGAGGAGCTTGCCGGGAAGCCATTCAAGAACAAAGTACTCAAACTTGGAAGACAAGGCCCCGGCAAGAGGAGCTTGCCGGGAAGGCCAGTCAAGGCGTCTCAAGAAAGCTTGCCGCAACGCGCCATGCGTCCCGGCAAGGCTCGGTGAACGACAAGCTCCCGAGCCCGACAAGACAACGACCACGGCAAGGCACTTGCCGCGGCAAGCGGCCACACCGCACCCGCGCTCCAGCACATCCACCCACGTGTTGCTCAGGGGCCCTCCCGGGCACGCGTGGCGAGAGGCTGTGCAGCCAGGGGTGCACGGTGGCGAGTGGCACTGACAAGAAGGCCATCGTGGCGATCGGTGGCGCCCCTGACGGTCTCTGTTTGCACTATTTGGGCGACACAGACGGGCATTTAATGCCCTTGTCCCCTGCCGTCAGAGTTAGGTATGATACACTGTGGCTACAGTATAGGTAGTTGTACCTACCGCATTCTTTTCCATTTTTACCCCTTTTTGTCTGCGTTGCCACCTGTCGGTGACCCCTTGAGCGTATAAAAGGAGGCCCATGCGCAACGTACAGGGGGTTCGACTCATTCGAAGTTAGGAACGCTCCCACGCTCAGTTTGGTAGCGTTGGTCGCTCCTGAGCAAGAACACAATATACACTTAGATGCAGCAGTAGGAGTATTATCTCTCCGGAGAGCTCCGAAGCTGGGTAAACTGCTCGTGTGCACTACCTCGATCCGCTCTTCGTGCGACCTCCGCCCTCCGCCGAACCGAAAGGGGCTCGGTCCGCCGGTCCCATAGGTGTTCGTGGATCAGTTTCCCCGACAACGTTCATCTGCGACAGCAGTTCTATTACATGTATGCTTTGGTTTCACAACCGAGCCTCATTTGGACTACATACCGACGTTAGTAAATGCACCAGCAATATTAGTACGAAGTCATGCAACACGTTGACAAATACCATACACACATGTTAGCAAATACGACAGCTAGATTAGTGCGCATAATTCCGCTCATAGAGGCGCCACCAGGTGGCGCCCCAACCGCTAGTAATAAGAAAATGTAGGAAGAATGCTTGCCTCATATTGAATTTGCTTATAATCGTTCATTGCATTCTACTACTAAGATGTGCCCTTTTGAAATTGTGTATGGTTTCCTACCTCGTGCACCTATTGATTTGTTGCCTCTTCCATCTTCGGAGAAGGTTAATTTTGATGCTAAAGAACGTGTTGAATTGATTTTAAAAATGCATGAGTTAACTAAGGAAAACATTGAGCGTATGAATGCTAAATATAAACTTGTTGGAGATAGGGGTAGAAAACATGTTGTGTTTGCACCTGGAGATCTTGTTTGGTTACATTTGCGTAAGGATAGATTTCCTAATTTGCGCAAATCAAAGCTAATGCCACGTGTTGATGGTCCTTTTAAGGTGTTAGAGAAAATAAATGATAATGCATGTAAACATGAGCTGCCTGTAGATTTTGGGGTTAGTCCCACTTTTAACATTGCAGATTTGAAGCCTTATTTGGGTGAGGAAGATGAGCTTCCGTCGAGGACGACTTCATTTCAAGAAGGGGAGGATGATGAGGACATCAATACCATTGTTACACCCACACGCCCTGCTACTATACATACTAGACCAATTACTAGAGCGCGCCAATTAAATTATCAGGTACTTTCATTTCTTGGTAATGATTCTAATGTTCATGAGAATATGATGCTGCCTAAATTGGAAACATTTGTTTTGCTTACAAATGAAGGACCTGTCATGGATAAGAGGGATGAACACTGGAGCAAGACCAAGCATGGAGATGATGGCATGCGCGAGGGGAACAAGAACGGAGTTACAAGTGATGATTTCAGGACTTTGAGGCCCCCATAATGAGTGCATGAAGCCTTGGACGAAATATACAAGATGCCACTTCATAATATTCGTCCATAGGCTATTCTAGGTGCTGCGTCACCTTATTATTGGGCCAGGCCCATGTAATTTCGAAATACTTAAGTATAGGCTATTTTTAGAGTCCGTATGTGTGGGGAAACAAGAGTTAGGGTTGGTTTCGGACCCCTCCCTCAAGGGCCACGAAATTCCCTCCTCTTCCTCCATATATACAGCCCTTAGGGCGTCGTTTAGACTTTGGGTTTTGTTTAGATTAAAAGTTCGCCATAGCTGCAACTTCGCGTACTTCGTTTGTGTTCAACGACCAGACAAAGGCGTCACAGAACCCCACCTTGATCAATAAAGCTTTCATCTTATATTCGCAATATCTAGATTGCAATCCCAGTTTCTTGCTTGTTCTTCGTTTGCTCGCAGGAAACAGACCCTCATGGTCAGGTTGATCGTGCTCCAGCATGGTCAATAACCTCTCGTAGTTCGTTTAGCGATTGCTAAGGCGCGACGTTCTCGCACGTTCGTAGTCGAATCGTCAAAGTCGACTTCCACCAAAGCGAAATCAATCATCTCATCGGAAGACGGGAGACCTTTGCCTCTATCACCACACCGTCAAGGGCGTCATCATCACCATCGCCAACAACACAATGAAGAGCAACGCTATGGCAAGCTCAAATTCACAATGCCCCAAGTTCAATGGAAGCAATGATCCGGAAGAGTACCTCTCATGGGAATTGAAGGTCGACAAAATCTTTCGTTTGCACAACTACGAGGAAGAGAAGAAGATCGCTATGGCATCACTAGAGTTCCAAGACTATGTGCTCATATGGTGGGAACAAGTCCTTGAGCGCCGACAAGCAAGAGGTGAACCTCCAATCAACACTTGGGCTCAAATGAAGGATGTCATGCGAGCACGTTTTGTGCCAACCTACTACAACCACGATCTCTTCAAGAAGCTACAACTCCTCAAGCAAGGAACAAAGAGTGTTGAGGAATACTACAAGGAAATGGAGATAGCCATGATTCGAGCCAATGTCACGGAAGATGATGAGCAAACAATGGCACGATTCTTGAATGGACTCATTCATCCCATCAAGAAAATCACCGACTTCCAACCCTACTCCAACCTCATTGAGCTCGTACATCAAGCTACAAAGGCGGAACGTCAAGTGCAAGATGACTTCAAGTATGCAAAGTACTCATCCAAGACCTACGGCTTCTCCAACATCCAAGCTTCAACAACTCCTCCAACATCTACATCAACCAAGCCTTCTCCAAGCAACGACGACAAGTCAAGTTACAAGAAAACTTCGGCAAGTTCAAGTCGTCTTCCTCCTACTACAAGCAACTTCAAGTCGCGTGCTTCTTCATCTACTCCGACCGATGAGACCGTCAAGACAAGCTCCTTCAAGTGTTTCACTTGTGGCGGCCGAGGCCACAAGTCCTATGAATGCACAAACAAGCGCACCATGATCCTCAACGACGATGGCACCTATGACTCCATGAGTGATGAGGAGATGGAAGCTCTTGAGCAAGTAGCCATGCACCGGCGCGTGAACGAGCATGAAGATGATCAAGTCTTTTGTGATGAGGATTCGAGCCCCGCTCTCGTTGTCTCCAAGGTCTTGACTCTTCAACATCAATAAGAAGAAGACCAACAATGCCACATCTTCCACACCAAGGCCGACATCAATGGATGGTCCGTCAAGGTCTTCATCAATGGAGGTAGTTGCCACAACTTGGCAAGTGAAGAACTATGATCCAAGCTTCAATTGGTCAAGAGGAAGCACCCGCACCCCTACAAGGTTCAATGGCTAAGTGACTCCGGCACTATACGAGTTGAGCATACGGTCCAAGTCTCCTTCAAAATTGGTGCATATGAAGACACTTTGGAGTGTGATGTGGTCCCAATGACGGTTTGCCACCTCCTTCTTCGTCGACCATGGCAATTTGACCGTGCTGTCATCCACAACGGGCGCACCAATCACTATAGCTTCAAGATGAACGGGAAGGAATATGTGCTACGTCCTATGTCTCCTACTCAAGTGATAGCCGACAAGCAAGCCACCCATCATGGAGAGAAGAGTGAAAAAGTGATCCACCCAAAAGTGAGTGAGAACCACAAGCCAAACTTGAGCACCTCTTCACCTAGAGAGAAAAACCTAGTCCTATTCGCCACAAAAAGTGAGATGAGAGAAGTGTGTGAGAACCCATCGAGTGTTATGCACTCTTTCCTTGTGTGCAAGGATGGAGAACAAAAAACAAACACCTCTCACGAGCTACCTTTAGTGTTTCAATCTCTTTTGCAGGAATTCCAAGATGTTTTCCCCGATGAGCTACCTCTGGGTCTACCTCCTCTACGAGGCATTGAGCATCGAATCGACCTCATCCCCGGAGCGCCCCTACCAAAGAAAGCTCCATACCGCGTCAACCCGGAAGAAACTAAGGAGATCCAACGGCAAGTACAACAACTAATCGACAATGGTCATGTACGTGAAAGCCTAAGCCCTTGTGCCATTCCAGTTATATTTGTACCTAAGCCCGATGGAAGTTTCCGCTTGTGTTCCGATTATAGACCTATAAATGCTATTACCGTTCACTATAGGCATTCCATTCCTCGCTTAGATGATATGCTTGATGAGCTTAGTGGAGCCAACTTTTTCTCAAAAATTGATCTTAAAAGTGGCTATTATCAAATCCGCATACAAGAGGGTGATGAATGGAAAACTGCTTTCAAAACCAAATTTGGCTTATATGAGTGGTTAGTTATGCCTATGGGTTTATCGGAGGCTCCCGGTACTTTTGTGCGTCTTATGCATTATGTGCTTCGCCCTTATATTGGAGTCTTTGTTGTGGTTTACTTTTACGATATTCTTGTGTTTAGCAAAACCATGAAAGAGCATCTTAATCATGTTAGGGCTGTTTTGCAAACCCTTCGCAAGGAACGTCTTTATGCCAACATGAAAAAGTGCACATTTGGTGTTGACAAAGTGGTTTTCTTGGGTTTTCTTGTATCTTCAAAGGGTGTCCATGTTGATGAATCCAAAATTGAAGCAATTAAAACTTGGCCCCAACCCACCAATTTGCAAGAAGTGCATAGTTTTCTTGGTCTTGCGGGTTTTGATCGTCGCTTTGTGAAAGACTTTAGCACTATTGCCGCTCCTTTGCATGCTTTGAGTAAGAAGAATGCTCCTTTTGTTTGGGGATCTTTGTAATCCACCGCTTTTGATGAGCTCAAGTCTTTTCTTACTCATGCTCTGATTCTTGCTTTGCCTAACTTTGACAAAACTTTTGAGGTTCATTGTGATGCAAGTGGTACCGGAATTGGCGGAGTTTTGATGCAAGAAAAACGAGCCATTGCATATTTTAGTGAAAAACTGTCCGGTGCTCAACTTAACTATCCCATCTATGACAAAGAATTGTATGCTTTAGTGCGTGTGCTACATGTTTGGGAACATTATCTTAGACCTCATGAGTTTGTCATTCATACCGATCATGAAACGATTAAGTACTTAAAAGGTCAAACTAAGTTGAACAAGCGTCATGCCAAATGGAGTGAATTGAATCTTTCCCCTATGTGATCAAGTACATTAAGGGTAAGGAAAATGTAGTTGCGGATGCACTTTCATGCATATGCACGCTTGTCACTAAACTTGAGTTGAATGTTATTGGCTTTGAGCACATAAAAGACGTGTATGCTAATGATCCATCTTTTGCGACTCCTTATGCTAAATGTTTGATGCATACATCTTGGGAACAATATTACATCAAGGATGGTTATCTTATGAAAGCTAACAAACTATGCATCCCCGAGTCTTCTCTTTGTTTGCTCCTTTTGCAAGAGGCTCATGGAGGCGGACTCATGGGACATTTTGGACGCGACAAGACATTCGCCACGCTCTCCAAGAACTACTTTTGGCCCAAGATGTTCCGCGACGTCTCACACTTCACCACTCGATGCTCTAAATGTCGCAAAGCTAAGTCTAAAGCTCAATCCCATGGTCTTTACATGCCTCTTCCTGTTCCTTATCAACCTTGGGAAGACATTAGCATGGATTTTGTACTTGGTTTGCCTAGAACTCAAAATGGCAAGGATTCCGTGTTTGTTGTTGTGGACCAATTTTCTAAGACGGCACATTTCATTCCTTGCAACAAGATAGACGATGCTTCACACATTGCAAATCTCTTTTGTAGGGAAATCTTGCGTCTCCATGGAGTACCAAAGACAATCGTCTCCGACCGCGACGTCAAGTTCTTGAGTTACTTTTGGAAGACCCTATGCGCCAAGCTCGGAATCAAGCTCTTGTTCTCATCCGCATACCATCCTCAAAACGACGGCCAAATGGAGGTGACGAACCATACACTCTCCACTCTACTTTGCGTGTTGATCAACAAGAACATCAAGGAGTGGGAGGAGTGTCTACCCATCGCCGAGTACGCCTACAACTGTGCAAGACATTCGATGACCGGCAAGTCCCCCTTCGAGGTCGTCTACGGCTTCAACCCATTGTCCCCATTGGACATTCTACCTTTTCCTCTACAAGAGCGCACCAACCTCGACACAAGTGCCCGTGCAAGCTACATCAAGAAGATGCATGAAGATACAAGGCACACCATCGAGCGCCAAGTACAACGACTCGCGACCAAGCTCAACGTCAACAAGCATCCCATGATATTCAACATTGGAGACCTCGTGTGGCTACACTTTCGCAAGGACCGCTTCCCCAACGAACGCAAGTCCAAGCTTCTCCCTCGAGCCGATGGACCCTTTAAGGTGCTAGCACGCTACAACAACAATGCTTACAAGATCGATCTCCCACGCGACAAGTACAATGTGAGCGACATCTTCAACATCTCCGATCTCTCCCCGTACCATGGTGATGAGGATTTCGATCCAAGGTCGGATCATTCCCAAGGGGGGGAGATGATGCGGAGCATCCTTCAGTCATCCCCATGGACCTTCCATCGCCTCACCAAGCACGAACAGGACCCATGACTAGAGCACGAGCTAGAGCTCTCGAGACCGAGGTGACTTCTCTCCTTAGTGATATCTCATATGATCCTCTCGAGACATGGCTACTACCTCAATCCGGTATGTTGTGCATGATTAGGTACCAAGAGGACCCTCTCGAGGATGCACATGAAGATGGTTAAGATCCCAAGTCCATGGAAGAAGAGAACCAACGGAAGAAGGCAAGAACAACCTCCAGGCACCGGACATCCGGCCAGGACCCCGGACATCCGGCCCCTGGTGATCTACACGGCCAACCCTCTACAGAAGAAACTACAGCCACCAAACATCCAGCGTCCAGCCCGGACATCCGGCCCCCACCGGAAATCTGGCCAAAATCCCGGACATCCAGCACCGGCGTCCAGGGAGCACAGAAGCTTGCCCCGTCAGCCCAGACATCCGGCGATCACCCCGGTTATCCGGCGCCTCCCGAAGCAGCGGACATCCGGCCCCTCCGAGCGGACATCCGGCGTCGCCCATCCAGAGAGCAGTATAGCCATCTGCACCAGCCCGGACATCCGGCCCCTCAGCCCGGACATCCGGCCCCTCGCGAGCCACCGGACATCCGTCCCGATGCCCGGACATCCGGCCTTCCCAGCGCCTGCGCGCGCGTGTTGGGCTGAGCCCATGTACCCCTTCGCCCCTAGCCTATATATAGGACTCCTCCTCCTCACTTCGAGACTTAGCATTGTGATAGCTCATTTAGAGATAGATCTCTGCTCATTCCTACCGGATCTACTCCACATGAGGGATCGTGCCTCTTCGGAGAAGATCCATTCGGATTGAAGGCCTCCATCCGAAGAAGACAATCAAGACCTCCTCACGGAGAATAACGGTTCCCTTTGTATCCTTCCTTTGTTGATTTTGGATCGTGTGTTACCTTGTGCTTTCGGTGATCTAGCCCTTGTGTGATCGATTACTTGTCGGTTGAGTGATTCTCTCGTTTCTCCCCGTATTTTCCCTTGTGATTTCCGCGCGTTCTTTGTGTTTCCCCTGTAGGATCCACTCCAAACGTGAAAGATCGGCCCCCTAGGGATCCGCCCTACATCAATACGCAACCTCGAAAGACAAGTGTCCGCCTTCACTGGGCGCGGGTTCATCGACGTCTGGGCCATTGCGCCTGTCAGACTGGTGGCGGGTTTTGCGGCGCCGTTCTATGGTGATGCGCGCATCTTCCTGTCATCGGTCTTCCAGGTTCTGCCGCTGATCTTGATGGGCCCGAGGATCAGATGAAGCTATTGATGCCTCGCCGGGTTCCTGGTCGCATGGATCGGACTGCAGCCTCCGCGCCAGCTGTCATGGAGGGGACTGCACCGTCAGAATGGCCCCCTCAACACGGTCAGCAGCTCGGGCCGTAGTTGTTGCTTGCGGGTGCCGTGGCGGTACTCCCTGCTGTGATCCTCCCACCTCTGCAAAACTGATCAAACTTTGAATGGTGGCTCTCCACTCATCCATTTGATCGGCCATTGGCGGGAAACTCAGCAGGAGTTGGGCTCGCGCCAGGGCTTCCGAAGCAGTGCTTGGCATGGATGACGATGCAGACCGTAATGCCGCTCGACTTCTGATGGTATTAGTAGTGGCAGCACAGTGATCTCGTCGCCGCGAACCAGTGGTCATGGCGGCGAGGTGGCGAGAAGGATGTGCCTGGGGGTTGACGACCCCGTTCGGTGCTTCATCTTGGTTGCCTTTTCCTGGGGAAGGTGTGTGCCCTGTATCCCCTCCCGTAATAGGGACAACTAGGGGGTCACGATTCGCACTAGAGCGGGCATCGTCGTTGCGGCTGCGCCCTCCAGCACGGTGAGGAGGTGGAGACTAGATATTCTACCACCCGTGCCTTGTAAAACACGGCCGTCGGGATGCTGCTGATGTTGTCCTTCCCTGGTGTTTTCAGCTCCTGCTTCGGCCGCCGGGGGAACGACGACGACGCCGCCTGCACGGGACGCGTCCCCTATGGCACTAGTGTCTCCCAACGCCGCCGCAACACCCGTTGTATTAGTGGCAGCATGTGAGGGGGCCCTCGAGGTGGAAGGGTGAGCCGTTGCACCGGATTTTTTCTTGGGCGCCATGGACAATGCAACTGATGAAGAAGACGATGATGAAGATTGACACACTGTTCACGATCTGGGTTTGCGCAAGAGCATCCCCCTACCTGGCGTGCCAAAGATGTCGTGGTGGAACACGAACACCTATGGGGTCATCAGCCCCTTGTGGTTCGTCAAGGGGGAAGGGCATGTTGCACATAGAGTGGAGGCCAAGGGGCAGCACGGCAATGGTGACGCTGGTGGTTTTTACCCAGGTTTGGGCCGCTGGGAAGCGTAATACCCTACTCCTGCTTTGGTGGACTCAAGGGAGGACCACGACGAACACGAGGCGCTCAAGCCTGGCAAGGTCGCCTAGGGGAGAGTAGCTACGCGCGTAAGAGTGTACAAGTGTCATTATCTACTCATTAGATAGCCAACATTGCAATCATACCTAACTCTAGCAGTTAGGACAAAGTGCATTAAATGCACTGCTAGGTGTCACGCTGCGGATGCAGCCCAGCAAGCCTGCCGCACCGCTTAACCACCCTCTTCCTGTTCGCATGACATGCCTCTGGACGGGTGTCACATAGAGAGAATCTTCCTCCCACATGGCTGCCACATGCCAAATGGCAGCCACTTAATCACTTGGGGGCTCGACACCACACTGATAATGACTTGTGTCACTGTGCGGTGGAGCGTGGAGTCTTGGCAGGGAGAATTGCCCTAGCGGCACTGGCAAGCCTGCAGGGGGAATCTTGGGACTTGTCCTTGGTGGGGCCTCGACCCGACCGGGCTTGCCTTCCCTGTAAGGGAGGTATCTTCTTAGTGACATCTTGTTCCTTTGGCTTGTCTTGGTCTTCTTGATCTGCCCTTTGATTTCCCAAAGAGCTATCTCTCTGACTTGGGCTTGACTTGGTTGCTTCGTGTTCTTGCATCCTTGCCTTCGTGCCTGTGTACAGTCTAGGCAACATACACGAAAGTTTGTTGCACCGACACAGATGGAAATAATTTATATATGAAAAATTATCAGAAAAATATGAAGAATCTGATTATGGCACTTTCATGCATGTTTGAGCAGGTTAACGTCACTAAATAGGACAATTCATGTTTAGGGAAATTATGATAAATAGATTTGGAGTTGGAATTTGCTATATATTTGAATTCCACTTCAACTAATATGGCTAACCATCGCATTAGGTCAATTCAGTACCTTAACATGTCATGCCATTGATTTGGTTGTGCATTACATTAATTTGTGTTCCTTCTCTACTAGTCGGTGTTGTTCGTTCTTGATAGTCGACGTTTCCGATGCTGCGATCATTGACATCGATGAAGAGTTATGCTATCTTTAGATGTGCCAGGCAAGCAACCCCGCTTTGAGCATTCCGATACAATCCCACTCTCTCGCTTCTGCTCTCCTTCACTGCATTAGGACAACAATGATTCAAGTGTTATATGTTGCGATAGTTGAACCCATTCCTCTGCATGACATGTCTTTGCCACATTAAATAGTTAAAACCCACTAGCATGAGTAGGAGTTGTTTGAGCCATGATGTGCCTACTCATTTATGCTTACTTGTTATGCCTGCTATGCTTAGAGTTTGTGTCAGGTCTGATTCATCTAGGTTTGATTGGGATGGTGTGAACATGTCCTATCGCTGAGAGCTAAGTGTGTGAACACGATTTGGCAAAGGTAGTGATGAGAGGCCATGTAGGACTACATGGTGGGTTGTCTTGTTGAAACCGTCCTCAGGAACTGAGTTCTGTGTTCGTGATCCAAGACTAGCTACTACCACACATTGGAATGCTTAAGTGCCCCTCTCGACTTATTAATCGCCTTGTCTCTATCCAGGAGTTGAAACTAGTTTCTGGTGTTTGTAGGTAGTGCTATTTGTCTACCAAGTGGCACCCGGTACACGTGGGCTTGGGAAAGACTAGGCACAGTGCCATGGTGTACCAAGTGGCAACCAGATGGTAGGCTTGGGAACCCTGCTCCCATCGTTTGGGGTCGTGATGGAAACTTGGGCTGGACTTCCTTTGCGGGTTCAGCCTCAGATAGGCGATAAACCTGGACTAGAGTCTTTTGTGGTTATTCAGGTCGTGGTTGACACCCTCGCCAGGCTTCTGCTTGAAGGTTGCGATATACATGACGTGTACATGGCGGTAAGTGGTGAGAGCGTGTGTGAAGAAGTACACCCCTGTAGGGTTAATGATTTATTCGAATAGTCGCATCGTGGATATGGACTACTTGGAAAGCCTTCATTGTTCATAGATAACTAAAATGGATACTCTAAAATGCACAAGATAAGTGTGGGTGCTATGGATGTTTCTCATAGGGAGACGGGAGAGAATCCATAGTAGTGTATTAATATGGTGAATATGTGGACTGGTGTGCGCTTTCTCGCCCCAAAGAAAATACTGGTAATTGTAGTACAGGATAGCCACTGAGTCAAAGCTAGCTTGCTGCAGTTAAACTCAACAACCCCCCTTTGTTGATACTAATGCATAAGTAAATAGTTCCGATGCAACTCTTGCAGAGTAAATTTGTACTCACATTTGGTTAATTTATGTTTTGCAGAGGAGACTTCGGTCTCACTAGTAGTTGCACATGGGCTTTGACATTAGCTTGGGAATCCTAGAAAGAGGTCTGGTTCCTATGGAGGGTCTTGTAGATAGTCAGGCTTTCTAGCCTTCTTCTTTTCACATGTCTGTACTCATACATGTTTATGCTTCCGCTTGTTGCTTGTATGACTTGTATGTTGGGTCATGAGACCCATGTATGTAATATCATGCTATGTATGGCTCTTCAAAGCCTTCTAAATAAATACTTTGAGTAGTATAGTTTTGTTGTAATGCCATGTTGTATTTACACGTATCGAGCATATTGTGTGTATGTTATTGAAATGCTTGTTATGTGTGGAATTAGACACCTAGTTGTTTATTCTTGGTAGCTTTCCTTATGGGGAAATGTCTCCTAGTGCTTCCACTGAGCCATGGTAGTTCGCTACTGCTCTGGAAACACATGGGTTGACCTGCATGTGTCCTTCTTTGCTCCTTTGTCTGTCACTTCAGGGAAATGTCACACGGTGTTTACCGGAGTTCTGATAGCTTGCTACAGCCCAGTTACACTCGCAGCTGGCTGGCACGTGCATTGCTAGGTCATGTATGCATGTCCCTGTAAGTTTGTGCCCCTTGGGTTTACGACTGGTTATGTCGGCCCGAGTTCTTTGTGATATGGATGCTAGCGACACAGTCATATACATGAGCCAAAAGGTGCAAACGGTCCCGGCTATGGTAAGGCTGCAGCCCTGGGAATACCGTGCATGAGGCCACAATGTGATATGACATGTTACATGCTAGATTGATATGACTTAGGATCGGGGTCCCGACAGGAAACCCCCAAACAAACGGTAAAATGTTTCTTCCTATGGACAAACCCTGACTGCACAATTATATTCCTCCAGCACAAAAGTTTTCCTTCTCAAAAGGCTTCTGGTGTTCAATCTGTCATGTAGAAGCATTTGGAAGAACATCTTATGCCTAGTCTGACAAGATGAGTTCCAGATTCATGTGAAATGAGGAGGACTTGCTTGAAACCAATCATCACCTTATAAGCCTTGGCAGATGAATAATTTGCATTACCCCAAATGTAGTTCCATGTGTTAGTCGTGTTTTGAAATTCAGAGTGACTTAGTGCGAAACATAGATCTTTCATTTGTAAGAACTATTGATGGGCTTCAATAGACAGTGGCAGGTGGAAAAGGACATCCAAATATTCATTGTGAACCACTTGTTGATCAGTCATAGTTGCATTGATCACAAAGGAATAGAGATGAGAGAATTTGTGTTGCATGATAAAATCACTCCAGAGGTCACTCAAAAAATACACTTCTTCCATATCCCAAGTTACATCTAGACAAAGTTTTATATTGATCAACTAATAGTAGATTTGCCTTCTACCAAAAAGAGCCCACAAGTTCATCTCCTGGAAGATGGTTCCCTTGGTAGTATGTCTCCCAAATCAATTTTACCCATGGTACCTCATGTCTATTATAAAACTTGTGAAGATTTTTCCTTACAAGGGCTTTGTTTTTAGTGAATATGTCCATCACCCCGAGGGCACTTTGATTCTTTGCTCTGCAGATTGTGGTCCAAGCAACTAGAGCAGGTCTGTGTTCTTCCATATCTTGGCTTCTTAGTAGAAAATGCCTCAAGTATTTAATTACCTGTTTTTTGATAGTAACATGCATATCTAGGCAGCCCATGAAAAAAATTGGGAGAGATGCCAGAATAGATTTTACCACGAGTAACCTTCCTGCATATGTCATGGAAGTAGCCATTCCAGCAAGTATTCTTACAATTCTGTTTACCATTGGAAAACATTGTTCCACTGTGGGTTTGTAGAGCCCTAATGGAAGCCCAAGATATGTGAAAGGGAACTGGCCCTTTTGGTAGTTGATTGTTCCTTCGAAATTTTGAGCTCTCTCCTCTGAATGTTTATAGAAACCAAAATTGATTTCTGATTTTCTTACTTTGAGGCCATTTGCAGGGGTAAAAGTATTCAGAAGGGATTTTAAGCAAATAAATTGCCTGATGTCTGCTTGCATAATCAGCAGATTGGATAATAGGGAAATTAGGGCAGTAATTAATTTGCAAAGGTGGGTGTAGCAATCCATGTGACATTGCTTTGTTCAACATAGATTGAAGAAGGTTTGTAGCAAGGACAAAAAGGGGAGTGGGTCCCCCTATCTGACACCTCTTCTGAAGTAATTTTTTCCTAGGTACCCCATTAAGTAGAACAACAGAGGAGGCAGAACAAAAGAGAATTTATATCCGAGAGATCAATTTTTCTCCAAATCTTTTAGCTCTGAGAATATCTATAATTGCTTGGTGTTCTACCGTGTCAAAATCCTTCTTGAAATCTAGTTTGGGCACTAATATTTCTTCCTTGGATTTGAGGCATTGATGTATGTATTCATAGGACCATCCTAAGCAATCTTGGGTGACTCTGTCTTTGAGGAAACCATACTGATTGATGTGTATCGTTTGCAAAATTACCTTTTGAAATATTGTCGATGTACACAAATAGGGGTATTTGTTTCCCATGACTTGTGCACAGACCACTGTGACCATCGAGACAGACAGATCTTGCCAGGGATCCCAAGCTCAAGACCAAGTCAAAGGTTCCCAGAAAGGCCTTCCTTGCCAGGCAAACAGGGCCGACAGGGTCGAGACTACGCCTGGGACCAAGGCGAGGCCACCCCGGCAGGTTTCCGAGGCCGCCAAGGCCAAGACAAAACCCCAAGCTAAAGGACCCGGCAGGCTCCGTGCCAGCAAACCTCCGCCAAGACTCCACCGCTCCACCTCATCAAATACCAGTCACTAATCAGTGCGGTGTCAAGCTCTCGAGCGGCTAGGTGGATCCTGTCGTGCACGTGGCACCCTGCTGGAGAGATATTACCTTTAATGACACCCATCCCAAAGGCATGTCATGCAAATAAGAGGTAGTTAGGCAAGCGGTGGAGAAACCTTGCTGGGGCTACCTCTCCACATGTCACCTAGCGATGCATTTAATGCACTTTGTCCTAACTACCAGTGTTAGGTATGATAACAATGTTAGTTGTCTAATCATACTATAATGACTCTTTTGCCACTGTGGTCGCCCCTTAAGCTATAAAAGGGGGCCCGAGGCAACCTAGCAAAGGGTTCGAACTTTTGATCCCCTAGCACTTTTACGCACGTAGATTCTCTCCCCGAGGCCCCCTTGCCGTGCTTGAGCACTCCGTGTCTTCGTTTTCCTATAGATCAATCCACCAAAGCAGGAGTAGGGTATTATGCTACTCAGCGCCCCAAATCTAGATAAAAGAGAGTTGTCCTCCCTGCGCTGCCCTGCTGCCTCTGCTCTTTGTGCAATGTGATCATCCCCCCGCCAAGCCACAAAGGGGCCTCTTGGTCCCATAGGTGATCGTACCCCTCCACGACATCTTTGGCACACCAGGCAGGGGAGATCGCTTGCGCAAATGTGAAGCAACAGTGAGCGCGTCGATCTTCATCGTCTTCTACATCACCACCCAATAAGAAGAGCGGTGCGATGGCACACCCTGCCGCTTTGAAGGCCCCTTCACTTGCGGCTGTGTGCGCCACGAGCGCCGCAGCCACGACAAGCGGAGTAGGTACCATGAGTGGCGTGACCACCGGGGGCAGTGCTGCTGTCGCCGCCACCGCAGTTGGGACAGGGGCTGGGGCCGCTGGAGCTGCCTAGCTCCCTCAACCTTTTGGTGAGCAGGGCCACATCGGTGCAGGGCAAGGAGACGCCTGCTACGTCTTGATCATGCGTTGGTTTTCCTTGAAGAGGAAAGGGTGATGCAGCAAAGTAGCGTAAGTATTTCCCTCGGTTTTTGAGAACCAAGGAATCAATCCAGTAGGAGGCTCCTCAAAAGTCCCACGCACCTACACAAACAAACAAGAACTCGCAACCAACGCAATAAAGGGGTTGTCAATCCCTTCACGACCACTTGCCAAAGTGAGATCTAATAGAGATAATATGATAAAATAGATATTTTTGGTATTTTTATGATATAGATTGGAAAAGTAAAGATACAAATAAAAGTAGATTAAAAGCTTATATGATAAGAGATAGACCCGGGGGCTATTGGTTTCACTAGTGACTTCTCTCAAGATAGCATAAGTATTACGGTGGGTGAACAAATTACTGTCGAGCAATTGATAGAAAAGCGAATAATTATGAGATTATCTAGGCATGATCATGTATATATGCATCACGTCTGTGACAAGTAGACCGACTCCTGCCTGCATCTACTACTATTACTCCACACATCGACCGCTATCTAGCATGCATCTAGAGTATTAAGTTCATAAAGAACAGAGTAACGCATTAAGAAAGATGACATGATGTAGAGGGATAAACTCATGCAATATGATATAAACCCCATCTTTTTATCCTTGATGGCAACAATACAATACGTGCCTTGCTTCCCCTGCTGTCACTGGGAAAGGACACCACAAGATTGAACCCAAAGCTAAGCACTTCTCCCATTGCAAGAAGATCAATCTAGTAGGCCAAACCATACTGATAATTCAAAGAGACTCACAAAGATAACTTAATCACACATAAAAGAATTCAGAGGAGATTCAAATATTTCTCATAGATAAACTTGATCACAAACCCACAATTCATTGGATCTCAACAAACACAAAGCAAAAAGAGTTACATCGAATAGATCTCCAAGAAGATCGAGGAGAACTTTGTATTGAGATTCAAAGAGAGAGAAGAAGCCATCTAGCTAATAACTATGGACCCGAAGGTCTGTGGTAAACTACTCACAACTCATCGAAGAGGCCTTGGAGATGATGTAGAGGCCCTCCGTGGTCGATTCCCCCTCCGGTGGAGCACCGACGAAGGCTCCAAGATGGGATCTCGGAGATACAGAAGGTTACAGCAGTGGAAATAGTTTTTCGTGGTCCCATCTGATGTTTTCGGGGTACATGGGTATATATAGGAGGAAGAAGTAGGTCGGTGGACGCTCGAGGGGCCCATGAGGGTGGGGGGCGCGCCCACCTATAGGGGGCACGCCAGGCACCCTCGTGGCCGCCTCGCTTGTTTCTTGACTTCCACTCCAAGTCCTCTGGATCACGTTTGTTCCAAAAAGATCGCTCCCGAAGGTTTCATTCCGTTTGGACTCCGTTTGATATTCCTTTTCTTCGAAATACTGAAATAGGCAAAAAAACAGCAATTCGGGCTGGGCCTCGGGTTAGTAGGTTAGTCCCAAAAATGATATAAAAGTGTAAAGTAAAGCCCATAAACATCCAAATCGGGTAATATAATAGCATGGAACAATAAAAAATTATAGATACGTTGGAGACGTATCAAGCATCCCCAAGCTTAATTCCTACTCGTCCTCGAGTAGGTAAATGATAAAAACAAATTTTTTGATGTGGAATGCTACCTAGCATAATTCTCAATGTAATTTTCTTTATTGTGGCATGAATGTTCAGATCCAAATGATTCAGAATAGAAGTTCATATTGACATAAGAAATAATAATACTTCAAGCATACTAATCAAAGCAATCATGTCTTCTCAGAATAACATGGCTAAAGAAAGTTATCCCTACAAAATCATATAGTCTGGCTATTGCTCTATCTTCATCACACAAAGTATTTAATCATGCACAACCCCGATGACAAGCCAAGCAATTGTTTCATACTTTAGTAATCTCAAACTTTTTCAACTTTCACGCAATACATGAGCGTGAGCCATGGTCATAGCACTATATGTGGAATAGAAAGGTGGTTCTAGAGAAGACAAAAACGAGGAAGATAGTCTCACATCAACTAGTCGTATCAACGGGCTATGGAGATGCCCATTAATAGATATCAATGTGAGTGAGTGGGGATTGCCATGCAATGGATGCACTAGAGCTATAAATGTATGAAAGCTTAACAAAAGGAACTAAGTGGGTGTGCATCCAACTCGCTTGCTCATGAATACCTAGGGCATTTTGAGGAAGCCCATCATTGGAATATACAAGCCAAGTTCTATAATGAAAAATTCCCACTAGTATATGAAAGTGACAACATAGGAGACTCTCTATCATGAAGATCATGGTGCTACTTTGAAGCACAAGTGTGGTAAAAAGGATAGTAACATTGTCCCTTCTCTTTTTTTCTCTCATTTTTTATTTTATTTGGCCTTTCTCTCTTTTTTTGACCTTTCTCTTTTTTTGGTGGGCTCTTTGGCCTCTTTTTTTTTGTAAAGTCCGAAGTCTCATCCCGAATTGTGGGGGAATCATAGTCTCCATCATCCTTTCCTCACTGGGACAATGCTCTAATAATGAAGATCATCACACTTTTATTTACTTACAACTCAAGATTACAACTCAATACTTAGAACAAGATATGACTCTATATGAATGCCTCCGGCGGTGTACCGGGATATGCAATGAATCAAGAGTGACATGTATGAAAATTATGAAGGTGGCCTTTCCACAAATACAATATCAACTACATGATCATGCAAAAGCAATATGACAATGATGATGCGTGTCATATAAAGGGAATGGTGGAAAGTTGCATGGCAATTTATCTCGGAATGGCTATGGAAATGCCATAATAGGTAGGTATGGTGGCTGTTTTGAGGAAGGTATATGGTGGGTGTATGGTACCGGCGAAAGTTGCGCGGCACAAGAGAGGCTAGCAATGGCGGAAGGGTGAGAGTGCGTATACTCCCTGGACTCAACATTAGTCATAGAGAACTCATATACTTATTGCAAAAATCTACAAGTCATTGAAAACAAAGTACTATGCGCATGCTCCTAGGGGGATAGATTGGTAGGAAAAGACCATCACTCGTCCCTGACCGCCACTCAAAAGGAAGACAATCAATAAATAAAATTGTGCTCCAACTTCATCACAAAGAGGTTCACCATACGTGCATGCTACGGGAACCACAAACTTCAACACAAGTATTCTTTAAATTAATAATCACCCAACTATCATGACTCTAATATCACCACCTCTATATCTCAAAACAATTATCAAGCATCAAATTGATCGTAGCATCCAATTCACTTTCTATGATAGTTTTTATTATACCCAACTTGGATGCCCATCATTCTAGGACCAATTTTATAACCATAGCAAATACCATGCTGTTCTAAGAGACTCTCAAAATAATATAAGTGAAGCATGAGAGATCAACAATTTATACAAAATTAAGCCACCGCCGTGCTCTAAAATATATAAGTGAAGCACTAGAGCAAAAGTATCTAGCTCAAAAGATATAAGTGAAGCACATAGAGTATTCTAATAAATTCAAATCAAGTGGGCTTCTCCCAAAAGGTGTGTACAGCAAGGATGATTGTGGTAATCTAAAAAGCAAAGACTAATATCATACAAGATGCTCCAAGCAAAACACATACCATGTGGCGAATAAAAATATAGCTCCAAGTAAAGTTACCGATAGACGAAGTCGAAAGAGGGGATGCCTTCTGGGGCATCCCCAAGCTTAGGCTTTTGGTGAATATCTTGGGGTGCCATGGGCATCCCCAAGCTTAGGCTCTTGCCACTCCTTATTCCATAGTCCATCAAATCTTTACCCAAAACATGAAAACTTCACAACACAAAACTCAACAGGAAATCTCATAAGCTCCGTTAGTGCAAGAAAGAAAAACAACCACATAAGGTACCGTAATGAACTCATTATTTATTTATATTGCTTTTAAACCTACTGTATTCCAAGTTCTCTATGGTTCATACCCTACATACTAGCCATAGATGCATCAAAATAAGCAAACAACACACGAAAAACAAAATCTGTCAAAAACAGAACAGTCTGTAGCAATCTGTAACTCTCGAATACTTATGGAACTCTAAAAATCATACCAAAATAGGAAGTCCTGGGAAATTTGTCTATTGATCTACAGAAAAAATAATCAACACAAAAGCACGTTTCTGTGAATTACTAAAATTATTTTCGTGCGTGTAAAGTTTCTGTTTTTCAGCAGAATCAAATTAACTATCACCATAGGTTATGCTATAGGTTCTACTTGGCACAAACACTAAGTAAAACATGAAAACACATCTAAACAGAAGGTAGATGAAAACTTTATTTCTAAACAGAAGCAAAAACAAAAAACAAAAATAAAATTGGGTTGCCTCCCAACTAGCGCTATCGTTTAAAGCCCCTAGCTAGGCATAAAAGCGAGGATAGATCTAAGTAGTGCCATCTTTGGCACTCAATTCATAAGTAGCCCGCATGATAGATTCATAAGGTAATTTGAATTTCTTTCTTGGAAAGTTCTCCATGCCTTTCCTTAATGGAAATTGGAATCTAATATTCCTTCCTTCATATCAATAATTGCACCAATCATTCTAAGGAAAGGTCTACCAAGAATTATAGGACATGAAAGATTGCAATCTATGTCAAGAACGATAAAATCTATGGGTACATAATTCCTATTTGCAACAATAAGAACATCATTAATCCTTCCCATAGGCTTTTTAATGGTGGAATCCGCAAGGTGCAAATTTAAAGAGCAATCATCAAGATCATGGAAGACTAGAATATCACATAAAGTTTTCGGAATCGTGGAAACACTAGCACCCAAATCACATAAAGCATAACACTCATGATCTTTAATTTTAATCTTTATAGTAGGTTCCCACTCGTCATTAAGTTTTCTAGGTATAGAAACTTCCAAATTAAGCTTTTCATCATAAGATTGCATCAAGGCATCAACAATATGTTTGGTAAAGGCTTTATTTTGACTATAAGCATGAGGAGAATTCAACACGAATTGCGACAAGGAAATACAATCTAATAAAGTACAATTATCATAATTAAATTCCTTGAAATCCAAGATAGTGGGTTCAATGCTATTTAAAGTCCTGGCCTCTCCAATCCCACTTTTACCATATTTAGCATCAAGATCTAAGAACTCCGAATCATTGGGACGCCTTTTAACTAAAGTTGACTCATCTCCAGTCCCATCATTATTAAGATTCATATTGCAAAACAAAGATTTAATAGGGGACACATCAATAACTTTTAGATCCTCATCATCATTTTCATGGAAACTAGAAGAACACGCCTTTACAAAGCAATGTTTCTTAGCACGCAATCTAGCGGTTCTTTCTTTGCACTCATCAATGGAATTCAGAGGAGATTCAAATATTTCTCATAGATAAACTTGATCATAAACCCACAATTCATCGGATCTCGACAAACACACCTTAAAAAGAGTTACGTCGAATAGATCTCCAAGAAGATCGAGGAGAACTTTGTATTGAGATTCAAAGAGAGAGAAGAAGCCATCTAGCTAACAAGTATGGACCCGAAGGTCTGTGGTAAACTACTCACAACTCATCGGAGAGGCCTTGGAGATGATGTAGAGGCCCTCCATGGTCGATTCCCCCTCTGACGGAGCGCCGGCGAAGGCTCCAAGATGGGATCTCGCGGATACAGAAGGTTACGGTGGTGGAAATAGTTTTTCGTGGACCCATCTGATGTTTTCGGGGTACATGGGTATATATAGGAGGAAGAAGTAGGTCGGTGGACGCTCGAGGGGCCCACGAGGGTGGGGGCGCGCCCACCTGTAGGGGGTGCGCCGGGCACCCTCGTGGCCGCCTCGCTTGTTTCTTGACTTCCACTCCAAGTCCTCTGGATCACGTTTGTTCCAAAAAGATCACCCCGAAGGTTTCATTCTGTTTGGACTCCGTTTAATATTCCTTTTCTTTGAAATACTAAAATAGGCAAAAAAACAACAATTCGGGTTGGGCCTCAGGTTAGTAGGTTAGTCCCAAAAATGATATAAAAGTGTAAAGTAAAGCCCATAAACATCCAAAACGGGTAATATAATAGCATGGAACAATCAAAAATTATAGATATGTTGGAGACGTATCAACGCCCAACTTCTGCCTCCCCGCCGCACTAGTGAGTGCCGTTACTGCAGCAGTGGCACCCATTCCAGCGCCAGCCAAGATCCTCTGGTTGCGCCTGCCAGGGGCTCGAGCGTTGCGAAAACTATGACAAAAGATGCACTTGATAGCGAGACGCGCGTGGCTCGCCCAGTCATTGGTAGGCGAGCACCTACCAACATGATAACCCGCCCGGCAAGGGCGAGGACCCAGCAACAATGCGGTCCGCGGCAAGTTCACCAAACACCAATTTAATCCCGGCAACTGGGGGACACTGCCGGGGGCGTCATGGCAAGGTTCCACCTCACTTTCTCTTAATGGAATTCTTGGCCCGTCAAGATCCTTCATATACACCCCATGCATAGAGGAGAAAGATCTTTGCATACAATGTTTCCAAGGGAGGGAGGAGGAAGAGCCTTCTGTTTTTGTACATCGGAGATTGCAACAGAAGGAAAAACTAAGTTGAAAAACTTCTCAATTTCTAGTTCCTTAGTTTGCCTTTTTGGCAATTCCCTTCGCTTAAACCTGGTGATTGTATAAGAAACTTGCGTGCGAAGGAACCCTGTTGTGGTCATCTGCGCCCTTGTCTGTTTCGAGTCTGCTCAACAGCTCAGGTGGCTGCGTTGATAGCATTGAAGGGTCACTTGCCGGTGGCAACATTGCTAGCAAGCTGCTAAGGATCCGTCCTCAAAGCGCTCACGGTTAGTGGTTAGCCCCGGTAGGACTCTGGCATGCGTAGGGTGCTCAAATTATACAAAGACCAAAAGGCAGAGTAAAGCGAAGGGATAACATAAATTCATAGAACTACTTAGAGGTACTATTATACCATGACAGTAGCAAGAACCTAACATAAGGTCGAATTGTGTCTTTTACATGGCAGCGCTACGGCAGATGAAGCATAAAAGTTTAATCTTAGTGCCCTCGTTGGAACCGGGGCACTCGAAGCACTCTGTCAGCAAGAGGCCCGACAACCTTCGCAGCAGCAGAAGTATCTGCTCCCACTGACAACTTTCTGACGCCATCGGAGAGAACGACGTCACGGTGGCGCTGGGCAAAGTTGAGTAGAACCGTGAAGATAGAGAAAAAATTTGGCACTCGTTGGCGAAGCAAGCAGATCTGTCATCTTCATACATCTTCAGGCTGTCAATGAGGCCCTCGAAGAAATGCATCAGCTTACCGCCCGAGGCTTCATGGTCGTTGACGGAGAAGGTCCAGCTCTTCATGTTCATGGTGGCGATCTGGGAGGAGGTGCGCTTAGTTATGTTGATCAGGCTCTTCGACTAGAGTTCGTATAAATCCACCTAGTGCTTAACTTGAGCTCTGCCTCCGTCCGGAGAGCCCCTGCAGTGTTAACCTCCTCTGACAAGACTTTTCCCGATCCTTGGCTAGCTCAAGGTCTTTTTCCAAAGTGGCGATCTTGGTGTTTAGGTCCTCGATGGTACTGGTGGCAGCATCCAGATCCTAGCTCTTGGATGTGAGCTGCAATTGCAGCCTCTCTAGGGTGGTGGTTGCCTTTCGCGCTTCTTCTCGGAGAGTCTCGGTCTCCCTTTTGCCCCCGGAAAGCTCTCCCTCCAACTTTCCCACTGGCTCTCGAGCTCCGCTTTGGCTTTGGAAGCAGTGGTAAGGTCATCAACGATCTCCTTGAGTTTCGCAGCCGCATCTTGAGTTTGCGTGTTGATGGCTTTGTTGTGGCCGTCCTCCAGATCCTTTGGTCCGCTGCTGAATGAGGGCTTCTAATTCGGCGTCCTTGTCATGAAGTGTGGCTACGAGAGCCTCTTCCCGGGCAAGGATGTCCTTTTCTCTAGCATTGAGAAGCGCCCCGCGCTCCGTCAGCTGGTTATCTCGAGCGTTAGCCTTCTCTTTGTCGATGACCCACTACTGCAGGATGCTGCTAATGCGATACTACTGTCGGTGTAAAAACCGACGGATCTCGGGTAGGGGGTCCCGAACTGTGCGCCTAAGGCTAATGGTAACAGGAGGCAGGGGACACAATGTTTACCCAGGTTCGGGCCCTCTCGATGGAGGTAATACCCTACTTCCTGCTTGATTGATCTTGAAGATATGAGTACTACAAGAGTAGATCTACCAAGAGATCGTATAGGCTAAACCCTAGGAGCTAACCTATGATTATGATTGTTGTCGTCCTATGGACTAAACCCTTCAGTTTATATAGACACTGAAGAGGGGTAGGGTTACACAGAGTCGGTTACAGAGAAAGGAATCTTCATATACCGAATTGCCAAGCTTGCCTTCCACGCAAAGGAGAGTCCTATCCGGACACGGGACGAAGTCTTCTATCTTGTATCTTCATAGCCCAATAGTCCGGCATATGCATATAGTCCGGCTATCCGAGGACCCCTTAATCCAGGACTCCCTCAGTATCCCCTGAACCGGGCTTCAATGACGATGAGTCCGGTGCGCAGATTGTCTTCGACATTGCAAGGCGGGTTCCTTCCCCGAATACTCCAAAATAGATCTTGAACACAAGAATCATGTCCAGCTCTGCAAAAGAAATTCCACACACCACGATAGAGTGTACAATATCCCACGAGTCCAATCTGCTGAAAACTCATAACGTGACACCACGCCACGGCCCGGTCTTTATTCGAACCATTTTTATCCTGCCCCTCCGTATTTCGAGGTGCGGTTTCATTGGCACGTCTTGTCGAAGCAGAGACCGTGTCCCCTTATCACGGGATTCTCATCAATGCGGGCATGGGTAACCCAACCATGCCATCAGCACAGCGCTTGGGAAATAAGCGAGTTTTAGGGCGAACGGGGAGGCGCACGATTTTTACTGCCTTTATAAAGGGATCAAGATTCCCCTCTTCCACTCATGCCCTCTTCTTCCTCTGCTCATTCATTCTTGAGCTCCAACGCCCAAGCACCCATCTCTTCCTCCCAAAAAGCACTCTAATCATGTCTGGATTCGGAACGCAAGGCAAGTGGATGGCCTCCTCCGTCAAGGAGAAGGATATCAAGAAACTCCGGTAGGCCGGATACCTGGCCAAGAAGATCGCACACCATCTCCCAGAGGAGGGACAGATCGTCCCTACTCCGGAACCCCATGAGAGGGTTGTATTCCTCTCTCACTTCGTCCGCGGGCTAGGGTTTCCCCTTCACCCATTTGTTTGCGGCCTCATGTACTATCACGGGATAGATTTCCATGATCTATCCCCCAATTCCTTCCTCAACATCTCGATGTTCATCGTCGTGTGCGAAACCGTCCTCCGCATCTCGCCACACTTCAGGTTGTGGCTAAAGATTTTCAACGTGAAGCCCAAGGTGGTCGGCGGCGAACACGCCGAGTGCGGAGGAGCCATGGTGAGCAAGATGCCCAACATCAAATGGCCATCGGGTAAATTCAACGAGTCCATCAAAGGTTGGCAACAACAGTGGTTCTATATTACTGACCCACGCGGCGCCAAATGGGCCGCCACCCCTGAGTTCCGATCCGGAGCCCCGCTGCGGCTCATGTCCTGGCCCGAAAAGGTCCTAGACCGGCCTTCGTCCGACGGGCTGACGGCACTCCAAGCACGTATCAAGAGCATGGAGGACAAGAATATCAAACTTGTCGATGTGGTCCAGGTGATGCTAGTTCGCCGGATCCTTCCCTACCAACGTCGGACCTGCCATCTATGGGAGTTTGATCCGGCCAAGCACCAAACCTTGCTGGAGTTCTTCGGCACGACGCACAAAGACATCTAGAAGGTGCTATTCAAGCCCGGCAAGTCGTGGCCGGACTCCGCCGAGGATCGCGGGCACAAAGCGTCCCGCCCCGCAAGTTCGGTGAGTCTTTATGTTTTCAAGGTGTATCCTCTATTCGTATACCCTGGGGAAAACATCTAATATTCCCTGATGATTCTCCCAGGCCTAGACGGAGAAGGCAGAGCGGATCTACTGTACGGCTCCGCTGCCTGAAGAACAAGTCGGCCCACTTCTGATGAAGATGCTGGTCCCGATGCCATATAAGGCGCCGAAGAAGAAGGCCAAGAAGGAGGCCAAGGAGATCAAGGGCGGGCTCCATCGCAAGGGTACTTCGGATGTAGTGTCCGAAGACACCAAAGCCCACTCCTCCGCCGAAAAAGACGAGGAAGAAGAGGAAAGCCAGTCCCCCCCACGAGGGGGGGAGAAGAGGACGGCCTCCACACATTTGGAGGCCGAAATGTCTAAGAAGGGGAAAGCCTCCCTTCCAGACGAACCCAACGCAGCCACCGTCAGCAGCCCTGAGTGCGAACCCAGGGTCAAGCCCCTGGCCAAATCGTGAGTACAAAGAAAACTCGGACATCTTCATATATCCAGTCTCACTTTTGCATAGTATTAATATATCGAGTCTCATATTCTGCAGTCCGGTCGGGTCCGACATCGGGCGATCTTCGTCAGAAGATTCGTTGGACCCAGATGCGATGGACAGCGAGACTCTCCCGACGGCCTCTTCCCCCAAAGTTATGGACAACACTGAGGTGTCGTCCCAAAGGGGCCCAGGCCAGGGCGAAGCTCGGGAGACCGTGGAGGCGGAGCCGGAGGGCCAAACCCCAGCAACCGGACACATGGGGGAGCAGACCCCCATGGATGCTGAAGGTGGGGGCCATCCTAAATTCGGCCCCCAACCAGAGATAACTCTGGAGACCAATACGGCTCCGAAATCGGGCCCGGAACCTTCTTCAATAGGGGGCGCTACGCCTATTCCACCGGCAACCTCCGTCCACCCGGAGGCGCCGGATACTTTATTGGCAGCACTGCAAAGAGCTTCCATTGTTGACGAGAACCGTACCCTTATGGGTGCGGTGATTGAGAAGGTTCAGTCCGCCAAAAGCAGGCTGACCGAAGCCTGCACTAGCTTCTAACAGGCTTTGAGGTAACGAATGAAGTTAAAAGAATGTCATAATATAGATAGTAGCCCCTGATGCACTGTTCAGTGTTTCGAAAAGAAAGCCGGACAGAGGAACAAATATATTTCGCAGGAGACTAATAGGAAATACCTATGTGAATGATCAGGCGTCGTTATTGACTACAACTGCTCATACTGCGGAGGTCTCCGGACTGAGGCAGAGACTGGAGCGGGCTAAAAGGGAACTTGGCCAAGTGAAAAAGCAATTGGAGAATACCCAAGGTATGGGATAACTTTGTTTGTATTTAAATACAAGTGAATAGTTATTTTGACTAAAAAATGTCGTGTGATGTAATAGGAGCGACGATCGAAGTCAAGGCTCTGAAGAAGGCGGTAACTGAGGCCGAGAAAAGGGCGGCCAAGGAGCAGGCCACTCGTGAAAAACACGAGGCCCAGGTCATTGAAGTTCAACAAGAGCTCCAAGAAGCCATAGGGAAGTGCGAGACCTTGGAGCAGAGTATAAAGGATCAAGAATCCGAATTCACCAAGGCTTGCCAATCCACACGCGATGCCCAGGCTGAAGCCCAAGGCGCCATCCAGGAAATCTAGGAGGCCCGAAAGATCGCCGTGGGTAAGGCCTTTATTATGCAGAGCAAATACGCGAAGGAAAGATTTCATTTACTGACCCGGATTCGAAGTTCTCCAGGGGTGTTTGCAGATCTGCCGCGTAGGGGTGTCTGGCACCGAACAATTCTACCGAACCGAAGAGGGGAGCTCTACGGAGAAGTTGTTCTGGTCGCAATATCTTGCACCAGAATACCTAGTACCCTTTACCGACCAGCTGAAGCAGTTGGTCGAGCTGCATAGGGCGGCCGAACTAGCCCTCGAGGATTTGATTATTCGGTTATGGCCTGCCGAACCAATTCCCAGCAGCTACTTCGGACTCGTGAAGCGGATGGTTAGTGCCTGTCCTCGGCTTGACGCCATAAAGAGGTTGGTCTGCATCGAAGGTGCGCGAATGGCTTTTGTCGGCTCCAAGTTGCATTGTGCGAAGATGGATGCTGTGAAGCTGATGACCGAAGGACCGCCCGAAGGAAAAGAGCACCGCAAGCCTGAGCTGTATTATGACAGTGTCTTGAAGGGATCCCGCCTTGTGGCGGAGCAATGTTCCAAGGATATTATCTTCCCATGAATGTATGCATGTTATCCTATGCTGTAATATGAAACAAGTTATGTAAAATAATGCTTGTTATTTGGACTATTACCTCATGTGCGGCCGTTTTTAAATTAATTCTGAGAGTTGGCCAGTCGTCAGCTTTTGCCCCCACGTAGGAATTACAGGGGTGTTTGGGATAAATCTAAACACTCTTTACTCCAGATTTTTGGTCCTTAAAGGAGGTGTTTAGCACGACGAACCAGGCAATCGAACTATAAGGCTTTACCACCCTCACTTAGCCATAGAAGTTTGATAAAAGGAAGGTAGGCATAGCCCCTAGTGTTCGGAAGACCGAACTTGGGATATTGTAAAACACCTGATCGGATAAAAACCAATCTGTCGCACGATGCATTAGTTATCGCATGATGCGGAAGAAATCGCTAAAGATTTTGTGACCTCTCGAACAGCTGACCAGCTCTTGCCGCTTCATGACAGTCAGTTTTCGGCTTTCTCTACTGAGGTGCTCGTCCGGAAGAACCGGGACACAATCGCAGTAGTTCTCCCTTTACTACCCTAGCCGATATAGCGGAACCTAAGGTAGCAAGCACAGGAGCCGGGCAACCCAACTATTGACCAAAGACATCATTCGGAGCCAACACATATAATATTTTAAGTTCGAGGTCCCGAACTGCACTGTAAAAGTGTTTGGACTTTCTTGCCGTGTTATGGGGTACAATTGAGCCCCCGGCAAATTAAGGCATACCAGAACGTACAGATGCGATTTATAATAAATAAAGAGACAAGAAAAAAATTATGTAATGAGCTGACGCTGCCAATTATTTTTCATTGTAATGTAATTAATACGTCAAGGCGTACGTATACAAGTAGTGCCATAAGCAAATAAGGCTATTTAGCATGCCATGACCAAGAGCGAGCTGCGTGCGGGTATTTTATAACAGGTATGACGATCGTTAGCAGAGACCACCTGGGTATTCCCATGTACGTCCGAGCCCCTAGCTTTCTTGGCGTATCCGTCCTGCTATGGGTCTGATGAGCAGGTTTATTAGAAAAGGCCTCGCAAAGAGAAAAAACCTGAAAGAAAGAGAAAAAGTGAAGGTATGCAGATCCAAGAGTGCTTGAGCTGCATTGTGGACCGCAGTCTGGCTGTGCCTCCATCCCTGCCCATGGTATTTTAAGTGCGTAGTTATGTGCGCGCGGCACGAATTTTACCGCTTTGTTGGGGCTGGGACAAAGGCCGGATTGCTAGCTGAGCTCTGGACGAGCAGGGTGGTCCTGTTGCAGAGTAGCGCGGACCCGCTTAACGGTGTTCGGGGGCTTTATTGCCGAATTGAGGTTTTGCCGAAGAAGGCTATTCTGTACTTCTGCCGCAAGGGCCGCGGCGTGCTCCTCAGTACGGAGGGAGCACTCCGTGTTTCCATTGACTGTTATGACACCGCGAGGTCCGGGCATCTTGAGCTTAAGGTAGGCATAGTGCGGCACCACATTGAAACGAGCAAATGCGGTTTGTCCGAGCAGTGCGTGATAACCACCGCGGAAGGGGACGATATCAAAGAGTAATTCTTCGCTTCGGAAATTATCCGGGGATCCGAAGACCACTTCCAGTGTGATTGAGCCCGTACAGGAGGCCTCTACACCTGGTATGACACCTTTAAAGGTGGTTTTGGTGGGCTTGATTCTTGACAAATCAATACCCATTTTGCGCACTGTATCCTGATAAAGCAAGTTCAGGCTGCTGCCACCATCCATGAGGACACGTGTGAGGCGGAATCCGTCAATGATAGGGTCAAGCACCAGTTCAGCTGAACCACCATGACGGATATTGGTCGGATGGTCTCTTCGATCGAAGGTGATCGAACAGGAGGACCATGGGTTATATTTTGGGGCGACTGGCTCCATCGTGTAGACGTCCCTTAGTGCGCGCTTCCGCTTCTTTTGGGGGATATGGGTAGCATATATCATATTCACCGTTTTCAATTGAGGAGGAAACTTCTTCTGTCCCCCTGTGTTCGGCGGCCGGGGTTCCTCGTCGTCGTCACTTTGCAATCCTTTTGCTCCATTTTCGGTGTTTAACTTGCCGACCTGTTTAAAGACCCAATATTCTCTGTTGGTATGGTTGGCTGGCTTATCGGCGGTGCCGTGGATTTCGCATGGACGATCGAGTATTTCGTCCAGGCTGGAAGGGCCCGGATTGTTTCTGTTAAATGGCTTTTTTCGCTGCCCGGACTTGGAGCCACTGAATCCAGCATTGACGGCCGCGTCTTCAGAGTTTTCGCCATTGTTTCGACGCTTGTGTTTACTGCGTCAGGGCTTGCCGTTACTGTCTCTAGCTTCGGAAGTGCCAAGCTTACTTGAGGAGCTGTTGCTACGAGCTAGCCAGCTATCCTCACCCGCGCAAAAGTGGGTCATGAGCGTCGTGAGGGCTGCCATGGATTTCGGCTTCTCTTGGCCAAGGTGTCGGGCGAGCCATTTGTCACGGATGTTGTGATTAAAGGACGCTAGGGCTTTAGCGTCCGGACAGTAGACGATTTGGTTCTTTTTAGTTAAGAACCGAGTCCAGAATTTCCTGGCTAACTCTCTGGGCTGTTGGACTATATGACTTAGGTCATCAGCATTCGGAGGTCGGTCATAAGTGCCGTGGAAGTTGTCAAGGAATGCATCTTCCAGGTTCTCCCAACTGCCAATACTGTTTTCGGGCAGACTGTTGAACTAGTGCCTAGCTGGTCCCTTGAGTTTTAGCGGGAGATACTTGATGGCATGGAGGTCATCGCCACGGGCCATATGTATATGGAGAAGGAAGTCCTCGATCCACACCGCGGGATCCGTTGTTCCATCATATGATTCAATGTTTACGGGTTTAAACCCTTCTGGGAATTCAAGTTCCATTACTTCATTAGTGAAGCATAGGGGGTGCACGGCGCCTCTATGCCGGGCTACGTCGCAACGCAGCTCAAATGGAGCCGGTCTGCGGTATTCGGCCTGGACAGGTGCGTATTTGTCGTATCCGGCGTGGTGCCGTTGTTGCGCGTTGGAGCACACCCCTGCGATCCATAGATCGATCTGGTCTGGCCTGCCCTGTTCTCCAAATCGTACTGCGGGTCATGTGTGTGTCCCCGAGCTGTTGTGTGTCTGTTTGTTCGACGACGTGGTGCCGGCTCATGTTCGGGCTGAATTGCCGCTTTATCTCGACCATGGGGTGGTTTGTCAGCCGCATTATGCGCTGATAGTGCTGGCTCCAATGCCTCGTCATCGAATTGAGGTAGCAATTTGCGCTTCGGGAAACTTTTTGTTGGGCGTTCGAGTCCGTATTCCTCAGCTGCCAGGACCTCAGTCCATCTATCAGTGAGCAGATCTTGATCAACTCGAAGCTGTTGCTGCTTCTTCTTCGGGCTTTTTGCAGTGGGTATAAGCCGGTGCTTGAAATGCTCCTGCTCAATGGGATCCTCAGGCACGATAAATTCTTCGTTGCTGAGGCTCACCTCATCCTCAGAGAGGGGCATATAATTGTTGTCTTCTGAGTCGTTGTTCACGGCCTGTTCGTCAGGGCTGGCTCACCCATCTTCCCGTCCAGCCTGTTCAAAACTTGGCTTGACGGGGTCTTCATTGTCTTCGGCATCGTCCGGAGAGCTATTCTCACTTGTGTCGGCATCGTTGTTTTTACCATGGCGTGATTTGGAGCGGCGCCGCTGACGTCGGCGCTTAGACTGCTTCTCAGGAAGCTTATCCTCAACTGGATCTTTTATGTCATGCCATTGTCTTCTTTGGATGTATCCACCATGTATATATCGTATGAGGAGGTGGCTGTCCAGCGCCCTGTGGGCGGTGGTTCCTGTTCTTCTCCGGAATCTTCGTCCATACCGTCGATGTCTTCGGAGTCGTAATCAAGCATGTCGGTCAAATCATCGATAGTGGTCATCAAGTGGGTGGTGGGTGGGTAACGAAGTTCTTCGCAGTCCGCTTCCCACTCAAGCCGGACATAGTTCGGCCAAGGATCTCCTGACAAGGAGAGAGACTTTAATGAGTTCAACACATTGCCTAAGGGCGAGTGTTGGAAGATGTCTGCGGAGCTGAACTCTAAGATCGACGCCTGGTCAGATTTGATGGGTGCGGATACACGGGGTTCGGAGCCTATGGCCGGAGATGAGTCCGAGGCTCCAATAACACGGGCCTCGTTGGAGGCCAGATCTGTGTCCGGCTCTAGCGCTGTTGAGTTCATGTCTTCCGTGGCGAGGTTGAGCCTCCCACCCTCGGATGGCGCGCTCCGCTCTAGATCTAGGGCCAGTGCGGTTACAGGTGCAATCTCCCGCACACCATCCGATGATAGATTTAGGTCATGTTCATCGTGGCGGCGGGGCGCAGTTGTCATAGGCTCGAATCCGTCGAAGATCAAGGCTCCACGGATGTCGGCAGTGTAGTTCAAGCTTCCAAACCTGACCTGATGGCCAGGGCGTAGCTGTCGACCTGCTCCAGATGGCCAAGCGAGTTGGCCCATAGTGCGAAGCCGCCGAATATGAAGATCTGTCCGGGGAGAAAAACTTCACCCTGGACGGCGTTGTTGTGGATGATTGAAGGAGCCATCAAGCCTTATGGTGGCGACATAGTGGAACTCTCAATGAAAGCACCAATGTCGGTGTCAAAATAGGCAGATCTCGGGTAGGGGGTCCCGAACTGTGCGCCTAAGGCTAATGGTAACAGGAGGCGGGAGACACAATGTTTACCCAGGTTTGGGCCCTCTCGATGGAGGTAATACCCTACTTCCTGCTTGATTGATCTTGAAGATATGAGTACTACAAGAGTAGATCTACCACGAGATCGTAGAGGCTAAACCCTAGGAGCTAGCCTATGATTATGATTGTTGTCGTCCTACGGACTAAACCCTCCGGTTTATATAGACACCGGAGGGGGCTAGGGTTACACAGAGTCGGTTAAAGAGAAAGGAATCTTCATATTCTGAATCGCCAAGCTTGCCTTCCACGCAAAGGAGAGTCCCATCCGGACACGGGACAAAGTCTTCTATCTTGTATCTTCATAGCTCAACAGTCCGGCATACGCATATAGTCTGGCTGTCCGAGGACCCCTTAATCGAGGACTCCCTCAACTACAATTAGAGACCCTTCGATGAAACTGTGTGCGATGCAATAATCGCAAACGATGGTGTAAAAAACCGTCAAAAAAGGTGCAAAACGTTTGCAATGATAGATGCATCCAACACGGTTCAGATTCTGGTTGCAGGTTCGACGCTGGGCATAAGGTTCAGTTCAATGAACTTTTTGCGATGAGGAAGAAGAACAGAAATGGGCAGCCAGATGAAGGCGAGTGCGATATGCGGCATACGGTTCACTCGGATTAACTATTTGTGATGAGGCGGAACAACAAAAACGGGCAGCCAGATGAAGGTGTGTGCGATTGAGGGCATACGCTTCAGAAGGATTAACTGTTTGCGATTAGGCAACAGAACAAAAATGGTCAGCCAGATCAAAGTGTCTGCAATTGATGGCATACACTTCACACGGATGAACTGTTTGCGATTAGCCACAACAAACAGAAACAGTTAGATAGATCAACGTGTGTGCGCTAGACGGGCACACATTCTAATTAAAAGAGGCATGCGTGATGGTAATAACAAGCATGCACGGTTGTTGGAACAAGACATGTGCTGACATTGCCTATTGTGGTGCACCCTATGGTGCAAACGCCACGTACGCGTCCGAGAAAGCGTTCCCACGTTACTCCGTCCGGGAATAGTGCTGCACTTGGAAATTATAGAACTGTCAACAAATTTTGAGCCTGCGTCCCGTCACATTCCAAATTGCAAACCTGTTCACACCGATCAAAACCTAAACGGTCCACTTAGGAGCGTATTAGTACTCAGTTATAAATACTACTACTCCAAGATGACTGCATATTCCTCCTCAACTCCTCATCCACAAAAACAAACAAGTCTTGCATCATCGTTCCCTTGCGTCTGCCATGGCCAGCATGAGTTCTGGGTCGATAGATTGCCACCAGGGAGAGGCAAGCATGGAAGCGGAAGCACGAGAGATGTCTTGCCTCGCCGCGAAAGCAGCCGACATGTCCTGTCGTGCAACCGTAGCAGCACAGAGGTCCCACCACACCGCCGAAGCAGCATGGAGGTCCTGCCACGCCGTTGATGCAGCAGACTGGTCCGGCCGCGCTTCGGAAGCAGCAGATATGTCCCACCGCACCGTGAATGCAGCAGAGATGTCCTCTCTCGCCATGGCGGCCTGGGAAAATGTCTCGCGGGTAGGCGGGGACTATTACAGGCGCATGCATGCGATCATCCATAGCCAGATGGATCAGATCTCCGGCTGGGCGAGGTTGCGGGACGATGTAAAAGCCTCGTTTGAAGAGGCTACCGGCGTCATTCGACAACTAAGGGAGAGCAATGCGAAGCTCCAGCCCGAGCGCTACCTGCTGAGGGCGAAGATCATTGGAAGTGCGGAGCAGTAGGAGGAGACCGCTGCCTTATTGAAGAGGACCAGTGTCATCGTCGAGAAACTTATGGACGAGAATGTCGTGCTGCGCATGAAGCGCAAAAGGCTGGTGGAGGAATCTATGGATGCTCTCAAGCAGCATACCGAGGATAGGAAAGAGCTCATCGCCGCTCGCCACGGAGACTAGTGATGTCTACTACACAACCTTCTTCTTGTAGACGTTGTTGGGCCTGCAAGTGCACAGGTTTGTAGGACAGTAGCAAATTTCCCTCAAGTGGATGACCTAAGGTTTATCAATCCGTGGGAGGCGTATGATGAAGATGGTCTCTCTCAAACAACCCTGCAACCAAACAACAAAGAGTCTCTTGTGTCCCCAACACACCGAATACAATGGCAAATTGTATAGGTGCACTAGTTCGGCGAAGAGATGGTGATACAAGTGCAATATGGATGGTAGATATAGGTATTTGTAATCTGAAATAATAAAAACAGCAAGGTAACTAATGATAAAAGTGAGCGTAAACGGTATTGCAATGATAGGAAACAAGGCCTAGGGTTCATACTTTCACTAGTGCAAGTTCTCTCAATAATAATAACATAGATAGATCATATAACAATCCCTCAACATGCAACAAAGAGTCACTCCAAAGCCACTAATAGCGAAGAACAAACGTAGAGATTATGGTAGGGTACAAAACCACCTCAAAGTAATTCTTTCGGATCGATCTATTCAAGAGTTCGTACTAGAATAACACCTTAAGGCACAAATCAACCAAAACCCTAAAGTCACCTTGATACTCCATTGTCACCTCAAGTATCCATGGGCATGATTATACGATATGCGTCACACAATCTCAAATTCATCCAACCAACACAAAGTACTTCAAAGAGTGCCCCAAAGTTTCTACCGGAGAGTCAAGAAAACGTGTGCCAACCCCTATGCATAGGTTCATGGGTGGAACCCGCAAGTTGGTCACCAAAACATACATCAAGTGGCACGTGATATCCCATTGTCACCACAAATAAACACGGCAAGACATACATCAAGTGTTCTCAAATTAAAGACTCAATCCGATAAGATAACTTCAAGAGGGAAACTCAATTCATCACAAGAGAGTAGAGGGGGAGAAACATCATCAGATCCAACTATAATAGCAAAGCTCGCGATACATCAAGATCGTGCCATAGAGAGAACACGAGAGAGAGAGATCAAACACATAGCTACTGGTACATACCCTCAGCCCCGAGGGTGAACTACTCCCTCCTCGTCATGGAGAACGCCGTGATGATGAAGATGGCCACTGGTGATGGGTTCCCCCTCTGGCAGGGTGCCGGAACGGGCTCCCGAGAGGTTTTTGGTGGCTACAAAGGCTTGCAGCGGCGGAACTCCCAATCTCTCTTGATATTCGATGTTTTTAGGGTACATAGGCTTATATAGGCGAAAGAAGTCAGTTGGGAGGTGCTCGAGGGGCCCACGAGACAGGGGGCGCGCCCTACAGGGGGGCGCCCTCCTATCTCGTGGCTGCCTCGAGGATCTTCTGACGTGAACTCCAAGTCTCCAGGATCATATTCTTCCAGAAAATCACGCTACCGAAGGTTTCATTCCGTTTGGACTCCGTTTGATATTCCTTTTCCTCGAAATACTGAAACATGCAATAAAACAGCAATATGGGCTGGGCCTCCGGTTAATAGGTTAGTCCCAAAAGTAATATAAAAGTGTATAATAAAGCCCATAATCATTCAAAACAGATAATAAAATAGCATGAATGCTTCATAAATTATAGATACGTTGGAGACGTATCAACTAGTTCCCGCGGCCTGCAGCAACGCATCAAGAAAGTAGAGATCAGCGAGCCAAATCGGTGACTTCCTTCTTCTTTTGCCCTTGTGTATTTCGGGCGTTGCCGCAAGTGGCTTTTTCTAATTATGTTCCTAAATATGCAAGACAATTATTATCCACTGGCATCGTCCTTATATTCATCATGCTTGCTATAAGTCGCAGTCGATGCTATATAGGTCTGTTCGATCTTACATCAAGATCCGTGCAAAACTTTCTTTTTAGATTTGCATTTTTCTCTCTTAAATCTCAGTCTAGTGAGACATAGCCACGCCGTGAAACAGGGGCTCGGGCGCCATTAATGGAGACGTTGGGAGGGAGGTGCGCGGCGGATATATGTCAAAGGGCTCTCCTCCCAATGAGCATGCGCAGGGGTCTGATCGCACGCCTCCCGTACTCAAATAGCTACCCCACATGGCACCTCCTAGCCAATAAAAAAAGAGGACGCGTGGCGGCATGTAATTGGTAAGTAGAACGCCCACGGTTTCAATAATACTTGTGTTTCCGATTCGTAACGTGACAACACTTATTCCAAAATGACTTTGTTGATGCTTAATGCGTGCGCCTTCGCAAATCGGGCAGAAAAATTACCACAACATGTTGGTGCCATGTCATGACACCATGCCAAGTTTCATAATTATCACGCGAGTTTTGGATTTACGGGGATTTTAAAACCAAGTTTCTCGATGTCTCCGGCCAAGCCAAGACGCCCAGATGTTTGAATTCCATTCCCACTTCTTCCATGGGACCTAGACGTTTGCTAAATGATTTTCCTACTAACTTTTGCGCACTAGAGCATGTGCTTGTACTTCAAATTTGAATTATGTGCATTAAATGCCTGGAAAATGAATTAATGTATAAAAAGGCCATACAAAGCCGGAATAATTAGAATATTTAGCACGAAACTACTATTTGGTCTAAGCTGTCTGTGTAAAAAATCAGGCGGGAGAAGGCAGTGTATGTCGTTTCGCACACTGAGGTGACACATTCCCTCTCGGAACCATGAGCCTTCTTGAGAGAAGGTCTGGTTTGCAAGAAGCTTATACCAAAGCTTGTCCCAATTCGGCCAAAAAAATTACCACAGCATGTTGGTGCCATGTCATGACACCATGCCAAGTTTCATTATTTTCATCCAAGGACATGTTGATGCGTGTTTCAGATTATCAGGAATTAAAAAACAAAGTTTCTCAATATTTCCATCCAAGGCACGACGCCCAAATGTTTGAATTCCATTCCAATTTCTTGCATGGGACCTACAGATTCACCCAAGGACACACATGTGATTTTTCAACCAACTTTGGTGCACTGGAGCATGTGTTTGTAGTTCAAATTTGAATTATGCACATTAAATGCCAAGAAATTCAATTAATTTATAAAAAAGCCCAAATGAACCCGAAATAATTCGGAAATTTAGCACGACACTTCTATTTGGTCTAATCTACATGTGTAAAAAAATTAAGGCGCGGGAAGGCGGTGTATGTCGTTTCGCACACGGAGGTGACAAGTTCCCTCTCGAAACCACGAGCCTTCTTGAGAGAAGCTCCGGTTTGCATGAAGCTTATACCAAAACTTGTCCTAATTCGGCCAAAAAAATCACCACAACATGTTGGTGCCATGTCATGACACCATGCCAAGTTTCATGATTATCAGGCGTGTTTTGGATTTACATGAATTAAAAAAATCAAGTTTCTCAATCTTTCCGGCCAAGCCACGACGCCCAGATGTTTGAATTTCATTCCCATTTCTTGCATGGGGCCTAGAAATTTACCCCAGGACACACATGTGATTTTTCAACCAACTTTGGTGCATTTGAGCATGTGCTTGTAGTTCTTGAATGATGCACATTAAATGCCTAGAAATTGAATTAATGTATAAACAGGCCAAACGAACCCGGAATAATTCGAAAATTTAGCACGATACTTCTATTTGGTCTAATCTGCTTGTGTAAAAAAATTAAGGCGGGAGAAGGCAGTATATGTCGTTTCGCACATGGAGGTGACACGTTCCCTCTCGGAACCACGAGCATTCTTGAAAGAAGCTCCGATTTGCAAGAAGCTTATACCAAAGCTTGTCCCAATTCGGCCAAAAAAATTACCACAGCATGTTGGTGCCATGTCATGACACCATGCCAAGTTTCATGATTTTCAGACATGTTTTGGATTTACAGGAAATTAAAAACCAAGTTTCTCAATATTTTCGGTCGAGCCACGATGCCGAGATGTTTGAATTTCATTCCCATTTTTTGCATGGGACCTACAAATTCACCTAAGGACACACATGTGATTTTTCAACTAACTTTGGTGCATTGGAGCATGTGCTTGTAGTTCAAATTTGAATTATGCACATTAAATTCCCAGAAATTCAACTAATGTATACTTCTATTTGGTCTAATATGCCTATGTAGAAAAATTAAGGCGGGACAAGGCAGTGTACGTATGTCGTTTCACACACGGAGGTGACACGTTCCCTCTCGGAACCACGAGCCTTCTTGAGAGAAGCTCCGCTTTGCAAGAAGCTTATACCAAAGCTTGTCCCGATTCAGCCAAAAAAATTACCATAGCATGTTGGTGCCATGTCATGACACCATGCGACAACCATATGGCTCCTGCCAGTTGCCGATAACTTTGTTACAAAACATGATCATCTCATAAAACAAATTATATCACATCATGCCTTGACCATATCACATCACAGCAAGCCCTGCAAAAACAAGTTAGACGTCCTCTACTTTGTTGTTGCAAGTTTTACGTGGCTGCTACGGGCTTCTAGCAAGAACCGTTCTTACCTATGCATCAAAACCACAACGATTTTTCATCAAGTGTGTTGTTTTAACCTTCAATAAGGACCGTCCATAGTCAAACTCGATTCAACTAAAGTTGGAGAAACAGACACTCGCTAGCCACCTATGTGCAAAAGCATGTTGGTAGAACCAATCTCATGAATGCGGTCATGTAATATCGGCCCTGGCCGCTTCATCCAACAATACCGCCCAATCAAAGTAAGCCGTTGGTGCTAAGCAGTATGACTATTATTGCCCACAACTCTTTGTGTTCTACTCATGCATATAACATCTATGCATAGACCTGGCTCAGATGCCACTGTTGGGGAACGCGGCAATTTCAAAAAAATTCCTACAATCACGCAAGATCTATCTAGGTGATGCATAACAACAAGAGGGGAGAATGTGTCCACGTACCCTTGTAGACCAAAAGCGGAAGCGTTTCAATAATGCGGTTGATGTAGTCGAACTTCTTCGTGATCCAACTGATCCAAGTACCGAACGTACGGCACCTCCGTGTTCAGCACACGTTCAGCTCGATGACGTCCCTCGTGCTCTTGATCCAGTTGAGGACAAGGGTGAGTCTGTTAGCACGACGACGTGACGACGGTGATGATGATGCTACCGGCGCAGGGCTTCGCCTAAGCACTACGATGGTATGATCGAGGCGTGTAACTGTGGAGGGGGGCACTGCACACTGTTGGGAGAGAAACTTGTGTGTTCTAGGGTGTCCCCTGCCCCCGTATATAAAGGAGCAAGGGGGAGGCCAGCCGGCCCCTAAGGCGCGCCCCAAGAGGGGAGTCCTACTAGGACTACTAGTCCTAGTAGGATTCCACCAAGAGGGAGAGAGGGGAAGTAAGGAGAGGGAGAGGGAGTAGGAAAGGGGGCCGCCGCCCCCCTTCTGATGCGGAGCATCCTTCGGTCATCCCCATGGACCTTCCATCGTCTCACCAAGCACCAAGAGGACCCATGACTAGAGCACGAGCTAGAGCTCTCGAGACCGAGGTGACTTCTCTCCTTAGTGATATACACACGATCCTCTCGAAACATGGCTACTACTTCAATCCAGAATGTTGTGCATGATTAGGTACCAAGAGGACCCTCCCGAGGATGCACATGAAGATGGTCAAGACCCCAAGTCCATGGAAGAAGAGAACCAATGGAAGAAGGCAAGAACAGCCTCCAGGCACCGGACATCCGGCCAGGACCCCGGACATCCGGCCCCTGGAGATCTACACGGCCAGCCCTTTGCAGAAAAAACTACAGCGACCAAACATCCGGCATCCAGCCCGAACATCCGGCCCCCCTCACCAGAAATCCGGCCAAAGTCCCGGACATCTCGCACCAGCGACCAAAGAGCACAGAAGGTTGCCCCGTCAGCCCGGACATCCGGCCAGAGGCACGGACATCCAGCGCCTCCCGAAGCAGCGGACATCCGGCCCATCCGAGCGGACATCCGGCGTCGCCCATCCAGAGAACAGAACGGGCAGCTACACCAGCCCGGACATCTGGCCCCTCAGCCCAGACATCCGACCCCTCGCGAGCCACCGGACATCCGGCCTGACGCCCGGACATCCGGCCTTCCCTGCGCACAGTGTAGGGCCGAGGCCCATGTATCCCTCTTCGCCCCTAGACTATATATACTCCATCCCCACCTATGTTTTAGGGTTAGCATTCTGATAGCTCATTTAGAGATAGAGCTTTGCTCATCCGTTCCGGATCTACTCCACGTGAGGGACCGTGCCTCTTCGGAGAAGATCCATTCAGATTCAAGGCCTCCATTCGGAGAAAACAATCAAGACCTCCTCACGGAGAAGAACGGCTACTCTTGTATCCTTCCTTTGTTGATTTTGGATCATGTGTTACCTTATGCTCTCGGTGATCTAGCCCTTGTGTGATCAATTACTTGTTGGTTGAGTGATTCTCTCGTTTCTCCCCGTGTTTTCCCTTGTGTTTTCCGCGTGTTCTTCGTGTTTCCCCGTAGGATCCTCTCCAAACGTGAAAGATCGTCCCCTAGGGTTCCGCCCTACATCATCTTGGTATCATGAGCCACGTTGATCATGTTTTTGGAGCCCCTACCCTTTGTTTTCTAGCTTGATTTTGTTGATTTCGTCCTAAATCCGAAAATTCCCCACCAAAAATAGCCTAATTTTTTTTCTGATTTGTTGGATTTGATCCACGGATCTGCTTTGCTTCGAGTTGATCTAGCTTTCCCCCGTCTCTACCGCGATTTCCATCCACCAATTCGTCCGAATTTTGCCCCGGAGTTGCAATTTTTCCCGTGGAGTTCTTCGTGTTCGTCCCCGATCCTGGAGCCCGAACATCCGCCCCGTGTCCATCGGACATCGGCATCCCGGACATCCGGCAGCTGGCCCGGACATCCGACCCCTAGGTGCAGCAACTCCATTCCCCGCACCAATATTCGCATACTTTCGCCCAATTTTGCCCCGGTGCCCACGCTTACTTCCGCATACCCACACCGCTTCCCACAAGCACCACCACCACTCACCGCCACCTCCTATGTCGATTTTGACACGTTTTGGTCTTTGAGATTTTGGGTTGTGGTTCACGTGTCCTATTGTGTTTCGGCTCTATAGGTACGGTTCGACATCAACATCACCACCGCTCGTCTCCATCGACTACTCATCATCGCCAAGGACGGTAACTTCGACGACATCTTTGACATACCTTGCAATTGCATTGATACCCTACATGGCCTTACTTTTGCGTAGCTTACCCATCGAGACTAGCCATTGAGTATTGCCGGCAACGTGACTTGTGCACATTAGTGATCATACTCCATAGCATACATACCATGCCACCGTGGTGCATATCTTGTCATCAACTTGTGTGTCACAAAGTTGTCATCGCATACACAATTGCTACCTTGGTTCGTGAAGTTTTGTATGAGAAAAGAGCTCAAAAGTGAAAGAGCCGCCAAAGCTTTTAAGCAAAGAAGAAAGATAAGCAAAGAGCTTATAAGCAAGAACCATAGCAGCATACTACATTAAGATTGTCATATAAGATCATCTTAGATCATAACACCGAAATACCATACATGTAGCATACTTGGGATAGAGATCGTTGCATTTTTGCCTAGTAGGTTGTGCACAAGCACCGTATCCGCATATTGTGCAATCGTGCTAGCGTCTCTCTAGTATTGTGCAACAAGAGCATTTTCGTGGATTCCACATTTTGGCTCACTTTTGGTTTGCACAATCCCACTTATCTATTTGCGTGTGTGTTTCCGTGTACCCCTACTTGCTTGGTCTACTTGTTGCATTTGCAAATTTGTGAATCTTTTCCAACATTATTGAATCTCACTTTCAATTGCATCAAATTTTGTGCCACCATCCTAACCAAGCTCCACCATAAGCTTTTACTTGTGTAGGTGTGAGAACCGACAAGAATTGGTACCAATAGTGCTATTTCATTGTCCGCATTTGAGTGAACTTGATTCATCATCAACATCGGTCAAGGTACATTGGTATAGGTTCTTCTCCTTCTACCACTCACATTTTGCTTGGAATGATGGATAGGCCGAGTACTTCTACAAACGTACTCTTCATCGAGCAAGACGACGACATGTCATCATACGTCACCAAGAGCCACCTCTTTGGTGCACAACGAGCGTTGCATCAAGAGTAACAAGCAATGAACGACCGCATCGACAACCTCGCCACCGACTTGCGACTCTCCGAGCAACGTACACAAGACTACTTCGACAACAAGCTCGACGCCACAAGCAAGAGAACGATGCAAGAATGGACGAGATCCGCGCGTTGTTAGTGAACCGGCCTCCTTCTACATCGTCATACTCAAGACGAAGCCACTCAAGTCGACACTTTGATGACTCCTTCTCCGGCTCAAGTACACCATCATCAAACACTCTTCGACGAGCTGCGCGTCAAGACCGTCATGCATCTCGCAACCCGCTACTCGTCAAGCATTCACAAGAGCAAGTCGATGAGCAAGTCCCTCGTCCTCACTCAAACCAAGACGCTTTTGCCCAAGCTCAAGAACGACAACGTCTTCATCGCCGAGAAGAAGAACGAGCGCGTCTACATCAAGAGGAACAAGACGCCGAGGCTCAATGTCTTCAACAACAACAACGAGAAGCGCAGGCTATTGAGGCGCAACGTGCCCTTCAAGAATCAAGTCGAGCTATCGCCAACCGCAATCGCGAACGACACAATCAAGAGGAAGCCCTTCGAGAAGAAATCCAAGAGAGGAACTACCAACCGTGTGTGCAACGTCAAGCTCCACAAGCTCCTCCACAAGCTCGTGAAGCTCCACCTCAACCTCAAGTTCAAGAAGAGCAAGTTGATCATGGACTTCCTCCACGCCAAGAGCAACATGAGGATGATTACCCTCACCGTTAAGGGCGTCATCATCATCATCGCCTACAACACAATGAAGAGCAACGTTATGGCAAGCTCAAATTCACAATGCCCAAGTTCAATGGAAGCAATGATCCCGAAGAATACCTCTCATGGGCATTGAAGGTCGACAAAATCTTTCGTTTGCACAACTATGAGGAAGAGAAGAAGATCGCTATGGCATCACTAGAGTTCCAAGACTATGTGCTCATATGGTGGGAACAAGTCCTTGAGCGTCGAGAAGCAAGAGGTGAACCTCCTATCACCACTTGGACTCAAATGAAGGATGTCATGCGAGCATGTTTTGTGCCCACCTACTACTACCGCGACCTCTTCAAGAAGCTACAACTCCTCAAGCAAGGAACAAAGAGTGTTGAAGAATACTACAAGCAAATGGAGATAGCCATGATTCGAGCCAATGTCACGGAAGATGATGAGCAAACAATGGCACGATTCTTGAATGGACCCAATCATCCCATCGAGAAGATCGCCGACTTCCAACCCTACTCCAACCTCATTGAGCTCGTGCATCAAGTGACCAAGGCGGAACGTCAAGTGCAAGATGACTTCAAGTACGCCAAGTACTCATCCAAGACCTACGGCTTCTCCAACATCCAAGCTTCAACAACTCATCCAACATCTACATCAACCAAACCTTCTCCAAGCAACGACGACAAGTCAAGTTACAAGAAAACTTCGGCAAGTTCAAGTCGTCTTCCTCCTACTACAAGCAACTTCAAGCCGCGTGCTTCTTCATCTACTCCGACCGATGAGACCGTCAAGACAAGCTCCTTCAAGTGTTTCACTTGCGGCGGCCGAGGCCACAAGTCCTATGAATGCACAAACAAGCGCACCATGATCCTCAACGACGATGGCACCTACGACTCCATGAGTGATCAGGAGATGGAATCTCTTGAGCAAGTGGCCATGCACCGGCGAGTGAACGAGGACGAAGATGATCAAGTCTTTTGTGATGAGGATTCGAGCCCCGCTCTCGTTGTCTCCAAGGTCTTGACTCTTCAACATCAATAAGAAGAAGACCAACGATGCCGCATCTTCCACACTAAGACCGACATCAATGGAAGGTCCGTCAAGGTCATCATCGATGGAGGTAGTTGTCACAACTTGGCAAGTGAAGAACTATGCTCCAAGCTTCAATTGGTCAAGAGGAAGCACCCGCACCCCTACAAGGTTCAATGGCTAAGTGACTCCGGCACTATACGAGTTGAGCATACGGTCCAAGTCTCCTTCAAAATTAGTGCATGTGAAGACACTTTGGAGTGTGATGTGGTCCCCATGACCGTTTGCCACCTCCTTCTTGGTAGGCCATGGCAATTCGACCGTGGTGTCATCCACAACGGGCGCACCAATCACTATAGCTTCAATATGAAAGGGAAGGAATATGTTCTACGACCTATGTCTCCTAGTCAAGTGATAGCCGACAGGCAAGCCACCCATCATGGAGAGAAGAGTGAGAAAGTGATCCACCAAAAAGTGAGTGAGAGCCACAAGCCAAACTTGAGCGCCTCTTCGCCTAGAGAGAAAAACCTAGTCCTATTTGCCACAAAAAGTGAGATGAGAGAAGTGTGTGAGAACCCATCTAGTGTTATGCACTTTGTCCTTGTGTGTAAGGATGGAGAACCAAAAACTAACACCTCTCACGAGCTACCTTTAGTGTTTCAATCTCTTTTGCAGGAATTCCAAGATGTTTTCCCCGATGAGCTACCTCTGGGTCTACCTCCTCTACGAGGCATTAAGCATCGAATTGACCTAATCCCCGGAGTACCACTTCCAAACAAAGCTCCATACTGTGTCAATCCCCAAGAAACTAAGGAGATTCAATGACAAGTACAACAACTCATCGACAACGGTCATGTACGTGAAAGCTTATGCCCTGGTGCCGTTCTCGTTATACTTGTGCCTAAGCCCGATGGAAGTTTCCGCTTGCGTTCGATTGTAGACCTATAAATGCTATTACCGTTCGCTATAGGCATCCCATTCCCCGCTTAGATGATATGCTTGATGAACTTAGCGGAGCCAACTTTTTCTCAAAAATTGATCTTAAAAGTGGCTATTACCAAATCCGCATTCAAGAGGGTGATGAATGGAAAACTTCTTTCAAAACAAAATTTGGCTTATATGAGTGGTTAATCATGCCTATGGGTTTATCGGAGGCTCCCGGTACTTTCGTGTGTCTTATGCATTATGTACTTCGCCCTTATATTGGAGTCTTTGTTGTGGTTTACTTAGATGATATTCTTGTATTTAGCAAAACCATGAAAGAGCATCTAAATCATGTTAGGGCTGTTTTGCAAACCCTTCGCGAGGAACGTCTTTATGCCAACATGAAAAAGTGCACATTTGGTGTTGACAAAGTGGTTTTCTTGGGTTTTGTTGTATCTTCCAAGGGTGTCCATGTTGATGAATCTAAAATTGAAGCAATTAAAACTTGGCCCCAACCCACCATTTTGCAACAAGTGCGTAGTTTTCTTGGTCTAGCAGGTTTTTATCATCGCTTTGTGAAAGATTTTAGCACTATTGCCGCTCCTTTGCATGCTTTGAGTAAGAGGAATGCTCCTTTTGTTTGGGGATCTTTGCAATCCACCGCTTTTGATGAGCTCAAGTCTTTGCTTACTCATGATCCGATTCTTGCTTTGCCCAACTTTGACAAAACTTTTGAGGTTCATTGTGATGCAAGTGGTACTGGAACTGGCGGAGTTTTTATGCAAGAAAAACGAGCCATTGCATATTTTAGTGAAAAACTCTTCGGTGCTCAACTTACCTATCCCATCTATGACAAAGAATTGTATGCTTTAGTGCGCGTGCTACATGTTTGGGAACATTATCTTAGACCTCATGAGTTTGTCATACATAGCGATCATGAAACTCTTAAGTACTTAAAAGGTCAAACTAAGTTGAACAAGCGTCATACCAAATGGAGTGAATTTATTGAATCTTTCCTGTCGGGGATATGCCCCGCGGCGTAAACCGGACGGAAGGATAAGCCGGCCGGACTTGGCGATTCACCGGTGACCTGCACAGACCAGACGGTTTACAGTTCATTGGTAATCCGGCAGGCGGGCCAGAGGAGCGACAAGACCCGGTGGCCCGTCTGGCGGTTCATGAAGGCCGGTTCATATTATGGTGGGCCGGTTTAAGAGGAAAGGAATATTTACCTTAAAAAGAGTTAAGACCAGGACTTGTATCCGGTTTGTATTAGAGATAGAATAGTCCTAATCCTAATAGGACTCCACATGTAACTCGCCCCTTCAACATATATAAGGAGGGGCAGGGCTCCCCAAAGAGGGACAGACAACAATCAATAATCTCTAGGTGTAGCGACCCGACCCGAATGGGTCAAGTCTCTATGCTTATGTGTCATCCCTGGATCAGTATGCTGACACACACAGTACTCGAAGGATTTATAACAGAGGTAAATCACATGTATAAAGTAACGTAAATACTATTACCTCAATCCAAAATATAGCGGAAGCAACAAGGTTGTGGATTCCCATCAACACCAACGGCAAAGTTGAGTATAGGAAATCGTAACCCTAACGTACCACTTACTCGTCGTCTGAAAAGTCTGCAACATGAAAAGTTGCAGCCCGAAAACGGGTCAGCACATGGAATATGCTGGCAATGTAACACATAGAGAGTAATGAAAGAATAGGCTATACTACATGCATATATGGCTGGTGGAAAGCTCTATGATTATAGTTTTGCGAAAAGCCAATTTTTCCCTACTTCAAAGGAATAAAATTTATTTAACTATCATGGTGGTTGTTAAACATTGAGAATGGTTGACAGCATCCTCAATCCCAATTAAAAGTACTCATTAAACCCAAACAAATTATAATAAGTAACGTGTTGAGATCAACAGGATAATCCAAGAACTAGATACTCAAAATGTCCATAACCGGGGACACGGCTAATCATGATTAGTTTGTTACTCTGCAGAGGTTTGCGCACTTTTCCCACAAGACTCGATCGCCTCCGTTTGGTTTCTCGCACTACAGGGTGTTTGAGAAGGCGGATGACCGAGACATAGTCTTTCAGAAGCGCTAGCACCTTACATGTGGGGTAAACCGGTACACCTACATCCCCTACATCTGCTAGTCTACCCCGTAAGAGTTCGCACAACTTAGTCAACTATGCTAGAGCCCATAGTAGCATGTGGCTGCACACGGAGGTTTCTAGCATGAAAGATCTTATGATCCCTTTGAGTCTGGGTGGCGGTCCAAAAAAAACAGGCAAGTCCTGATAGACATCAGGTGCCTCAATCCACCCAGATGTGTGTTTAGGTTGCCACCTTAGATAAGCCATTAATTAACAATCTCACATCTGTCATGGATATTCACTCACCCAATCCACGTCTACTAGCATAGCATAGCATAATAAGCAAACGTAGAAGTAACTCCCAAGGTTTCATAAGTAACAGGTAATAGGTACTACCTCATCTACTTCCCATCCCACAATTTAATTAGATCCTAACAATGCAAGTGTTTGAGGGTTTGATCTAATGCAATAAAACTGGGTAGTAGGAAAGATATGATCAAGTGTTACTTGCCTGCAATGTTGATGAAGATGATTCGCACTCAAAACTCGTGATAGATCTACTCGTCACACTCCGGTCGATCTATCGTAAGCAAACAATAGTAACCACACAATAAGTACTCATCTAATGCACAGGGAAAAATCGAACAAGAGAACGAACCAGAAAGTTCAACTTAAGAACTCCGGTTGCAAAGAAAGAACGAGCCGAACAAACAACGAAAAACAAACGGCGGAAGAAAACAACTCGGTTCTAGCAAGTTGAATCTAGGTCAAAATTTTACTGTAGCAAAAGCTTGTTCAAGTTGATTAGACGAAACGGCGGTTTCGAGATGAAACTCCAGGCGCTTGAATCACCTGATTCCGATAAACGAGCGAGAAGATAAACTAGAACGAAGATCGGATCTGAGATCGCGATCGCGGAATAAATCCGACGAGAAGAAAAAGAAGAACGGTTATACGAACAGACGTCGTTAACCGGGAAATAATCGGTGATCACGTTCGTTGAGACGAACGGTCCGAAAGAAGAACGAAAACCAATCTAGGGTTTTCGGGAAAAGAGATCGAAACGAAAAACCGATCTAGAACACCGGAACGGTTTAGCGAAAAATCGGAAAGAAAACGAATCGGTAGAGAAGAAAAGAATCGGAACGGTTTATAAGAAAAACCGAACCGAGGGAAAGAAGAGACGCGGCGCGGTACCTCCGGCGAACGGCGGCGACGGCGGCGTTGACGCAGGGCGGCGGCGGCGCGGTGACGCATGGTGGCGGTGGCGGCACTAGGGCGCGGGGTTGGGCGGCGTTGGGCGCGGCGGCGATGCACAAGGGCGGCGGCGCGGGTGAGAGGCGCGGGGTGAGGCGCGGCTTGGGTGGTGCGGCGGCGCGGCGTGGGTGTGGCGGCGCGGCGTGGGGCGGCGGAGAGGAGAGGAGAGGTGTTGGTTTGATGTGTTTAGAGGGGGGGTGCTTGGGTATTTATATTGGGGAGGGGAGGGTTTTGCTTGGGGTAGGGGACAAGAAATAGACTAGGATTAGGAAACAAAAGGAAAAGATCTAGAAATAGATACGGAATAAACGAACATAGGACAAGAGTCCTACTAAGACTAGGAAAGCAAGAAGCGGCGGCTCCCTGGTGCACGCGCGCTATGGCCTCTTGGCCGGCCGGCGGCTAGTGGCTTGGGCCTTTGGCCCAAGGCGCTGCGGTTTTTTTTTAAACGGTCTCGCGCGCAGAAAAATAAATAAAAGAAAATCTAAACGAACTCCAAAATTTAATAAAGTAAATTTTCCCCGACTCCTAAAATTGAGCCGAACAAAATGAACTTTTCTCCGGACCTAAAATAAAATTTTCAAAAACGCGCATTTTCCCTATCCGAATAAAATGCAAATAAAACTCCGGCAAACAAAATTTGATCTATTTATTAAATCTTCATTTTCCTAAATTTGGGAAAGTCATATTATTCCCTCTCTTATATTTTTGATAACGGAAAATAATTGAAGATGAAATAAATAAATCAAATGATCCTCTTTTCAATTCGAGAAAACTCTCAAATATGAAAATAACGAAATCTCCAACTCTCTCCAAGGGTCCTTGAGTTGCGTGAAATTTCTAGGATCGACCAAAATGCAAGAAAATAAAATATGCATGATGATCTATTCCAAATTGAAAATAAATTCAAAGGGGCTTTGAATTTAATTCTTTGAAACTCCCAACTCATATTTCATATAATTTGAAGAAGTCATTTTATCTTCTCTCGTGAAAATCATTGAGTCGCATAAAGTTTCAGAATTGGGATATTTCCAAATGAAATTCAAATATTCTCAACACCCCTTGTCATTTAAATAAATGGAAGAAGTCATGTCATCTTCTCTCCGGGGTTTTGTGATGAAAAGAATATGAATTCACGAAGATCAGAAAACCAATATGAAAGTTTGGGAAAGTCCTTTTATTCCCTCTCATTTAACTTTCAAAAAGTTTCGAATTCACTCACTTTCAGTCAATCAATCAAGCAATCAATCAAATCTATCTATTTGTTTATAACATTCCAAAATTTAGAATTTTGGGATGTTACAAACTACCACCCTTAAAAGGAATCTCGTCCTCGAGATTCGGAGAGGCTAGAAAGAATAGGTTAGGGTTTGGGGTCTTCTCAAAGTCCATCGATCATCTCCGAGGTCTCGGGTGCTACCACCCTTAGAAACATTGTTACGGTTCCATCAAAACTCATATACTCCATCCTTATCGTTGACAGTGTCAGTCTTCTCAGATATTAAGGATAATCCCTTCTCTGGCTCTTCCGGTAGTGGCATAACCTTTTCCTCAATTCCTTTGTCCTTTCATCTTGGTAAGGTTATCCCGAAACTGGGTCTTCATAGCTGACGGGTCTGACGCCAATGCTAAACAACTATCGATATCTCGTGGTGGTCAACAATTTATGGTTTCTCCTGCAGGAAATGAATCTGGGTTGATCCTCACCGTATAACCTACGGTTGGCAAAAGCTGTCGTGTACAAGGGAAAAATTACGTATACCATTCTAAGGTTTAACAAGGTTTTGATCGTCGTCTCTCCACTATAGGTAAGTCACTCAGATTTACCATCCCATATAGCAAAGCGAATAATAAGAGTAAGTCGGTATGGTGATCAATCCATCCCGCACCCAAATCATTACCATGTATACAGTTTAGCGAATCTCGCATACTAACACTCGGTCAACCTCACAAGCATTGCAGAATTTCTCTTGTCGATGAACCAAGTTCGGAAAATCCATAGATTCTGCAAGCCAAACAACCATCTATCGTTCCTTCACTACTTTCAGGTTTTGCGTAAACTCCTATAGAATCGTCGGTTGATACAAGTCGTAACTTCTTCCAGGGTTTTTCCTTCAGCAAGAGTGTGCTTGCTTCTTGGCAGGTCCTGGGGCCTGTGGGTTATGGCCCATCTCATCACTTGCAAATCTTGAACTCATCATCTGGGCAACTGATCATTATCCCAACATCCAACTTCCTGGCATACTTAAAATCCATGTACTGTCTCTTTTCCTTATATTTGCACCAAACGGGGACATGATTACTCAGACTCTTCATGGAATTTCCATTGATCCATATTTCCAACATCATACCTCCTTTATATCCAATAACACTTCATCTCTTCATCCTCGTGGGATGTCCCACATACCGTGATAAAACTTATACTTATGAAATCCATATTCACTTCGTAGAACATCATTATCCTTTCTGCGGTCAAGCGTCCTTACAAGGGAATATTGGCCATCTCTGCATGGCACTTCTTCAACTGGGAACCGTGAAACACGTCTTGAACTCCTGACAGTCCTTCGGGTAACTCAACTTGTAGGCCACTTCCCTCATACACTCCAAAACTCGGTATGGTCCTACAAACCTCGGGGCTAACTGTCCCTTAACTCCAATCCGTTTAATTCCTCGCAGAGGGAACACATGAAGACATGCTCTGTCTCCAATTTCATAGACTACCTCCTTGCGTTTTTAAGTCTACATAACTCTTCTACCTGGACTGAGCTACCTTCAGTCTATCTCGAATCAACTTAACATTCTCTTCTGACTCCTTGATCACATTTGGTCCAAACAACTGTCGGTCTCCAACTTCATCCCACATACTCTTGGGGTATCACACATACCGAGACAAAACTCATATTCATTTTGTCTGAAATCCACTCAGTGGAGTATCTTTATCTTTTCCAGGGGTCAACGGTTCTTACAGGGTACTACCACCCTTAAAATGCACAAATCTTCCATAGACCATATTTCTCATATCCTCAAAATGGTCAAAATCCTTCTTCATAGAGTAGCAACTCATAAAATCCATATCAGTACCAACGAGGCTAACTTTATTAATTCTCAAATCATTACAATCTCCTGTTTTTCCATTACATGCCTCAATTCAATACCTCTATATTAAAAGAAAATGTTCTTACTACCACTACTCCATTTCTTTTGTTGCAAACTCAACTATCTAGCACAAGTTTCCTTCTCCTTGGGGCATTCTCTAACAAAGTGCCCTGCTCCATTACAACAGAAACATATTACTTCTGACAGGTTTCGAGGTTTCCTCATGATCACATAGCCTCCTTGGGTCCTTTTCTTCCCTCTTGGGCAATCATTGAAGTAGTGCCCTGAATTTTTGCACCTGAAACATGTGATATGACTCAGGTCTTTCTTTGTGGAAATTGGGTTGTTCCTCGAATCCAACCTACTTCTCTTCCTGGACCTTTCCATTCCAATCATGGCTTCTATTTCCCGTGGGTCATATTCTACTTCCTCTGTCGGGAATTCTACTAGATTCCCGTTCATACAATTCTGGGAGATGTGTCCTTCTTCTCCACATGAATACCATGACTTAGTGCAGGGTCTAATTGGCTCTTCTTTGGGTGTGTCCTCCACCTCTTTCTTCATCACAGGTTCTTCTAAACCTTCCATGGGGGCTCCTTTCATTGCTTCTTCCTTCTGCTGGATGGTTCTTTGTACCAAGGGGTAAATGTGACACTGAGCAGGGTAGTGGGTAGTCCCTTCACACAAGAAACAAGTGATCTGCCTAGCTGGGCATTCTTCAACTGGGTGACTTCCTTCACAATTACGGCATTCATCCTCGTGTTCTTTATGGGTGTGTCCGATTTCTCCACAAATCTTGCATGCACATGGTTTCCTCATATCCTTTCCATAAGGCTTCAACTTCTGGGACACAAACTGAGACTTTAGCAAGGTCAACTTAAATTCTTTCCAAGTGGTTACTCCTTGCCATCCATTGATGGTTTGGTACATCCTCCACCAAGTAGCAGCACCTCTTTCAAAGCATTGAAGAGCATGCTGGGCCATATCCTTTCCGACTATAGGGTTGTTCTCCATATGATCCTCCATGTTCTGAATCCATCGGTCTGTCTCCAATTGACTCATCGGTCCAGAAAATACAAGATCATCTCCATTCATCCTCTATTGGGTCCATGGGTTTTGGGGTGAGATAAGAGATATCAAGAGAGGGATGCACACAATGCAAGCAACAGTTTTGAAAAGACAGATTTTTTTGTTGTGGCTGTCGAGAAAACATCAAACAAATGACAGCTCACAAGCATCGCATCTAACGTAGGTATATAACTGGGGTTTGGTCTTCTAAAGGTCAATAAATCTTCAACGTCTCCAAACTCTTCAAGCCTTGTTCATGCCTTCAATGGCTTCTTCCGATCATGCTTGTCTTTCTCAAGTTCTTTTGCCAGATCAACTCTGTTGACGTGAAGTCTCTCGTGACATCCTTGAATATTCTGGAATTGCATTCCAAACTTCTAGGTTTCAACATCCTTGGCATGAGCCATGGTCATACTGTCCTTTAGTTCCTGACAAATCTCTGGTATCTCAAGGTTTTACTTCTCTAGCTTGGCTGCTTTCAACTTCTGGTCTTAAGTTCTTCACGAAATGCTTCCTTGTCTAATACGACTTCCTGGAGCTCCACCTTAAACTTCTTGATGTAATACTCCAGATCCTGGTGATACACCGGCTAGGGTTAAAACTTCATATTATGATAGGTGCTCCGTCAGCCTTCTTCCATCAAATCCATTCTGAAGACTTGCATCCTTAACTCAGCACGGTGACAATAGCATTAGCGGG